>NC_090765.1:25980710-26018210 GCF_036898095.1 Palaemon carinicauda
TTTGAGTTTGCCTGCTCTGCCAGGTTGGAGATTTCCTCTTGTTAGTAGTTTTGTTTTCTTACAATGCTCTGCTCCACATATTTTGTCTGATCCGGTTCATTTGTCATTGAAATTTTCTAGGTTATTGGTACACATTCTAGTCAATTCATTATATCCCTTACTTAAAGGAAAGTCCAAGTAATGGCAGATACCTGAACTTTGTAGGTCTACCTAAAGTAAATAGATTCACTACTTTGTTTTTGCATTGTTATGAGAAGAACTGCAACAGGAAATATTTTTGGCCTAAATTGTACCTAAGGCTACTCTACATAATGCTTGGGGTTTATATTTAAATTTTAATTTAATTTCCAGAATTGAGCAACTCTCAATTTTGCAAATAAGAATGCATAGAGTTCCAGGTGTACCTAACAAGTTTGTGCGTTCCATGAGCTTCCTCTTTTATATAATAACAAATGACAATAACCTCAAAAGATAAGTATAAAAGCTCAGATAAATACTGTACTTGGAGATTGTGGGTTTATCAAGCTCCCTGGGATAAAACAGTCATATGACAGATTTAAGTTCATGCCAAATAAAAATATTTTTCCCACCAGCCACTATCATTTTCGGGCTTTTAACGTTTGTCTGCAATATATTGATAAATTACTATGTCATCAACACACACACACACATACATATATATATATATATATATATATATATATATATATATATATATATATATATATATATAAAGTTAATGACATATATATATATATATATATATATATATATAAAGTTAATGACATATATATATATATATATATATATATATATATATATATATATATATATATATATATATACATATATACATATACACACACACACACACACACACACACACACACACACATATATATATATATATATATATATATATATATATATATATATATATATATATATTTACATAATTTATATATACTGTATAAATACACACACATGAAACGTGGGCAGGACATATAATAAGAATGACAGATAATAGATGGACATTAAGAATAACAAACTCGGTCCCTAGAGATTGCAAAAGAAGCAAGGGAAGGAAGAGAAGACGATGGATTGAAGAACTAATAAAGTTTACGGGTGTAGACTGGCATGGAAATACCATAAAATAGACGCAAGTGGAAGGATATGTTTGAGGCCTTTGTTCTGCAGTGGACTAGTAACGGTTGATAATGATATATACAGAAAGTCTAAAATTTATTCTGGCAAATAGATAAAATGAGGAACCTATTAGATGTCTAGGATACAAGAGAAGGACTTGGAATAGTGAGGTAATTGAATTTAAATAATTTCCATCAATGTTTCTTAATTTTACTAGTGTGTTTAAAAGGGTAAACATTCAAGATGTTTAAAACCTTCAAAATCATTTATTCAAATAAATTGAGAAATGGCTGAAATCTTACCTGAATCAGAATGTATTACTTAGGATAGAGAATTGAAAATCAACCCTATATAAAAATAACCAAAGCAAGGAGTAACCACGTGTAGGCTCTAATAATACCATTGTTAAAAGGAGTTAAAAGAATTGTCAAAGGGCATTAAATTTGTGTAACATCTAGTAAGGGTAATGAGTACAAAGATGGTACAGCAAAGAGTGAACTCAAGCTTCATTGTTCACGCTATGACTTTGAAAAAAGAAAAAATATACACAAATTCATAAAAGGACAAGAAAATCTTTGTATATGAACGATAATACTGTAGATCAGACGGTATAATCTGATAACTTCAGAACTATAGAAGGCGATGGTGGGAAATGAGACTCCCATAACAAGAATAGCACTGGTAAAATAAACTTACACAATGAGAGAATAACTCGTTAGCATGATGCCTTATGCTTTGTTTAAAGAACATAATAAACGTAGAATTTAATATTTAATTTTGAGGTTCAAAATGAGTCCCAAGACCTTACACATTTGAAATGCAGTCACAGTATTTACAAGCAATATGGAAATGAGTGACCAAATTTCAAATACAATTTCCTATTCAAGCATACACAAGAAAAGATTAGTAGAAATATATGAAATAAGAATGAACACATGATTTCCTAAGAAGCAAAATATCGTGCAATAAAGGATTACTGAAAATGAAAAAGAGTAAGAAACTAAACAAAGTTAAGTTACGAAATATTTCATGTATTTAAGTTCGGAAAGAACGATCAAGTACAGAATTTTATCTCAAAAGGAACAGTGAAGTAACATGTTCACTTCACCACATGGTGCACTATCATAGAAGTTAAGCAACACCACTTTCTATAACTACTTTCATGGGTAAGTAACGTGAAAAGGCCCACGCCTTCAGTAGACGCACGTCAAATAATGGCACCTTATAAATACTTGCTGAAAACAGGAATGGTTTCCTTTTCTAGCAATGGCTCATAGAGAAATGGTAAAAACACACATGCACAGATATATTTATCTAGCTTATGGAAACATCAATGGAGTATGGCAAACCACTATGTACAGCATTTATAAACTATGAGAAAGGTTTTTCTGTCAAAACTTCAGCAGTAATGAAAACACTTCCAAGACAAGGAATAGATGAATCATTTGTTAGAACACTTGATGATATCAATACATCAATCCTAAAACTACATAAAGATAGTGAGAAAATTCCAATTGTGAAAAAAAGTTAGACAGGGCGACCCCTATTCTCCTAAATTGTTCACCGTATGCCAAAAAGAAGTTTTTAAGACTTTAGATTAGGAAAATGTAGGAATAACCATTAATGAGGAATACCTTAACAAATTAGGATTTGCATATAATATAGTCGTGTTTAGTGAATCATGGGAGGAATTACAAAACATGACAGACGATTTGAATAGAGAAAAAAGGAATATATGACTGAAAATTATACGAGTAAAACTACGATAATGTTCGATGAAAACGCATAGACAATAAATAAGGGTTAGCGATTGCTAATGATTATACATACTTAAGACAGACAATAAGCATTTCCCCAGAGCATGAGACCGAAATTATAAGAAGGATATACATGGAATGGAGAGTTTTTGGTAAACAAAATAAGATTATCCCTTTCTCTAAAAATAAAAGTATTTAATCAGATGGTCCTACAAGTATTAACTTATGGATCCGAAACATGGAGCCTTACTTAAGCCTTAGAACATAAGCTAGTTACAACTCAAAGACCAATGGAAAGAATACCGACTCCCATGCAATTGAAAAAATAATGATTAGAACAACACTAAGAGCCAGAAAAGAGCTTTAAATGATGAAAATGGAAATACCATCAACAATAGAGATAGAGTGATAAAAACTGAGGAGGATTTCTAAACATTGCTATACAACAATGATATAAGAAATAACTTTGCCAATAGAAAGAATAAAACACCTACGTCAGTACCAAAAGTAACAGTAGGAGAATTAAAGAAAGCATTAAAAGGCATGGAAAGAGGCAAAGAAGCAGAAGATGGTCTAACAATTGACCTAATAATATTTGGAGAGATTTCATAGTAGTAAAACTCGCTGAACTTTATACCAAATGTCTGTAAGAATGCTCAATACCTACAGCCTGGAAAAATCTTATAATAATTCACAAAAAGGGAGACAAACAGGCCTTAAAATTGAGTCCAATAAGTTCACTCTCCGTAATATATAAAATATCTACAAAGATCATATTAGGGCCAATAGAAAGACAGCTACACTTACTCAACCAAGAGAACAGGAAGGATTTAAAACCGGGTATTCAACAACTGACTATATCCATTTAATTAACAAGCTAATGGAAAAATCAACTGAATATTACTAACCACTATGTGTGGCATTTATATACTATGAAAAAGCTTTTGATTCTGTCAAAACCTCAGCAGTAACGAATGCCCTTCAAAGACAAGGAATAGATGAATATATATATACATATATGCATTATAATATATATATATATATATATATATATATATATATATATATATATATATATATATATATATATATATATATATATATCTCGAAACATCTCTAAAAATTTTACTTCTTAATTTCCGTATTTATTTTTGAAGTACAGCAGGTGACCATAACTCTTTTTCGAGGAGTCTCTTCACATGAACTAATAAGCCTTTGAGTTAGAAGTGTAAAGATAATTTACGAAAGAACAAGTACAAAAATTATAACAGTTGTTGGGGACACAGAAATCATGAAAGTTAGTGTTGGTTTACACCAAGAGTCAGCATTAAGCCCGTTATTATTAGATATGGTCATGGCTGTGTTAAGTGAAGATATCAGAAATTTAGAGTTGTGGGAGTTTCTATATACAGAGGATTTGGTGACTACCGCTGAAAATGAGGAAGAGTGGAGTGGCAACAGACTTTGGAGAGGGGTGGCTTGAGAGTAAATTGGTATAAGACTAAAGCTACGGGGAGCAGTAAGGAAGGTAGGGACAGGATCGCCAGACATAAAAGTAGAAGTTCTGTTATAAAACAGTTGGAATAATTTAGAAACTTGGGATATACTATAAATCAGGAGGGAGGATGTGAGGCTGAAGAAGAGAATAGAATAAAAACAGCATAGGGGAAGTGGAGGGAGGTAGTAGGTGTGGTATGTGAAAGAAAATGCCAATCATGATAAAAGTCAAAATCCATAGCACTGTCCTGGGTGACATATTTTCCCAGTGCTTGGGATAGGGCTCTAAACCTCAAATATCCTCTTAACTATGCAAGATTACTTGAAGTTTACACGATGAATTATGGGTTCTGCTGGCTTCATTGTAAGTGTTTGCCAGCAGGATAAAAATCAGATAAAAAAAAAACCATGGGGATGACAATCCAGTACATAAGGAAGCTAAAATATAGGGACCAAATATCCTTCTGGAAATTTTAAAAAGCATCTAGGTTCTTGTTCTTCAATGGATTAAGACAATGAATGAAAATTTGAAGAAATAAGGAACAAGAGGTAGGGAAGAAATATCTGACCACTCCACCAGCAGTGGAAAATTGGAGAAGGGAGAAGACTAACATATTCAACTCAAAAGGTGTTTTCTCTTGGTCAACTGATAAATTGCATGGCAACAGTTTAAAAAAAAATTAAAAACTAAATTACTAAATGATTGTTAACGTAGGACATTCAAGTATCAAAAACGTAAGTCTGGGCTGGTTGTTCTGAAGGCAAAGAATTATAATTACTTTCGGGAACAGCTCATGTCTGTAGGCTTCTCTGATGTCTGACAGGAGAGACATGGATACTAAAAAAATATGGATAATCTTCGAAAAGAAATCAATGAGAAAAGGAAAACCAAATGACTGACTGTTTCTGGTATGAGATCCTCTATATAAATGATGTGTACAGTAATTTGTCATTGCCAATTGGAGAGATGAAAAGAATAAAAGGAATCAAATCATTGATAAAATCTACCTAAAGACCTTTTAAAGATGCTTGTAAAAGGTGTTAAGTCTAAAGGGATCTTGTAATTGCATCTTTTTTCGGCCGGTTACTGAAAAGAGGAACCCATTATTAGAATGTTCATAAGATCCAATCCAAAGGAGAGCTTGGTAAGGGGTCACCCAATTGTTTCTGGTGTTTAAGTTGGAATAGGGAAACATCTGCCATCATAAGCAGTAAAAAGTCCTATCTTTCAGTGGGCAGTCTGAAAATCTCCAAGGCAAGATGAAGAGTCTTTCGACAAGACTTATGTGCCTATCAATTGTCCGAAATGATTTGCCAGAAGTGTTAGATAATATCCAAGGAATTAATTATTGGTAGTGTAAGATAATTTAAATATAATTACAATAAGGGTAATTTTGAGTTTTGAGAGTACTTCAAAGTTCGTGGTAAAATGACTTAGTACATACACCTATCAAGAGATTACCTGGTGGAAAAACAAACACAACCAGACTGTTCCCATTATCACCCATAATTCAAGCTCTAAAAAGCCAATTCTTAGAAAATGGAATAAACATTTGAAAGTCTCTTTAGTGTCATATTATGAATCATTCCACATGAAATCTGACCCAGGAGAAGGGCCCTTGCAAATCATTGGATGAAAAGATCAGTTAGTGACTGTTCCAAGTTGATCTATTAAGGTGTCTAATTCTGTCACATAAATAAACAAAGACTGTTGCATGACCCCTGGTCTGATCTTGAAAAGTTGTTAAACCCAGACCTACTAATTTCAGTTTTAGATGAATGACATAACTTGTTATTGGTTTGAGAGATGGGATCCTCATCCCTTGCAAGAGTAACAACAATATCTACCTGTTCTGAAGAGTAAGGAGAGTTCATGAGCAGAGACAAATTTAGAGAGACAGTATCACCACCAACACCCATATTTGTTTTTACTGACAAACATTTCTTTCTTAGTAGTTGGTCACAGATCTGAACTTGACATTCTATCTATAAATGGTGTTTGTAAGCATACATTTACACAAAGTTGTTCAAAAGAAGGACTTTTATGTATTAAAATGCCAGAATTTGTTTTTCAGTACATGTGAATTTCTAAGGCAACTAAATAAAGAAAACATACACTGGGGAAGATATAAGAGGCAGTCTATAGACATGATAAATCAGGAAGTTAAATATACACTACTAAAGACTTGCATCTATAGTATGTGAGCTGGTATTGGATATATTCGTATGAATATTTGCTGAATTGTGGATAGGTTAAAATAATGGTAAAAACTTGTAAAGACTTTGAGATAAAATATAGAAATCTCATGTAAAAATATGAGTGGATTCATGTGTGAACGAGGCTTGAAGATCTATCTATTCAGGTAAAAGCACTTTTTTTAAAGGGGTAGAGACTTTACCGTTTGAGTGTCCTATACCATTAAGACTTTTCTATGGCCGGTGCCACAAAAATAGGAGGGTGAGAGAGTTTTTTCTCTATTAAGAAATTCATTGTGAACTAGATGGCAATACCAATGATTTTTGAAAAGGGGCAAAAGGTAAAAGTGCAATAACGGGATTGACAGACAGACAGACAAAACCCAAGGGAGAAGTAAGATCTCAATAGCCTGATTCATGAGCCATTTAGTAGTCAGGTCAAGGAATCAATTCACAGAAATGAGACTAATAACCAAAAGACTAAATTCTTTACCACGAATTTCCTGTTTGTAATGACTATAATATTGATTAATAATAATATACTATACATAGTCAGCCAAAAACTTATTATGGTGTTATTTGCAAGTCAATTACAGAAGATAAATGATAAACATAGTCTAGACAAAGCTATGCCTATACAGGGATGTATAACCTACACTGTGCAATGTGGTAGTTATGCTTTGAGAATGAACTTTGAGATCAATTCAGGTTAAGGAGAGCTAGAAAATTTTGCTATATGTTATAAAATGCACATTAAAAATAGCAATGGAGCACAAATAGACTATCTAGGTTTATGAAAAGTGTCAATAGGCTTCAGAAGATTTTGATGTATGAATTTTGTTATATAACCTGGCACTGGGGTTTGTGTAGCCCTTCAATGCCAAAGTGCAATCTGGGGAAAAACCTAGCAATTGCCCAAATCAAGTAAAAGTTAGAAGAGATCGGAGAGAAAGAAGGAAGAAAAGAGGCTGGAATGGAAGTAAAGTAGAAGTATATAAAGATAGTGCAGCTGGGGCTGAAGGAATGTTACAAATACTTTTAAGTAATGTCTGGCACTGATGGTACAACCCTCCTATGGGGTGACAGGCAATAAAAAATCGATGTAAATATTCTACAAAACCATTGGGAGACCGGGGGGCTATCAACAGCTATATAATAAAATTTATTATTTTTCTCACTCACCTTATGTTTAAAATGCTTTTCTTTTGAAGCCTGGGTTTCTATCAACATATACCCTAAAACTGAAAATTTAAAAAATTTCCCTTTTCTTTTCTTTTAATAGGCTAAGGCCTCAAATATAGTATTGAGACATTCTAGTGGTTGATGGTAATAACCTCAGCTTGGATTATGACGCAACACCTTTGTCTTTTACCTCTCAAAGGTGAAAATAAAATCCTATCCTTTTGATATCACAATTAGGTGGGGAGAAGGGGGTTGTACAGGAAAATCATTAGAGTATAAAAATAATAAATTTCATCATTAAAATTCTTTCTTTTTTATAAAAAAAAAAAAAAAAAAAAAAAAAAAAAAAAAAAAAAAAAAAAAAAAAAAAAAAACCCTGATGTTCATAATGCTGATTCCCACACTCTCGGCATAGTACTGTACTATGGTAAACAATCATTACCAGATAGGATATACAGTATTAAGACGTGAACTTCCAAATTGTGTTCCCAAATACAACCACCCTACCAAACTATACGCTTTAAAAAATTACTCAACTCCATGTATTTCCAAGGGAAAAGGCTAATATTATGACCTACGTTAAATTAACACAAAAGAAAATTCTCATTTAAACTACATCCCTGGCAGCTACTACAGCACCTACAGCCCAGCAATTTTGATAAGAAAATTGTCTCTCGTAAAAAAACATTTAGCGAAGACTGACTTGGTAGGCCATTAAGCCACTGCTAAGACCCTCTCCAAAGAAGATTCCTACAGAAATCAAGAAATGTAGCTGCACTTCTAGTACCATGACCCTTAACATTCTCGTGTTGATCAGACTTGGATTAAATTCTCTATGAGCTTTGGTGACTAAACTTTTAAGAAGAAATGTCATAGCATTTTTGAAGAGAGGACAATTCAAAAACCTAACCACAAAAAACAAATTAGGAAAACTCCCCTTAAAATGTTTAGTCTTTTCATAAATAACACTTAACAGCTCTCACAAGACAAAGAAATCTATTCTCTGACAACACTAATTTTCTTTTCTAAAGATAGAATTTGAAAGAAATTGAGGCAAACCCATCATCTTAAAATCCTTCTCCGCTTAGAATGCAGGTAAATGAGATATAATAATATCATTTTCTCCTAAACCTACAATATTCAGCATGGAGTTATAGCCCTGAATAGCGGAAATGGGTAGATTCCATTCAGAAAAACACAATGAAAAAACTTGATGTTATCCAAACTAGCTCTAATTACCAAATTACTCCTTGATTTACACCAATCAAAATAATCATTCCATTGCCTTTGATACAAATTATCATTAGAACGTCTCTTGGAACCTGAAAACCCTTTGTCTCAGAGAATATGGTTGTCACTTTCCATGTTTTGAGATGTAGAGTGTATTGGCTTTGATACAACCTTGGAACTGGTTGTCTAAGAGGACTGATCTTGTACAGCACCCTTGTTGAACATTCCATCAAGAGGCCATATATATGCAAACCACTCTCTCTGGGATCAAAAAGAAGCCAGTGGAGTAGTCCTGCTGTTCACTGGCACTCAGAACTTGTTTATTAAATCATGGAAGGAAGAAATACATACAAATACATATTTGACCAGTCTTGTAACAGTGCATCCACCATTCATGCTAAATGATCTAGAACATTTGAGCAAAACACCACTATCTTCTTGTTGAGCAACGTTATGAATATTTTGACGCTAAGAACTTTGGACTTTGCTTCTGAATCAGGTTGTGCGCAAATCATAAGTGAAGCTACTCACAGAACTGGTAACTGCTTACACCTTGTATACACCAACTCCCCTGGCATTGTAACAAGTAAGGTTGGACCTCCAGTTGGGACTTCTAATCATGCCTTGATTTTATTAGTAGTAAAGACTGAACAGCCTGTCCCCGATACTGTATGTCATATTACACTCATGTAAAATTTATATAAAATCTCAAACAGACTGGAATGGCATTTTGACTGATCTTTTGAGCTTGAGTTGGTCACAATTGTATAATAGTGTTGAGCCTGTTCTTCCTTTGAATGAAAATCGAGGCAACATAATTAATAGGCATATCCCTTCTTGTGTGCTAAGGTACCGAGTGAAAGACAAACCCTGGTTCAATGACAATTGTAGACACACTTATTTGGAGAAGCAGGAGGCCTATCAACTTTGGAAGGGTAACAGATCAGAATTGACTTAGAATAACTATATTCAACTTAGAGCTTTTGATCAGAGAGTTTATGCTTCAGCTGAAAAGGAATACCATTTAACCATAAAAGAAACCTTTCTAGTAAAACCCAGAAACATAAGTGGTGGGTTACCCTTAAATCTACACTCTTGGTGTAAACGTAACCATTCCTCCTTTAATCAAATCAGATGACTCTGGCACTCACTGTCCAATGGAAAAAGCAACCCTTTTGGCTGATGTGTTTGACAGTAAGCAGATTAATGATAAACTTGATCTTCATTCCTGTTTTCCTGAGGCTAAACTAACTAGTTTAGCTTTACGATCTCGTGAAAGTAAAGCTCTCTTGATGGCCCTTGATGCTTATGGAGGTGTAGACCAAATGGTATTTTACTATTGTTTTTTTATAAGACTAGCTGTACACTAACAGACAGTTAGAAGATAAAAATCGTTAAAGCTTTGGGAGAGGAGTACACCCGGAGTTATCTGTTATTTTCTGCAAGTTAACAAGAATTGGTAATGTTACTCCATTAGGCAAATGTATTTCTGATAGCTCAAGCCCAGCTGATTACCACCTAATTTCCATAATTCCAATATCATCTAAAGTTTTTAAATGACAGGCAAAATGTCTAAATAGGTTTGCTGAAGGTAACCAACCATTCAATAGTTTGCAATTTGGCTTTCGTAAAGGCCTTGGAGCATGTAATTCCCTTCCTACAATATCCAATGCTATACAGAAATCCTTTGAGTGTGGTCAAGAAGTTTATATGATTGGCCCTGATTGAGGTGCTGCCTTTGACTAGGTTAATCATGAGCCCCTTGTTTTCAAACTCAAACAGTTGTGAGTGGGTGGGTCCTTTCTTAGCATCATGACTGAATTTCAAAGTAATAGATCACAAGGAGTTGTTGTTGATGGACACCATAGTGAGTATAAGAATGTGATATCTGGTGTTCATCAAGGTAGTGTTCTTGGCCCATTATTTTTCATAATATATACACATAACATGTGGTTTGGCATAGATAACAGGCTCGTTGCATATACTGTGCAGATGATGTTACTCTCTTTGCATATATTCCATCTCCTGACGGCAAATTTCCTTCAATTGCACAAAAAATTGGCTTATTTAGAAAATCCTTTAAGATTTTCTGTAATCAATTTATTCTGAAGAAGTTTTAATTCTTTCATTCAACCTTGTTTCGAGTATTGATTTCCTGTATAATCTTCAGCTGCTGAATGTCATCTTAATTTGTTAGACAGAAATTTACGGTCAATTAAATTTCTTATTCCTGAACTAGATATTAATCTCTGGAATCGTCATTAAATTAGTTCCTTATGCATATTGCATAAGATTTCTAATAATTCTGATCATCCTTTACATTCAGATCTTCCAAGACAGTACCATCCTTTTCGTAATTCTAGGTATGCAGGTACTCTAGAAGTTTTATTCCAGCTGTGACCAAGTTGTGGAATGCTCTTCCTAATCAAGTAGTTGAATCAGTAGAACTTCAAAAGTTCAAACTTGCAGCAAATTTTTTTCATGTTAAACAGGTTAACATAAGTCTCTTTTTTATAGTTTATATATATATCAAAGAACTGTTTTAATGTTATTACTGTTCTTAAAATACTTTATTTTAATTGTTTATGTCTCTTGTAGTTTATCCTCACTGGGCTATTTTCCCTGTTGGAGCCCTTAGACTTAGAGCAACCAGCTATTCCAACTTGGGTTGTAGCTTAGCTAGTAGTAGTAGTAGTAGTAGTAGTAGTAGTAGTAGTAGTAGTAGTAGTAGTACTACTACTAAAAATAATAATAATAATAATAATAATAATAATAATAATAGGTCTTCCCCATCAATTCCAAACATCTAGACTCATCTATTAAGATGCAGAGACATTCAATTGGAAGACTGTTTTTCCTGCTCAATTTATCTGCTAAGACATTTAATTTCCCAGGAATAAACTAAGGTAAAAGGTGTATTCCTTCACATTCAATTTTTTCCATGTCAATGCTGTATAACTTCTGCTATCCAAAGTAAGATTCCAACCAAGTCAATCCCTATTTTCGAATATACAGGTAAACCAACACTTCAGTGTTGTTTGAAAACATAGCCAAGCACTTTCCCATTACCAGCAACTTCTGAACTTGAAGGGCCTTTAACACCTAGGTAATAGGTTGACCAGGGTAGCAGCCACCCGTTGAGATACTACCGCTTGAGAGTTATGAGGTCCTTTGACTGGTCAGATAGTACTACATTGGATCCTTCTCTCTGGTTATGGTTCTTTCCCTTTGCCTACACATACACCGAATAGTCTGGCCTATTCTTTACATATTCTTCTCTGTCCTCATACACCTGACAACACTGAGATTACCAAACAATTCTTCTTCACCCAAGGGGTTAACTACTGCACTGTAATTGTTCAGTGGCTACTTTCCTCTTGGTAAGGGTAGAAGAGACTCTTTAGCTATGGTAAGCAGCTCTTCAGCTATGGTAAGCAGCTCTTCTAGGAGGACACTCCAAAATCAAACCATTGTTCTCTAGTCTTGGATAATGCCATAGCCTCTGTACCATGTTCTTCCACTGTCTTGGGTTAGAGTTCTCTTGCTTGAGGGTACACTCGGGCATACTATTCTATCTAATTTCTCTTCCTCTTGTTTTGTTAAAATATTTAATTTAATTTTGTTACTGTTCTTAAAATATTTTATTTTTCCTAGTTCCCTTTCCTCACTGAGCTATTTTCCCTGTTGGCACCCTGGGCTTATAGCATCCTGCTTTTCCAACTAAGGTTGTAGCTTAGCAATTAATAATAATAATAATAATAATAATAATAATAAAAGAAGTTCCAGGCAATTGATATGAGGTTGATTCTTCTTCGAAACTTCTCTGACAGATAAAGATAATCTAGGGTTACACCCCAACCTTCCTGTGAAGCATCCATGAAAGGGAGATGTCTGGAATCCTCACAACCAAGGACACCCCCAGCGATAACGAATGACGATTATCCCACCAATTCAGTAGTTGAAGTTAGTTCTGCATCACTTTAGTACAGAATGCCTAGATTGAATTTCCTTTTCCAATTCTGCCTGAGATGATATTAGAAAGATTCAACTTAAAGCAAATCATCGTAATGACCTTGCCTAATGAAGCTATTATCCATAGAAGTTTCATCCTTATTTGAACTAACTGCAACTTCATTCTTTTGAAATTTTCCAACAATAGAAGAAAAGACTGAATCTTCTTTTACGATGGAAAGAAATAAAAGAACTGTTGGAATCTAAAGAGACTTCTCCAAATTGACCCGGACTACAAAGTTTTCTAGCAACCTAAGTGACTACACTTGTTGTACCTCAGTTCCTTCTAACAAAGCATTAAAAACACCCAGTCATCCAGAAACAAAGGAACCCTGATTCCCAGATACTGTACAACATCACAACTATTTCAATATAAGAGCCATTATCCTATTGAAGACTAGGAGAGCTGTCCTGAGACCAAACCATGCAGCAATTGAATTGGTAAACTTTCAAACGATTCACAAACCAAAGAAGATTCCTTGAACAAGGACCTCATGATTAACATTGTCAAAGACAGCACTAAAATCAAGGCCAATCATACAAACTTCCTCACCATATTCAAGGGATTTCTGTACAACATTGGAGATTGTAAGAAGGGCACCACATGCTCTAAGGCTTTTATGCCAGCCAAATGGCAAACTAGGGAACAGATGATTAACTTCAGAAAACCTATTAAGACGTTTTGCTAAAAGATATTAAAAAACTTTTGATAATACGAGTTATGAACACTGGGTGGTAATCAGTTGCGTTTGAGCTACCACAAACATATTTACGTAGTGGAATAAAATTACCAATTCTCCAAAATTGCTAAAAGCTCCTAATCTTGCTAATAATAAGAGCATCACAATACCAAAGGTGCACCAACACCTGGTGAACTTGGATCACTTTCACTTCTTTGAATATGTTAATACACCTAGACACTTAAACCAATACCAATGGTAAATTACTAGGATTTGGTTACATAAATATGAAAGAGAGAGAGAGAGAGAGAGAGAGAGAGAGAGAGAGAGAGAGAGAGAGAGAGAGAGAGAGAGAGAGAGAGAGAGAGAGAGAGAGAGAGAGAGAGACTGATTACTGTACAGTACGTGAGTTACGAATGGAATATGGATGGAGTTGTTATCAATACAGTTGTATAAATGTAAATTAGCACAATTGTAAGCAACTACCTTTTACAAGTTAGAAGAGTAATAAAATATTCAAAGCCTGATTAAATTCACAGCTTTAAAGTAAATAATAATCCATTCAAATTCGACAGGATGATAATGTCAGTACCTATAATTTTTACTAAATAAACGGTTATATGCTTTACCTTTGATTTAAATATTTTCATACCCAGGTCAAATGCACATACCACTTTTTAAAAATAATGACACCATCACTGATATATAACAAAGATATCCTTAATTCTAAATGCTTACAATGGGTTCATAACATTTCTAATTACATCGAATAAAGGTTTGAATAATCACAAGCACAGAATTTCTATTGCAAAATGAAGGGCACAAATACATAACACATAAGTAACTGCTGAACATAAATAAAGAATATATTTACAAATGTTTTTCAAACATTCATTCAATAAATGATACATACACATTCATGTATATCACTTGTCCAGAGCACAGTGAAATAATTTCACCTAGAACACAGCTTGAACTAACTTTTAATTTATACTTTTCATGTGTAGTGTATATGAGCCTTATACTAGAGTACATAAAAAGAATGAATTCTGATGAGTATGAATGCTGAAATTATACCTGACCTAATAACTACTCACACACTCTACATCTAAGCTGCAAGTCCTTATTCACTAGGAAGGAGCTCTTATTTGAGTTTGAGAAGAAATAAAGTTTAGTACAGTACTCACCCTCTTATCATCAAATGACTGAGGTAACTGCTGCAATGAAAATTTTCTTCCTAAAGACTGGGTGTGAGCATTGGATGGCTGGGTCTTTGGCTGTAATGGTGGGTACTGAGCGTGGGCAGATGCTGGTGTTACAGGTGTTGACGTGGAATTGTTAGGTAAGCGAGTTCGATTTATATCTAAGACAGATTGCGGTAGACCAGCACGTATATCTTCGTTACTGAAAGAGAAAAAAATTAAACTGATTATATGTAGAGTGAAAAGGAAAACTTTTGTATCTTATATACATGAAATCCCTTTTAACTTCACAAAAGAAGTTATCAAGTTAGTATCCAAGAAAAACAGTTACTTGCCTTATATTGCAAGGCTTGCCTGTAAAAGAGTCAAAGAGGAAAAAAGGATACTGCTTAAAATTGTATAGGTATGCTTACAAACTATCTTAAATATATCAAAGTAAGTGAGCATACCAATAAAATAAAGAAAAGCTACAGTTAGATGGGAGTAATGACAACTAAAATCTTCTGGACAAAAAATTCAAATACCTGTACTTCAATTGAACTGTATGAAACAAGAAATCTTATGCTTTCTATAGATGGTAACATTGCTTCATGGCCCTTTCAATTTGACTTAAATTGATACATGACACTTCAACATCTAGTGTCATTACTTAAATGCTAATGTTTAGCAATACTGTGAAGATATTTGAATCTTTTTGCTACTACCCCCAGGAAAAAGGGAATATCTATGTTAAGTTGATATTTTCAAAGGAATTTTAATCAGTATAAGCTCACACATCTAGGTTCAAATTAATATTTAGAACCATAATACAAATAAAATTGTCGATTTCACCCCCAGTATATCTCCGGACAACCAATGAACGAACGAACCTTCAGTGCCTAAGTCAACATAATGAATTATATGGGTGATTGTCACAATATCATTAATACAATCGTTACATTATTATCATTATTCTATCAATACTGCTATTACTAGTATTATTATTATCACTCTTGTCATCACCCCATCATTGTAATATTTTCACGCTTCCCACTTTTCCTATCCCTTTAGGCCTTCTTACTATCTAACCATAAACAGGTAGAACTTCTGTCCAGTTGATTTCACTACTCTAACTATGTAGATTTCTATTATGCCATCTTATTAAGTACTCGTGTGGTATCAGAAATGAGCAAACAAAGTTGTACTCATGAACTTTGACTAGTTAACAACGGTCCTAGACAAAGAGACTTAAACACACCACAGATTTTGCAGTCAATTAAAACCAGAACAACTTAATCAATACCAATAATCTGGCAGTTATGAAAATAACTGCCAACCCATAGGTATTCTCAATATGAAGTACAGAACAGTCCCCTTGGGATAATAATTCAGAAATCCAATACCCATATCCATGCTCATCGTTCACCGAGATGAAGATTTTAGTAGTGGACTTTAGCATAGCTCTTCAAGACAACCATAGAAATTGATATGTATTACAATTATTATAGTTTAATATATACAGTATAACAAAATAATATATGCCCATAATAAGGTTATAAAGTTATTCTATTCTTTTTATCTTTGTTATTATTTTGCAGGTAGAAACTTGGGAAAGGAACACCCAATATCATGAGACCAAAATCATTAATATTATCATTATTAATAAGATATTTCATCATTATTTATGACAGACAACCCTTCATAGCAGAACAAACATTTACAAACATGGTGTTCATATATATATATATATATATATATATATATATATATATATATATATATATATATATATATATATATATATATATACTGTATATATATATATATATATATATATATATATATATATATATATATATATATATATACAGTATATATATATATATATATATATATATATATATATATATATATACAGTATATATATATATATATATATATATATATATATATATATATATATATATATATATATACTGTATATATATATATATATATATATATATATATATATATATATATATTGTATATATATATATATATATATATATATATATATATATATATATATATATATATATATATATATATATATATATATATATATAGCAACATTAGTCAAATATGTTGCTAGTCAATGAATGGTACAGTACTCTGAAGTGCACTATCTGTATGTTATCTCTTCATTATTATTATTATCATTACTAGCCAAGCTACAACCCTAGTTGGAAAAGCAAGATGATATAAGCCCATAGGCTCCAATAGGGAAAAATAGCCCAGTGAGGAAAGGAAATAAATAAATGATGAGAATAAATTAACAATGAATCATTCTAAAAACAGTAACAGCGTCAAAACAGATACGTCCTATATAAACTATTAACAACGTCAAAAACAGATATGTCATATCGAAACTATAAAAAGACTCATGTCAGCCTGGTCAACATAAAAAGATTTTCTCCAACTTTGAACTTTTCAAGTTCTACTAATTCAACTACCCGATTAGGAAGATCATTCCACAACTTGGTAACAGCTGGAATAAAACTTCTAGAATACCGTGGTGTAGTATTGAGCATCATGATGGAGAAGGCATGGCTATTAGAATTAACTGCCTGCCTAGTATTACGAACACGATAGAATTGTCCAGGGAGATCTGAATGGTCAAAGTTATGAAAATTAGACCGTAAGTTTCTGTCCAACAAATTATATGAGAATCAGCAGCTGAACACCAGACAGGAGAACAATACTCAAAACAAGGTAGAATGAAAGAATTAAAACACTTCTTCAGAATAGATTGATCACCGAAAATCTAGTAAGACTTTCTCAATAAGCCAATTTTTTGTGCAATTGAAGAAGACACAGACCCAAGGTGTTTCTCAAAAGTAAATTTGCTGTAAAGAATCACACCTAAAATTTTAAGAGTCATACAAATTTAAAGAAACATTATCAATACTGAGATCCGGATGTTGAGGAGCCACCGTCCTTGACCTACTTACAATCATACTTTGAGTTTTATTAGGATTCAACTTCATACCCAATAATTTGCACCATGCACTAATTTTAGCTAAATCTCTATTAAGGGATTCACCAACCCCAGATCTACATTCAGGGGATGGAATTGATGCAAAGAGAGTAGCATCATCTGCATATGCAACAAGCTTGTTTTCTAGACCAAACCACATGTCTTGTGTAAGAATCAGTATCCACAGAAGTGCTAGTAAGACTATTCCCACGAAGTTTGACATGATGGCACCTCAGAATATTAAGTACTCTTTTGCTCTGTGAATCATAGAACACTCATCTGCTGTAAATGCCCTGCTTTCAAAGACAGAAGCATAACTCTTTGAAATATGTAGATGCTAATAAAATATATTCAAAGAAGATGTTTTCTGATTATACAGCAGTCAGAATAATAATTATCAAAGATAGAAAAAAATCAAATCACAACATAAACTATAAGAAAAATTAAATAAGGATCATATAAGAAAAATATATCACAACAATCATTGAAAAAATATGAATAAACTGTGCCTAGCATTCTCACATGACTACAAGTTTCTTGAAAGTGTTGTGAAAAAGAAAACTCAAAATTCATGGTAATGCAAAGCACAGTAATATCAAACATTCAGTTATTAGTACAATTCAATATCTGTAATGAAATAAGAATCCTTGAGTGAAAGAATAGTACAAAATCAGCTCGTCAATAGTTTTAGTTTTGAAGAAGTTTAACCTCTCAATCATGACTATGTAATGTAGTAAATGGAAAACAGTTCCTTGTACAGTGGATTCTTGAAGTTTCGTGTCTTCTACAAACATTTGTAATACATATGATTGATAAAAGACCATAAAAATTGTATCAAATAATGTGAATAAGTATCTTCATCACACTTTCGAGGAGCTTTCCCGTTTCATTCTCGTTTTAATCCATCCGTGTTACACATGGTTGATTGAAAGGGAAAACAGCATATTTTCCAAAAATAACGAGAATATAATTTTTATGATTTTGGACCTTGGATCCTAAGCTATTGAGATTTCATGTTGGCTTAATTGTCTTCTAAATAATTAGAGCTTACCACAATACAGGTAGCTTGTATAATCTTATAATTAGGTTGTCAAGAATTTATATTATGGTCATGGGATTTCATGTCAATTGGAATGTACTATTATTATTCGTATCTTATTAATTACAAGTTAAGTTACAACCTTAGTTAGAAAAGGAGATGCCTGTAAGCCCAAAGGTCCCAGTAAGGAGAGCTTCCCAGTATATTATATGAAAGAAAGTAAAGAAGCAATAATAAAAGATTAGATAGACAAGGATAACAATATTCATAAGATATGCCACTCCAATCACCTATGTGATATGATCTACCAGTAATTTAGGAGTGTTTATTTAATGAGTGAAGGTATATTAGGATTGGAACTATCCTTTCGATCTTCAGCTCCACAATATAGTTGTATTATAGAGCAACTAGGATTTTGCTATTCATTGGTTTAGCAGCAAAAAGATCTTAAGTAATTAAATAATTTGAGGTTCTGTGAGAGGTTTTCAAATCTGTTATGCACAGCAAACTTTCAGAACCCTGACTGAAAGAAACACTACCAACTCTAGACTCAACTTGGGGAATTAGGTTAGGTTGGCAAAGGGGCAGATAGGTTCAGAGTTATCTTTTCAAGAGAGGATTTACTGGACTTTTGAACTTTCACAAAGGAAGATAGTAATGTCAAGAACTTATGAAGCCCATCACTATCGAAAGTTGGCTGATCAAGTGAAATGTCTAAATGCGGAGGTGTGCATGATTGTCTTCATCTCAGCTGCAATCAAGTAACCTTGCCTTACCTGACTCTTCCGCTGACATAACAGCAAATTTCCTTTAGTGCTTGCTCTGTTAACTTGATTGGCAGCCATTAAAACACTTTCCTATGAGAGGTGCCATAAGGGAAACACACTTTTCACTGTTTATTTGAATAACAGTATTACCCTAGGCATGATACACCAAGGTAATGCAAATAATGACTACATTCCACAGAGTAATTGTTAAGACAAGGTGACTGGTGCATCATTTACCATTTATTGCTAGAATGTTCCTTCCTTTACCAAGGGAATGTGTTTATCAAAGGAATAGTAAAAGGGAAAAATTTTCAAAATTTTAAATTCTATGGGTGAAGGTTGGTTATGACAGACTTCTGGAGAAGCAATTATGAATATCAGGGGAGATTCATAGAAATAAAGTAAAACTAAGAGATCAAGACTTATGTCAATGAAACTTGTTTTGCTTGACTATTAAAACAACCATATGCTGAGGAAGTTTAGCTGAAAAAAAGAGACACTATTTCATACCCCACATCCTGATCCAAGCCTACTTAGGTATACATGCTGTCACTATGAAGGAGAGTTACACCTATACCTGTGCATTGACTGATCTGTATTGGCGTTAGTTACAATAATATTAAAAACATCTACATTAAAGGAGCCATTTTGTATCATGTGTTCGCGAGAGTATGATTTGGTCTTTATTTGTTATTATCATTACTATCATCACTAGGTAGTTTAACAGGCCAGCGTATAAAAGTACAGGAACAACTCTCATAGGGCTAGCCCGAAGGAAATTGCAATTTTCTAACAACTTCATGACTGGATAGGTAAAAAAATGTGAAGAGTCTCACAAAATTTCCTTAGCTGATTTATTTCTGATACTTGACATCTCTTTCTAAACCACAAAACATGGATTTGGTAAAGACATTTAGTTTACAAAACTTCAGCCTATTAAGGAGAGAACCATTTTGAGAAAATATATAAAAAAAAAAACAATAGAAAATTAGCTTTTAGGGAAATGAAAAGGAAACTTACCTTAGAGGCTCACTGAGATTTGGAAGACTTGGACTTGTATTTGCTCTTGTTAAAATCTTTGGTGCGACAGAGGATTGTCTTTCATTTTTCAAGGCACCTGAAAAAGACAAAACAAAAAGTATATAAAAAAGTCTATAGTAAAAAAAAAACAATGAATGAGACTTAAGTCACAATGAAAACAAAAACGTAATTGAGGAAAGTGATTATACAGGTACCAGGTAATGAAAATACTGTATGCTATGTTAAATTGTCCACCTATAAAATAACAAAGATGACCTAAGAAAAATAAGCTTTGAAGAAAATATCTATAACAATATTTTGAAGAAAATATCTATGATAATATTTTGCACAATTATGTGATGCTGTGAAGTTAAGAAATGCTGCAAAACTTGGATATATAGTACTGTATTTCAGAGATGATACAGAGATCTCAGGTATAATCTAATTTGATGGACCTGAAATATTGTATTTACACATTTCATTCGTAGTCATTCTAAAACCAAATAAAAAAAATCAATACTGTACAGTAAAATAGAATGGGTAATAATAACAGCATGAAACATTGTACTCGTCACGAGTTCCACACCTCAATATAGTATGCACAGCAATTATTCAAGAAGGAAATTTTCCCCAAATTAGAAATAATATTCCTTTTTTACTTTCATCTGATGGTTTAAATGCTGTAGTATTTCATTTGAATAATTCACTAATAAAAAGTATTGCATAAATACTTCTTGAAATAAAATCTAAACAACAACAATAGGAATTTAATTACAACAAATAAAAAATATTCAGAGAACCTCTCACTTTGAATAATACAGTAATAATACATAACCAATCGCATGGAAAATTTAAATATACTTTCATTCAGTTTTAAAAACTTGTACAATACGGATTACTTAAAGCACAAAAACAAAACAGCTGAACATTTCAAAGCAAGGACAAATATCATACTAACATTGCTAACATTACTAATGCAAGAGCCAATAATAAAATGTAAAGAAGAACCAATTTACTACACTTTACATACTTTTTGCTTGATCAGGAGTTGGAGGGAGGGGTCGAGCTCCCATAAATCGTTTCAAACTCCCCATAATAGTTCGGCCTGCACTCCCACCAGCTTCACTTGATGCACTCTGAAAGATTACCAAGGGACCTATTAAATATTTGTCAAATTATTGTATAATCCACATGCATATTCAAATTTCTTTAAATATTAGATAATTGTTTCATATTTAGATCATGGATGATTAGATTCAATCACATTATCTTGAAACTTAAAGCTGCAAAACAGCAAAAGCTATTGATCTTAGGGGCGTGTTTCAAAGGATATCTATGTAAAACTAACATAAATCAAAGCTGTCTGATAATTTAAAAAATAAATATTAAACTCAATACAAACGTCCAATAACATTTATGAAGAGGATTACTAAATTTAGAAAAGCAACCTCTTTGTCCTTCTGTGGATTAAACATGGCTGCATTCGTTATATATATATATATATATATATATATATATATATATATATATATATATATATATATATATATATATATGTATATATATATATATATATATACATATATATATATATATATATATATATATATATATATATATATATATATATATATATATATATATATATATATGAGAGAGAGAGAGAGAGAGAGAGAGAGAGAGAGAGAGAGAGAGAGAGAGAGAGAGAGAGAGAGACTGTATCAAACAATAATTCAAAACTTTAGCAAATGAATTTTAGAAGATTCAGTAACTTGTAATCTTATTAATCTGCATAACAATATGAATAGTTATTGAAAAAATCATATCCACATCTGAGGATCAAAAAGTATCGTAAGTAACTTTACTGTCACTCAAAAATTTTATTCTGAGGTCAATGATAGATATGTGTTAAAATTCCATGGACCCTTTTAATAGTTGAGTGCTTCTGTGTAATACTAAGGATCATGGGGTGATATAAAAGCTTGACAATCACCGTGGGTTTGCGAATAGGAAGAGCCAAGGAATAACGGGAACCTCCGTCTGCGTTGTTTGGACCATTCTGTAACACAGAGACATGGAAGCAAACAAAAGCAAAAGGTTAAACACTGCATCATTTGTTAGATGATTTGCATTAACTATAAAAATGTCACTTCAAAACACATAGTGAATCAGGTTTTATTTATTCCTGAGAACCCATGACATGGCTGTACAATTAGGCAAATCTTATAATTTTTAATAATACAAAATATTTTTCACTTTATAAGATAAAAATTTACTTTAGCTCTATCATTTGCAAAAATATTATTGCATGAATTTCCACCAGAGATGAATCTAATTCAAGTTTTATACAGCCAATGAGAGACTTCTTTCATCATTTAATTACTCTCAACAAATAAATATACAATTTAGCATAAAGTTATTGCATTTCCCAGCACTAATAAACTAAATGTATAATGAATACAAATTTCAAAGGAACAGAGCCACCATGGAAAACTGAGTTCACCTCTTATTTTGAAATGACAATTTACATTCTCTTAGAAGCATTCTTTATTAAAGCAGAATGAAAAGCCACAGCAAACATTAATGACAAAATAAGTGTCCTTTTTTTAATTAAGTAATATATTTAGATAAAGAAAGGACACTTCCAAAAGCACATGGATCCTTTTTTTTTACATTTTGTGCACATCTAAATGCACAGAATTGAAATTCTATCTAAATGAATTTTAATATCACATTTCACATGAGAAAACTTACAGGAAAAGAAATCTATAACTTGCTTATAATTAAAGGTAATGCTTAGCTTAGCCAACTAAACAATACTTAAACCTAAATGCCACTATACACATCATATGCAACGAAGCATATGTAAATTTTCAATAGGAATATTACTACTGGTATTTTTAAAAAAATCAAGACTTCTATCGGCAATTATAAAAAAAGTGAATCTAGTAAAAATAAAAATAAAACTTCTATATGATAGACCAGACAATTTTAAAATGAATATAAGAAGGACTGATTCTTAGTTTCAGTTAACCTTCAAGATGAAGGAAGCACTGAAGCAGTTTGAAATTCAATAAAAGTCATGAAAGTGCAAGAGTAGGATTTCAGCTTGTGTTATCACAGTAGAGTTAAGAGATAAGAAAATTTCAAAAATCTATATGAGTCATACAGATAAGTAAACTGTAATAATATTCATAAAATATAAAACAGATATTAACCCTTTTACTCCCAAAGGACGTAATGGTACGTTTCACAAAACCCATCCCTTTACCCCCAAGGACGTACTAGTACGTCCTTGCAAAAATCTGCTATTTACATTTATTTTTGCATATTTTTTATAATTTTTTGAGAAACTTCAGGCATTTTCCAAAAGAATGACACCAACCTAACCTTTCTATGATGCAAATTAAGGCTGTTAGAGCAATTAAAAAAAATATATACTGCAAAATGTGCTTGAAAAAAAATAACCCGTGGGGGTTAAGGGTTGAAAAGTTCCCAATAGCCTGGGGGGAAAAGGGTTAAGCAATAGTTCATGGAAATGGCTTACATAACTAGGAGAGAAAGTACCCTTTTCTATGATCCATGAATAAAATTAGGCTAAAAACAAAAATCAAAGTAATGAGGAGTGACTAACTATAACATCCCCCTGCAAGTATTTTCTAACAGGCTGAATATGAATGAAGAATATAAAAACATAACAATTAAATGAAAATACAAGCTCATAATGAACAGGTCTAATATCGAAATCACCCACTTTGTACTCTTGATAACTTTCATTTGTTTATTACTTTTTTTCGGGTATAAATTTGAATTCATAATACAATGCCATTGAAATATGGTCAAGTCTTTTTAAAATGTCAAATCTTTTATATATAACAAATGATCAACCTAAGCTGAGCTCAAGAGTGTACATTTCAATTATTCCTAAAAGATTGAAAATTGTTACTCAAAATCAATATTCGCCGATCAACAAGGTAATGAAATTATATGTGGCTGAAAATAATACTTATACCTTTTCATAGTTGATAAACTGAAGAGAGAAGAATAAATTCCCAATTACACTACAATGAATTCTTCTCTCTTCAGTTTATCAACTATGAAAAGGTATAAGTATTATTTTCAGCCATATATAATTTCATTAGCTTGTTGATCGGCGAATATTGATATTGAGTAACAATTTTCAATCTTTTAGGAATAATTGAAATGTACACTCTTGGGCTCAGCTTAGGTTGATCATTTTTTATATATAAAAGATTTGACATTTTAAAAAGACTTGACCATATTTCAATGGCATTGTATTATGAATTCAAATTTATACCCGATAAAAAGTAATAAACAAATGAAAGTTATCAAGAGTACAAAGTGGGTGATTTCGAGAGAGAAGAATTCATCGTAGTGTAATTGGGAATTTATGAGCCCGTGTCTTACATATGGTAAGGCGATCTACACACACACACACAGGGAATTTATCTTAATTTGTGATAAGTTTTAAGAATGAGGGGAAATTTTCACTGTTAACTGCTGAAAATATTTACCTAATAAGAATCAGTCCTACTACTAATATATTACAGCTATCAGGTAAAAATTATTATACTTTATTGTAATAAAGCAGCTATAAAAAATACTATACACTTGAGTAACTTCGTCCTCACTCAGAAAAGTACTCTGAGATTCCTTGTATTTTAGTACATTAATTTCAGCTACAGCTTTGCTGTAATTCTGAAGTGTCCTTGTATTCTGTGACTATATGATGAAAAATGTGCTACAGCATAAAGGTAACTTTCAAGGCTAAATTTCATTCACTCGAAGAATGACGTACTGATTGTCTTTACAGTAAATACGTAAATTTTGATATTTCAAACTTCAATGTCCTCCTGTGAGTATTGACGTGATAAAAACAGTTGTTTACTATACATTGATGAAATAACATGAAGTACTTTCAAATGGTTGAATACAGTACATTAGTTATTACCGTAATTGGCAATATCACTTTTTCACATACACTTGAAATTAAGACCAATCATTTTAATTGTAATGTAGACATATAAGCATTTACTTTTAGGGGACAAGAATGGTTAAGCATTATAAAAGAATAAATTATGGTTCCTGTACTATACTGTACTTCCATATCAAGATTTGCTAAAAAAGGGATTTTGACGAAGGAAAAATCTATTTCTGGGAAGAGGCCTGTGACGCCCGGTGAGAAAGGTCCTTCCTTATACCTTTCCTAATATAAATCTTCCAAATATACTAGAGAAAGATAAAAGCATGGAATGCAGAGGTTACAACCCTCGCGCGAACACCTTGTAGGTGTCGTCTATTAAACAAAGGCGTGTGAAAAACCACTATTCACAGGTTGTCTTCCATTTAGATGTACTTCCATATCAAGATTTGCTAAAAATATAAATTTTCTCCTGATTTTGACCATTACCTTAATATCTCACACACTGAGGATAGAAAATGCTGGATAAATGTTCAATTGGTATTGGATAGACATTCAAATCCGCGAGCCAAATATTCTTAATTCCATCATAGCAAGAAAATAACATGCGATTACTAATCCATGATTGAATCATAATGCCTGATTATGAACTTAAAAAAAAAATTTAAAAAGTAAACTAAAAATTTTGAAAGAGAAACCGTAATCTTGTTAGTTACCATTTATATCTGTAACACAATTTCAAGCCACATCAAACCATGACATGTGAATAAGCATTTGAGAAGAGATACCACTTTTCTTCTGGATACTGTTACCTGCAAGTTGGTCAGACTGGCTGAACGGTAGGACCCATGACCAGAACCTGTACTGTATTGATAGTTCTGCAGAAAAGGAGGAAGAAATCCAAACACACGGAGAGGTGAATGAGAGTGAATAAAGATAGGTCAATCAAGCAAAAATAAAGAAAGGCTTAACATTTACAGAGAATGCTAAGAGGTAATGAGGATATAAAAATGATTAAATAGCATGCTGTTTACTTTTCAAGGCTGCTTGTTTGGGTTAAATACATAGTAGGAACAAAAAGGATGAAAACGACTTAGTTGTTGATCAATAATCATAATTATACACAGTATATACATGCAAAATCTACTGTAGAGCGCATCATTGAAATTTATAACTAACTGAACATTCAGAAAGAGGAAAGGGCACCGTCGTTCAATTAGTTCATTATGTATGTTGCATAAGATTTTTCATAACTTTGACCATCCTTTACATTCAGATCTCCCTGAACAATTCTATCCTGTTCGTAATACTAGGCAGGCAGTTAATTCTAATAGCCAGGCCTTCTCCATCACGAGGCTCAATACTACGCAGTACTGTAGAAGTTTTATTCCAGCTGTTACCAAGTTGTGGAATGATCTTCCTAATTGGGTGGTTGAATCAGTAGAACTTCAAAAGTTCAAAGTTGGAGCAAATGCTTTTTTGTTGACCAGGCGGACTTGAGTCTTTTATAGTTTATTTATGACATATTTGTTTTTGATGTTGTTAATAGTTTATATATGACATGTCTGTTTTGACGTTGTTACTGTTTTTAGAATGATTTATTGTTAATTTGTTCTCTTCATTTATCTATTTCCTTATTTCCTTTCCTCACTGGGCTATTTTTCCCTGTTGGAGCCCCTGGGCTTATAGCATCTTGCTTTTCCAACTAGGGTTGTAGCTTGGATAGTAATAATAATAATAATAATAATAATAATAATAATAGTATTCTTCAACGTTATGTGCCATACTTATAAATAAGAAATGTAATTAACTCATTAGCTTTAGAATTTATATACAGTCATTAAATGTATTGCAATATTGTATGCTACTACACCATAAAATTATCTTTCAGGTATATGTTTTTACTAACATCATTCTAATAAGACATTACTGCAAGCAAAACATATCAATTAATCAAGTATGTAGTAGTTTTTTTTAAATATATGTAATCTGGATAAAAATTCAAAATAGCAAACTATTCTTTTATTCTTCGTCAAAAATTCCTTTACTCTCATATTATATGTTATGAAAGAACTTATCCTTAGATTTTGCACAAGTGAAAGCCTATCCATTGGGCTACATACAAAAGCAAGCAAATTGAAGATTACAAGGAAGTATGATATTGTAAATTATTGCAACCATGTTAACTAAATGCGAATTGAAGTTAGGAATAAATAAAATTTCAAATTAATTCTTGAAAATTAAAAACTGTATGAAAAAAATCAAAGTAAAACTTTATATGAAAAAAAGAATTTGGTATTTTTATACAAAATTCATTGGCCTTACATAAAAGGGAAAACTTATTCTGGGGAGGTGCAATTTTTTTCACATAGAGCATACTTCTCATCGTTTTTTTTTTTTTTTTTTTTTTTTTTTTTTTTTTTTTTTTTTTTTTTTACAATAATTCTTTAAAATTTTCCACTATCTCCATGTTTTAGATCTAAACATCAACCCCGAGTTAAAAAATTTCAAAACCACTTTTGTTGACAAAATTTTTTGAACTTATGCATTTATTTCCTATTAGTATTGGAAATAATATAGGGAAAAGTAGTGCAGTATTAGGGTATAAGAATAATGAAAACATTAAATCCAAAATTTTAAATCAATGCTTAATTAAAACAATAAATAGTCACACAAAAATACAGCTCGGTTACTGGATTTCCATACTGCATGCATTTAGTAATGATGAATTCTTAGAAAGTGTAAATAAAAAAAGGGAAGAAAAATCTCATATGTTAAGCAAGGACTGAAAAAAATTATACTGATTTTAAAAGGTCACCTTAACATTAAATTTAATGCTTATCTAGCGAACTATGTTCTATGGTTGTTTATAAATTTGTGTTTAATGCTTATTGTATAAGCACTTAGCACCATAAGATTCTTTACATGGCCAAATACATTCCTTACATAAAAAAAATATTTAGGCCTTCATAAAATAATTATATTATGATGTATTTCCTTTAATGAACAAACCCCGTCTGACTGAAAGCAACACAAGAATAGCCATTTGACATTACCTGTTCTTTCTTACTGAAACCAGTGTTGGAGAGAAAGCCTGCGCGTTTGTTTTTCCTGGGAGGAGGCTGAGGTGGTGGTGCCCCCTGTCCCTCTCCCTTGGGGGGCAGTGGAGGCCTTACACCTCCACCCGAGGAATTCAGACTGTCCACAGCCTGAAAGAATTGGAACCCAGTTGGCAAAACAATTCATTAAAGACCTAAATTAGAGCACAAGAGTTGCAAACAATAAAAACACAAGTGAAACTAATTCTAAATAATTTAGAGCGAGTTCATTCAAGTGTGGAAAAGTTCATCATTATTACACTTACATATGGCCCAGAAGTTTTTCCAAACAAATGTAAATGAATGGGATTAAGAGACCAAAGGGAATGGATGAAAAAATAGAAGGCAAAAAGCAATGTACATTGGGTCTCAGTAGGTCGCTAGATTTTTTTCAATGCAGAGATTTGTTACTCAAAATAAAACTTAGGAGCTTAATTGAATATGAATATATATATATATATATATATATATATATATATATATATATATATATATATATATATATATATATATATATGCATATATATATATATATATATATATATATATATATATATATATATATATATATATATATATATGCATATATATATATATATACATATATATATATATATATATATATATATATATATATATATATATATATATATATATATATATATATATATATATATACTGTATATGTTTTTTCAAAAAGGCCCATAAAAGAAACACAGGACATATAAATAGATCACTATATTTGGCTAATCCTTCCAGTACTTATAACAGCTGCAGAACCATTGGAAATACCCTTTTGCTTTCCTATATAAACCGTCACTGTCCACTGTATTCCTCATTTTTACTTTACATGTTTATTGGTCGAAATACAGTGATTTATTTATACTTCCTGTGTTTCTTTTATGACTCTTTTTGAAAAAAAAAACATGTCAAACTGTTCGATTACAGTTATAAGTAAGACATACATACACACACACACACACACACACACACACACACACACACACACACATATATATATATATATATATATATATATATATATATATATATATATATATATATATATATATATGTGTGTGTGTGTGTGTGTGTGTGTGTGTGTGTGTGTGTGTGCGTATAAAGGTTATGAAATCATAATAAAGTATATTAAAGAGATAAACACTTCGAATGAAAATTGATATGAAATGGAAAAAAAGACATCACAATACATATCCATCCATCCTTATACCAAAGGCACTTCCCCCAATTTTTGGGGGTAGCCGACATCAACAAAGAAACAAAACAAAAAGGGGACCTCTACTCTCTACGTTCCTCCAGCCTAACCAGGGACTCAGCCGAGTTCAGCTGGTACTGCTAGGGTGTCACAGCCCAACCTCCCACATTATCCACCACAGATGAAGCTTCATAATGCTGAATCCCCTACTGCTGCTACCTCCGCGGTCATAAAAGGCACCGGAGGAAGCAGCAGGGCCTACCGGAACTGCGTCACAATCGCTCGCCATTCATTCCTATTTCTAGCACGCTCTCTTGCCTCTCTCACATCTATCCTCCTATCACCAAGACCTTTCTTCACACCATCCATCCACCCAAACCTTGGCCTTCCTCTTGTACTTCTCCCATCAACTCTTGCATTCATCACCTTCTTTAGCAGACAGCCATTTTCCATTCTCTCAACATGGCTAAACCACCTCAACACATTCATATCCACTCTAGCCGCTAACTCATTTCTTACACCCGTTCTCACCCTCACCACTTCGTTCCTAACCCTATCTACTCGAGATACACCAGCCATACTCCTTAGACACTTCATCTCAAACACATTCAATTTCTGTCTCTCCATCACTTTCATTCCCCACAACTCCGATCCATACATCACAATTGGTACAATCACTTTCTCATATAGAACTCTCTTTACATTCATGCCCAACCCTCTATTTTTTACTACTCCCTTAACTGCCCCCAACACTTTGCATACTTCATTCACTCTCTGACATACATCTGCTTCCACTCCACCATTTGCTGCAACAACAGACCCCAAGTACTTAAACTGATCCACCTCCTCAAGTAACTCTCCATTCAACATGACATTCAACCTTGCACCGCCTTCCCTTCTCGTACATCTCATAACCTTACTCTTACCCACATTAACTCTCAACTTCCTTCTCTCACACACCCTTCCAAATTCTGTCACTAGTCGGTCAAGCTTCTCTTCTGTGTCTGCTACCAGTACAGTATCATCCACAAACAACAACTGATTTACCTCCCATTCATGATCATTCTCGCCTACCAGTTTTAATCCTCGTCCAAGCACTCGAGCATTCACCTCTCTCACCACTCCATCAACATACAAGTTAAACAACCACGGCGACATCACACATCCCTGTCTCAGCCCCACTCTCACCGGAAACCAATCGCTCACTTCATTTCCTATTCTAACACATGCTTTACTACCTTTGTAGAAACTTTTCACTGCTTGCAACAACCTTCCACCAACTCCACATAACCTCATCACATTCCACATTGCTTCCCTATCAACTCTATCATATGCTTTCTCCAGATCCATAAACGCAACATACACCTCCTTACCTTTTTCTAAATATTTCTCGCATATCTGCCTAACTGTAAAAATCTGATTTATACAACCCCTACCTCTTCTAAAACCACCCTATATTTCCAAGATTGCATTCTCTGTTTTATCCTTAATCCTATCAATCATTACTCTACCATACACTTTTCCAACTACACTCAACAAACTAATACCTCTTGAATTACAACATTCATGCACATCTCCCTTACCCTTATATAGAGGTACAATACACGCACGAACCCAATTTACTGGTACCATTGACAACACAAAACACATATTAAACAATCTCACCAACCATTCAAGTACAGTCACACCCCCTTCCTTCAACATCTCAGCTTTCACACCATCCATACCAGATGCTTTTCCTACTCTCGTTTCATCTAGTGCTCTCCTCACTTCCTCTATTGTAATCTCTCTCTCATTCTCATCTCCCATCACTGGCACCTCAACACCTGGAACAGCAATTATATCTGCCTCCCTATTATCCTCAACATTCAGCAAACTTTCAAAATATTCCGCCCACCTTTTCCTTGCCTCCTCTCCTTTTAACAACCTTCCATTTCCATCTTTCACTGTCTCTTCAATTCTTGGGCCAGCCTTCCTTACTCTCTTCACAATACATATAAGAACTGTAATACTTATAGGAATTAACATATAGAGGATAATTCATTATGAAAAGAAATCTTAATAGTCCTCAGCTTTATACTTAAATGAATCTTTCACGGAAGCACAAGACTTTTCTCAGAGAAAAGTTTAAAGACGAAAGCTTTAAATATGTAACTTACAACAGTAAGTCATGAAATTATTAAAATGACTTACGTGGAACTTGTTATAAACATAACTAAGAAGACATGAAGGTTCATATTCATTACGGCATATGTGGAAAATAATCCTTTAAAATGAATACCTTCCTGAAGTGGGAGCTCCTCCTTGGATGTCTGTGGTACATGTCGTCACAGGAGAGGCAAAAGGCTTGCGAGCCACATCTGTCACATCGGACAGCAGCTTCCATGGAGCCGCACAGGTCACAGTGGTGGCCATCTCCACGTTTCTCTGCAAAAAGGTCAAAGAGTTACATTCCATAAAGATCATCATCATACCTTTACCTATAACGTTATTATCAAAACTAATACTACTACTACTAGTAGCTGTAGTATTTAGTGGTAGTCGTAGCAGTAACTTTTCAAGATAATGAACATACACTACTTGATAGGAACTTTACTCATCAAAACTATATCATTCTTAATATTAGTCAATCTAAAAATTTCAATTTAAAACTGTTATTCTACATATTAACCAAATAACAATGACTGCAACAACTCTTTAGTTTAATTCTTCATAAATCTCAGAATTAAACAATTCATAACTTCATTTTTCAACTTAAAACTTCCTAATGAATATTATGAACTACCCACCTACTGGTCCATACTATAACCGAGATTAATCTTTAATGGATAGTATTAATCACTTGATGGTCTTTCAATTATTTTAATAAAACAAGTACGTTATATTGATAATCTTTCACAGTTAATATTTTATGAAATTTTGACTTGGCCTTCTTCACCACTTACATTAAATATCTCATTACTTTAAACCATCATAATTCCTAATATTAGCCCACCAATAAAAACATATAAGGGTTGTTAGTTGAATGTTCATGATTCTTGATATTTGAAAATTCATAAAATTACAAAGTACGGCGTCACTGCTTACAAATTGCTTAATTTCTAATGATAATCAGTAAATAATATATTATAAGCTTCTTAGCTACAACCTGCATAGTTCTTAAAAACAGCCAGTCCATAAGAATTTGCAACACCAAGAGCAGTAAGAGGTAAACATTATTGAAATAGAAGCTCCAAGTTACACTGAACTACACTGATACAGTAGCAACAACATCGATATCAGTACAGTTGCCTCAAAGCATTTCTTCAACCAGTGTCCATTTTCGTGACACCCAAGGGCTGTCTACATTTCCTGCCAAATACAATATTGTTGAACTGTAACAACAGAGATGAGCAATCTTGTATATCAATACTGCTGGAGACAATGAGGGAATGCTATGCTAACAAGTGCAATCAGAGATTTCTGACCTCCGCCAAAATTTAATGGGGTCGTCCATGACCTAAGATCCATCTGTGGTGAAAAATTCGTAAAAATACATCGAGTAGTTTTGTAGTAATCCTGTTCTTTAAAATTGTGAAAAATGCAAATCCGAATCTAGAATCCGCTCGAATCATCTTCAAAATTTAATAGGGTCGCATAGATCTATCTGTGTTGAAAATTTAGTCAAAATCCGTTGAGTAATTTTGACGTAATCCTGTCCTCAGATGCACAGACAAATAAATAAATAAATAAACCGACTCGAAAACATAACCTTAGTGTAGGTAGTAAGTCCACATCATGATACTATTGAATTGTAAAATAAAGAAAAAAATCAGCATGAAATAATAAAAACAGCAAAGATAAATCATAAAGATTCAATCTTGAGCATCATACATCGTCATCATTTCAAAAATGTGAGAGGGGCATTTGCAGAAGTCATACTTTTCTTCAAAGTAAAAACTGGTTTGTTCTCAGAACATAATGATTGGCGATATGTGTTTGATGTACATAAACCTCCCGTTTATAAACTAATGGGCTGACAAACACCAATTTCGAAGACGTATAATCATATTTACAACTGAGAATAAGTTTCCAAGGAGAATAATACTGACAAAAAATGTATATCAGTGTTTTGTGGGATTTTACTAGTGAAATTAAGACAAGAGTGCTTCATAGTGCTTCCTCTTCAAAAATCACCCTGTGAAAATCCCGTCTGAAGTACTCTAGAAGGACATAGCTCGGTTTCCTCTTAACATAAGCATTGAATGACATTCAGTCCCAAATATTCGCTTAAGATTAAATTCCATTAGTATCGGTTCATATTTCTCAGCATCTACTTGCCTATTATTGCTACTGCCAAACCTTGCGTTACTTAACTTGTTAATAGCTATCATATATACGAACTTAAAAGAGCTCTTGAATTTACCGCTCGTTATCTCATCACTATTAATAGCTAACTCATGTACATATCGAATATGTATCTTCAATCATATGTTCTGGAATTTATCCAAAGTAATTATGAATATCATTAAAGTTTCCTGCTTGAATACAAAGAAGTTGACGATGTATAAGAGGTAGGTCATGAATATTGAAAGGAGCAAGTCTTCTTCCCTTTGGCAGAGAACATCTCTTAAAACGTTTAAAGGCCGCTCAAGAATGGCAGAGGCAAGGTACAGGACAATGTCCTAGAGACTGACCATATTATTATTATTATTATTATTACTATCCAAGCTACAACCCTAGTTGGAAAAGCAAGATGCTATAAGCCCAGGGGCTCCAACAGGGAAAAATAGCCCAGTGAGGAAAGGAAATAAGGAAATAAATAAATGAAGAGAACAAATTAACAATAAATCATTCTAAAATAAGTAACAACGTCAAAACAGACATGTCATATATAAACTATTAACAACATCAAAAACAAATATGTCATAAATAAACTATAAAAAGACTCATGTCCGCCTGGTCAACAAAAACGCACTTGCTCCAATTTTGAACTTTTGAAGTTCTACTGATTCAACCACCCAATTAGGAAGATCATTCCACAACTTGGTCACAGCTTGAACAAAACTTCTAGAGTACTGCGTAGTATTGAGCCTCGTGATGGAGAAGGACTGGCTATTAGAATTAACTGCCTGCCTAGTATTACGAACAGGATAGAATTGTCCAGGGAGATCTGAATGTAAAGGATGGTCAGAGTTATGAAAAATCTTATGCAACATGCATAATGAACTAATTGAACGACGGTGCCAAAGATTAATATCTAGATCAGGAATAAGAAATTTAATAGACCGTAAGTTTCTGTCCAACAAATTAAGATGAGAATCAGCAGCTGAAGACCAGACGGGAGAACAATACTCAAAACAAGGTAGAATGAAAGAATTAAAACACTTCTTCAGAATAGATTGATCACCGAAAATCTTGAAAGACACAGATAAGTGCCTCAGACCTCTCTCCATAAAGCTAGGACCAGGGAGGTCCAGGCAATGATTACTGGTGAATTACCAGGTGGACCTATAAGCTCCCCTAAAAACCCAACAACTATCTCACAAGGATAGTAACGTTGCCCACACTACTAAAAACCATCGAGCTTGAGCGGGTCTCGAACACCCATCCAACGGATTGCCAGAAAAGGACGTTTCTAATTGGCTACCACAACCGTACAGAAGCACTATAGGGCAAAAATAAGAGGTAGCAAACATAGATTCGAAACATTTTTACATCCCAAAGATCTCGTACAAATGAAACCTCGTCTTACTTAGCAAACTTGGTGAAACTAGAATTCTTCTCTCCTGTATGACTACAACTCCTATTCTCTTCTGCTTAGCAAGTATTACCATTATTATTATTATTATTATTATTATTATTATTATTATTATTATTATTACTAGCTTAGCTACAACCCTAGTTGGAAAAGCAGGATGATATTAGCCCAAGGGCCCCAACAGGGGAAAATAGCCCCGCGAGGAAAGTATTGAACAATTAAAATAAAATATTTCATGAACACTAACAACATTAAAATACGTCTTTCATATATAAACCATGAAAACCTTTAAAAACTGAGAAAGAGAAATAAGATAGAAGTGTGCCCTAGTATACCCTCAAGCAAGAGAACTCTACTCCAAGACAGTGAAAGAAAATTGTACAAAGGCTATGGCACTACCCAAGACTAGGGAACAATGGTTTGATTTTGGAGTCTCTTCTACCCTTACAAAGAGGAAAGTAGCCACTGAACAAATGCAGTGCGTGCCCCTTAAGCAAAGAAGAATGGTTTTGGTGGCCTAGTGTCATCAGGAGTATGAGGTCAGAGGAGAATGTGGAAAGAATAGGCCAGGCTATTCGGTGTTTCTGTAGGCAAAGAAAAAATGAGTCGTAACCAGAGAGATGAATCCAATGTAGTAATGTCTTGCCAGTTAAAAGACCCAATAACTCTCTAGCGGTAGTATCTCAACGGGTGACTGGTGTCTCGGCCAACCTACTACCTACACCGTGAATAGTCCAATTTTCACTTTTAATAACTTTTTTTTTTTTATTCCATATTCCACCACGTTATCTTTTATATCCACTTTCCCTACTCTCTTAAACACAACTACTCTGTGATTCATCACGACCCCTTAATAGAATTTCTAAACCTCCCCATATGCCCCTTAAATCTTCATTTCTTTAACCCTAATTTAGTTTAAATATCTATTTTCACCTTATATGAACTTCTAACTTTCTTTTTATCTCACTCACTTACCTTAATTACATTTTAACTACATTTTACTAATTTCTTCTCGAATTCATATTTACCTTGAATTTTGCTTCATCCAATTAATGACCAAATATACTTCTACCATTTCATCCTTTATCCAGGTCCTCAATCTACTCTGTACAAACATAGCATTCTATTATTAAAAACAAATTTCTATTAATTTTCTCTTTCCCAAATACACTTAGTAATTGCATTCTGTGGAAGCCATGTACTAGCATTAGGCACTGGCGTCCATCTTCGATTCATCATAAAATGACTTTAAGAACTAATATATTGATTCTATATATATATATATATATATATATATATATATATATATATATATATATATATATACACATATATATATACATACATATATATATATATATATATATATATATATATATATATATATATATATATATATATATATATATATATATACAGTACATACATAAACATACTACACACATAGATATATAAAAATATATACAAAAAACAAAAAGAATGCAGACAAAAGCAAAGTCCACAATGCTCACCAAAAAGAAAAAAAAATCCATCAAAACCCACTACTTGTACAGAACGAGTTTAGAGATTTCCTTTAATACCTAATAAAAAATAATGACAACCTTGAATTTCATCTGCAAGAGCAGGTGATGCAGCTTTTTTGCCCTTCCTCGTTAGACTCTAAAGTGAAATGTACCCTGGGCCAAACGGTACACACCTGTGCCAGATGCAGCTGCCGCTATAAACTGCTTTGGCTATGTCATAATATTGTGCATGTAAATGTCGTTGTGGGAAGCAAAC
>NC_090765.1:26025710-26030710 GCF_036898095.1 Palaemon carinicauda
ATATTTTCACTGATAACATGACCTTTGAGGTAGAGATGGAGGGTTTGGAGGGTGGGACACAGAGTTCTACCTGTTGTTTTGTCAGGTCTTTATTGAGGGGAGGGGAGCTTAAGCACCCGACATACAGATGCAGTTTGGTCTCTTATGTTATTGTGTGTAACGAAGTTGTTGAAACATGTTTTTTTTTTTTTATAACTTATTTTTACAGCTTTTGAAACCATGCCGCTCATAATGTCAACAATTGGTGCCCATGCTGACACAGGGGCCGAATAATTCCTGATAAAAACTAACATTTTTCAGTATTCAGGGCGAGCATTTTATGTAAACATGCTTAATAAAATTTAGTTAAGTACAAATGTTTATCAATTCTAATCTCAAGTTTCATATGAAGTGACTAGTTTACCATAAACATGGCTACAATACAGTAGCTCCTTTTAATATGAAAATTGTCTAAGAATGTTCAACCATTTTAGAAAAAAACAAATTATTACGAAACTATATCACAATACATGTTTTTCTTAAAAAACTATATCACAAAAGGCTTGTAATTGAGATTTGTGATTGATCATATTTCAAGGGTAGTGATTACACGAGTACACCTGAGCAATCAATCATATCCCTTATTCCTGAATGAAGAAAGATTCCGATATTAGGCTTTCAAAAGATGAACATGAGTGTCCTCACTGTATCTTCTACTATTGGCTGCTCTGGTAAACTCTGGCATATTAAGATGCAAAAAGAAGCCACAAAATGGGCGGGTGAGGCAGCCGTCAATTCTAATGGCCTATCCCTAGCATCTGCTGTTTAACAGTCATTTTTAAACTTGTATATTAAACGTGTTCTCTCATGCATAAAAATGTACCCATGGTTTTCAAGACTGACATCCTTCACAGTGAACATACTCAATAGCCCATAAGAAAATCGAAAAATTTATTACAGAATAGAAAAAAATTAGTCTGAACATAAAATGATTTTTCTTTAAAGTACAGACAAGCGATGGGCTACAAGATTTTTCATTAAAGTACAGACAAGCGATGGGCTACAGGATTTTTCATTAAAGTACAGACAAGCGATGGGCTACAGGATTTTTCATTAAGTACAGACAAGCGATGGGCTACAGGATTTTTCATTAAAGTACAGACAAGCGATGGGCTACAAGATTTTTCATTAAAGCACAGACAAGCGATGGGCTACAAAATTTGGAGATAAAAGAGAAAAAGACCTAGATAACCGTGGGTTTATGATAGCACTATGAAAACCTGGAAACAAAATGGCTTGAATACCCATCACTGGTGAGCGTGTGAAAATTTAGACCAGTACCAGTACGATGAGGACAGGGAAGTGGGGAATATGGGGAAAGGATAAGTACCCCTGGATACAATCCAGTTTATAGCCCGAGGGCAGGTACCTGGGATGGGAAAGGAGAAGGGAATAAGGGGGGGGGGGGATGAAGTACAGGGAAAGAATAAAAGAGAGGGGCAGACCCTCATGCGACATTAGATAGTAGTAGAGTTATTTCGAGACAGGAAGAGACAGGAAGGAATAGGAAAGGTTTTTTGTGGTTCATGCCAAGCAAAAGGACACCAATCGACTGTCACCATTATGTTGATTGAGTAGGGTATGATGGTTAAAATTTGGACCACTAGAGGTAAATCTACAGCTGATAGGCTTCTAATGTAAGTGTAGTATACGGATTTACACAAAAGGCTAATTCTCATTTTAGATGGATAACGGATGCATGTGCCTCTGGCTGTTGTCTGTGTTTCTTTCCTTGGGATCTTGGTGGCTTTGGATAATGATAGTAAATGTTCGTTTTGATACAACATACAAATATATGGACGCTTATAAATGAATTAAAAAGAATATTCCTCGTGTTATGTAGTTAAAACTAATCAATGTAATGAACATTCCATCTACATGCATATACAGTAAATGATTTTATATTGAATGTCATTTGCTTAGATATACAATATATTCAATAACATCTCTCTCTCTCTCTCTCTCTCTCTCTCTCTCTCTCTCTCTCTCTCTCTCTCTCTCTCTCTCAGAAGGGTAAAGGGTAAAAATTCCTAAAACCTGAGCTAATTGTAAATGCAAAAGAAAATCCTACGTATGCAGCCTAGTCACTGGAGAAAACGCGAATACGTCTAGAAAATAATTTCTAATCTAAGAACAGACTTGAAGACACCAATCAGATACAGAACTATTTGGAAGACAAAAGAGAAAATCGAAGTAACATCTCTGATATTCTTGAGATACGTCACTGCATTTGAAATTAAAGAATGGAAATTTGTATATAGTATATATAGCTTAATAAAGAAAATTTAACGAACATCCGAAAATAACAAAGATCAAACCTCCTCAAAAACTCAAGGGATTAAAATTATCGACCAGACAAACAAAACCCAATTGAGACAACAAATGAGTTTGTATCTCCTCTTTGTGTTTTAGATCCACTCAACATGTCTATGCTTAAGAAAAATGATACTCAACTCTTGCAATGACCAATATTGATTTGAGCAACGATGCCAAAATCTCAGATCCTACTCATTAAAAATGCAGACTTACAAATGACAGCTAATCAGCAGTGAGGCCGAGGAAAATACTTGATTACAAAACATTTCGAAAGCGCCAGACCAAACAATCCCTTAAGATAATATGCAAAATCAATCCACAGAATTCCTCGAAATTCTTCTAAATTCGACATAGAGATCACCCACTTGTGTTCTGACGCAACACCATTTGGTGCCATTTGCCAAGCGGAAGTTATTCTGCTGGGCACATTTCCAATATCTCATATATTTTGAATAGGAAATCATAAAATGTGAGAGAGAGAGAGAGAGAGAGAGAGAGAGAGGAGAGAGAGAGGAGAGAGAGAAGAGAGAGAGAGAGAGAGAGAGAGAGAGAGAGAGAGAGAGAGAGAGAGAATCACTACGATATATATTTGAAAAATATCACGGGTTTGTTAGATCAGTAACAATTTCCCAATAACTATACAAAAATGTAGAACAGAAACCATGTCAAATTAACCTTGATAGAAATAATTCTATATTATTGAACGGAACATTTAGCAGCCAGAATAATTCATAGAAGATTTAACATAAATATAATCAAATCTATAAACTCACACTTCATGTAGTATGCCATGTTAACAGATTGCATACGGTAAGAATATATAAAATAACATTTCACGCCAATGAAGTATAGAGCCGATATTATGTATTCTTAGCAGAAAAAAACTAAAAAAAAAAGAAAGATAAACATACAAAGCAAAAACAAACCAAACCAATAAATTGAATAACATATGAAATATAAACATAAAAAAGAAAGGCATTCCACAACCAGTACATTTTACAGCAGATTTTGGGGTGCTTGAAGAATTGGCAGAAGTGATAATGTAAACAGCTGATTGACGTAGGAAGCCCTAAATGTCAGCCATTTGGGAAAAAAAAAGCTCAATCCTGGGTTTTCACTTTATAATATTGATGTCCCATTAGGAATTCGGCGTGATTTAGATTAGGGTTCCAGGAACATTAAACACATTTGAATATTAATTCATAAAATAAAATCATATATAGATGAGAGAAAATCCCTGGATCACGTATCGAACAAAATGTAGCCTATGCACAAAAATAGATGTATGTGACATTACGTTTAAACACACATTTTCTATACAGTACATACCAACATACACACACACACACACACACACACACACACACACACACACACACATATATATATATATATATATATATATATATATATATATATAAGAATGCTTCATGATTTTGCGTAATCCATGCACATTGTCAATGCTAATATTTACACTATGATACTACGCATAGCATAAAAACGAGATGAGATCATGTATGTAGTCTTAAAACACCAACTTACAGAATGTATATCAAGGAGTCTTATGATATAAACACATAATTGTAAAAGGTCTCATATATACATTGGAGGGTTGGTAATTATAGACACCATATTGCATAATATCCTCTAATCAAAAAATAAATAAATAAATAAATAAATAAAAGGGTTGGGTCTGGGGGAAATGACTCCAGACCTCCTTTACAGCATACTATAGAATTTGAATTTTCCATTTCCTATAATTATCAAACCTCTGGCGATTTAACCAGCTAGAATCCTTGAATCAGACATTGAGAAATAAAACTCGTAGACCTTGCCAAAATTCATAATTGAATTAATAGTTCAGCATTAACCGCCCACCCATCCCCTATCAAGATGAACATGGCAAAAATTCATTTCTTGTTGGCAATTTTATGTTCTTTTGGATCTAGTGATTATATCAAGTAGATTTCAAATACGACCATGGATGTATGTACATAAATACACTCAAAAAGCTGTTTCCCCCTATCAAAGGGTAAAGGTAAAGGTGTCTGTTTCAGTTACAGCTTCATCAGAATAGATACTCACCAGAACGTCAGCCGGGCAAGCCCGACCATCCACTGTGGTGGCCAACCACAGCAGTGGCCTTTCCAGTAAACAACTTAAACTTACGTTCCCGGAAGGAGATCGGTCTGCTGCTATGCGATATGCTAGGAGGCTGGCTCTAAATATTTTGCAATATTATTCGCTTCATGCATCTACATAAAAAGTTTATCAGCAGTACGTCAAACACCTACCAATGTTGCTACATTAACCCTTTTCTTGCACGCAATCTTGCTCTTCCTTGATATCAATGTCCTCCTCTTCATACTATTTATGCAACCTTTTTCTTCTCCTCCTCTCCTCCTCTTACCTACAAACACTTCTAAATCATACTGTACCAACCGATCGTACATTGTAACGACATTTCTTTTTTTTTTTTTTTTTTTGCATATATTATGCTTTGTATCTTCACTCTCCCCTCGCACTGACAGGGACCTGAATAAACATGTCTGTTTTTCTCACCGTTAACTGTTAACAGAACTGGTTGTCGGTTCAACAGGAAACACCCTGTTATATGCTATGGCCTTCTTGCCCAAAATTGATGT
>NC_090765.1:26035710-26045710 GCF_036898095.1 Palaemon carinicauda
GGACCATCGGAAACCCCACTGATTAACTCCAGATTCCTACATCGATACAAGCGAGTAAACATATGCTAGCAAAATAAGTGTACCAAACTCCTTCTCTTTCCTTTTAATTAGTAATAATTTAATATTTTTTAAAGATATTTACAATATATATTCCGCAGAGGAGTCAAGATATCAAAACATTACAATAGTCTCCAATTTCTCATCGTTAATCAAATACAAAACATCAACCTAATTTCCAATATATGCCATCACCAGAACATGACAAAATAAATACTGAATGACTCTCTACCTCTCTCTCTCTCTCTCCTTCGATTTCTCATTTTATATTTCAAAGATATTTACAATATATATTCCGCAGAGGAGTCAAGATATCAAAACATTACAATAGTCTCCAATTTCTCATCGTTAATCAAATACAAAACATCAACCTAATTTCCAATATATGCCATCACAAGAACATGACAAAATAAATACTGAATGACTCTCTCTCTCTCTCTCTCTCTCTCTCTCTCTCTCTCTCTCTCTCTCTCTCTCTCTCTCTCTCTCTCTCTCTCTCTCCTTCGATTTCTCATTTTATATTCACATAGTGAAAATAAAATCCCTAAACCTGCAACTAAAGTAAACATAAAAGCAAGAAAGGTTAAAATTAGTCTCTCTCTCTCTCTCTCTCTCTCTCTCTCTCTCTCTCTCTCTCTCTCTCTCTCTCTCTCTCTCTCTCTCCACACCCTTGAACCTGGCTCGCGACCAAGCAATGCAAAGCCACTTCCTTGACACAATTTACACTCCCGATGAGAGATAAAAAAAGAAGGAGAAAACAAAGTTATCAGAAACTGTAAACAAATGAATGATTATCTATCATAAAATATTATTTCGAATGAAATGTTTGCCAATTCATTAATGCTAGAAATTCATATGAGAGAGAGAGAGAGAGAGAGAGAGAGAGGAGAGAGAGAGAGAGAGAGAGAGAGAGAGAGAGAGAGAGAGAGAGATTATTTTTGGTGGACTGGCAAATAGTTGTGACCTATCTATGCGAAATACAAGGAAAGACTGCTGTCTAGTTTTTGCTTTTTTCGGGTATATATTATTCTAAGGTTCAAGAAATTACTGGAGTTTCACAGCATTGCAAAATACACTCGTGGTATTTCAAGTACCTTCCTTTAATGATTCGACCATTGTTAGACAGCATACTAACTTTAACTCCCGATATCTAAATACTCGGAAGTCTCAAAAATCCAGTAAAATTTGTTTCAATCATAGTTTTTAAGTAAAAATAGTATTAATTTTCAAAGTGTACTTGTGTGCAAAGAGGTTGTCAAAGTGTACTTCTGTATCACAATTAATTTGACAGTAAAAGCAACCTAGTTGATTAAATGGAATTTCGATCTAAATTCAATGTAATTAACAAATGTCCGCTAGAGGCAAGCCGATGCTCTATAACCCAAACAAGAAGGGGCTTCGTATGCCAAAAACAACTGCGGGCAGAGAAGAAATAAAAGAAATAAGAGATATACATGTAATTTAGTCAAATTCAAACAACAGTGTGCTTTATTTAAATTCAACTAAAACACTAAACCTAATTCAAGCAGCCTTGATAAAGTTAATATTAATGCTAAATCTAACACTATGTATTCCATCGAATTCAAATAGACTTATTAAGTAATCCATCATATACTGTACATTCTAAATTTAAATTCCTGTTTAAATGATAACTGATCACGTCAAATTCAACATATTGTGGAACTTTTTATTATATCAAAGGTTACTTTTATAAGTAATAATGTAATTACGATATAAAGGCTCATTTTAAAAAACAGTACAGCATAAACGGATAAAAAAGACAGAAATTATGAAATCATGTGACATGGTATTCGTAAATAGACCGAGATCTCACAAACTGAGATTAACTGGATAGGCAATCAAAAGGGAAAATCAGCCAATGATAAGTCTACCAAAACCTGTTTATCTTAAAATATCTCATGAGCTGGCATATTCATTTCCTTAATCAGGAGAGCTAATTCAAATATTCCGAGAGAGAGAGAGAGAGAGAGAGAGAGAGAGAGAGAGAGAGAGAGAGAGAGAGAGAGAGAGAGAGAGAGAGAGAGAGAGAGAGAGAGAATTTTTAAGCCAATGAAAAGTCTACCAAAACCTGTTTATCTTAAAATATCTCATGGGCTGGCATATTCATTTCCTTAATCAGGAGAGCTAATTCAAATATTCCGAGAGAGAGAGAGAGAGAGAGAGAGAGAGAGAGAGAGAGAGAGAGAGAGAGAGAGAGAGAGAGAGAGAGAGAGAGAGAGAGAGAGAATTTTTAAGAACGAATATGGAAAGAACTTTCGCACACATTTGGCACCGTCTCGTCAGTAAATAGTTGGCCATCAACTGCCACCAGGTAAAGTGCCAAACGGCCCACGGCCTTATGCCCATTCGGTACATCATGAAAAATGAACATTTGGCAGTTTAAGAGCCAAGCATGAGCGTCTTCCTTAAATCTTACCGGTTTGAAAGAAGACTTTCTATGTCTGTATGACCGAAAGAAATACTCAATATGATATCCTCAAGAAATATATCTAGATTGAGCCGGTATAAAACCAACCAATGTTTACCAATCACTCGTAGTAATGGCAACCTCACAAGGCGACCTTGAAGAATTGCAATAACACGTGACAAACTTGACACATGTGGGTAATTGTAACGGAAAAGGACGCTGCCTTCTTGTACTTCTCAAAGGATTCTTAGTTAGGTACCAGTCACACGTATTCATATAGCGCAGTTGCCAACTGACGCAAGCCACATCGCTACCTCATTGCAAAAGGGTCGTAACTCCAAATTCCTGATTTTTCAGGAGACGCATTTGAAAGTTGCTAAGTCCTATGAATTTGATCATGTTTCACAAACTTCTTAGTGCCATCTCTCGGCCGCTAATTCACCTAGATTTACGACTCTTTTACCAAAAGATGCAGAATCAATTCGGCAATCTTGTACACCATATAACTCAAAACTAGCAAATTTGGAGTTACGACCCTCTTGCAATGAGGTAGCGACATGTTCTAGAGATGCAGAAGTCTGTATCGAAACAATTGGCAGCTAAAGAATCCGGGTCACTCCTACACAAGAGTTTTTGATCACTACACAATATAAATAAAAATCATATTTCTTGTAATAAGTTCTATCAGTTCTATCGCCATCTCTGTTGCCCTCTGGTTTGTATGTCATTTTTTAGTGTCGTCAACAAAAATAGATAATGAAATAATAGGTTAAGTACAACAGTTCCAAGAAAAGGAGCATCCTTAGCGTCATAATAATACAAAAGACAGATCACTGTTATACTTACATAAGGGAAAACATAGTCTATTATTATTATTATTACTAGCCAAGCAACAACCCTAGTTTGAAAAGCAAGATGCTATAAGCCCAAGGGCTTCAATACGGAAAATAGCCCAGTGAGGAAAGGAAATAAAGAAATAAATAAATGATGAGAACAATTAACAATAAGTCATTCTAAAAATAGTAACAACGTCAAAACAGATATGTCATATATAAACTGTACCAACCGTGTTTCACACAATTGTACATAATTCCTTTTGTATATATTATGCTTGTATCTTCGCTCTTCCCTCGCACTAAAACGAACATGAAAATTCATGTCTGGTTTTTCCTCTGTAATATCGTTTGGCTTGTGAACTTGTTATGTCCTGTTGCCTTGAGGTTTTGTATATAAGGAGAGTGTTCCACAATAATATAACTCAGTCGTTTCTAACCTGCCTTTGAGTTCACACCCTTACTCGGCGCTGTCACATTAGTGACCCCGGAAGTCGACTCGCTCCCACTGCCTTCCACCCCCACCTCCCTCGCCCCTCCATCGTTGGTACTATGACGGAGGCGGACTCTCCTACGCCAGTTGGCACTGCAGCCGCCCCATTGAAACTTTCACCGTTTGCCAGCGGAGAAGCGTTCGCTTGGTTTCAACGCGCTGAAGTCCACTTTCGTATCAGGGGCGTGACTCGCTCAACCACCAAAGCGGATTATGTTCTCGCGGCGATACTCGAGGACACCTTCCCAGAAATATCCGACTGGCTTTGTGAACAAGGAGACACCCCAATAGCGTATGACTCCCTCAAAACATACCTTCTGCAGCAGTACTCGCCGTCGCCAGCCGCCCGTATAGCAAAGCTTTTTCAGCTCTCGCAACAACCGTTGGGGGACCAAAGGGCCTCGCTTGCCCTCAGGGAAATGACCAGTATCGCTCGCCTTCAACCTGCCGCAGACGGCTCTCCCTGTAAGGTGAACCTACTCCGTGCTCTTTGGATACGCCGTTTACCTGAACCTGTACGCGCTGCCATACCCGATGTCGATAGTTTACCCATAAAGGACTTGATGGCCAAAGCCGTCGCCCTTATGGACAGCCACTTCAAGACCTCCATCAACGCCTCCACCCCTGACGACGAGGATGCCTATTCAACGTCAACCGAAGCTGACATGAATGCCGTAGGACATACACGCCTACCCCGTGACGTGCCGAAGTGGCGACAAAGCCACCCACCACCCACCAGTCGCTCGCGCCCCAACGAACGACTTCTACAGCCACTTACTACCTCCCATCCGCCGCAGTTTTGCTACTACCACTTCAGATTCGGGGCAACCGCGAAGAAATGTGCTAAAGATTGTCATTGGCCAAAAAACGTGTAAGTAGGCCATCGCTCGTGGCGGTGGCCTCCCATGTTTCTAATCTTTTCTTTTTACAGGATGCAGGAACGGGCGTGCGATTTTTGGTAGACACGGGTGCTTGTCGTTCTCTTTTGCCAAGGAAACTCTTCAAGGCACAACGTAGTCTGTCTACATCTGCCGAAGTCCGCTTGGTAGCTGCCAACGGATCTGCGATACCCACCTACGGTTACGAGAACCTCACATTATCGTTCGGAAACGGTAAATTCAATTGGAAGTTTCTCGTTGCTGACGTCACAATGCCAATCCTCGGTGCGGATTTCCTCTTTCATTTCCACCTTCTGGTCGATGTCGCCCACCGACGATTGGTCAACGCAGACTCGTACTTGTCGACACCTCTTCAACCCTCTAACCTCGCTCTCTACATCAGCGCACCCACGGATGCGTACGCCCACCTCCTCCCGTCGTACCCGGAAGTTTTCCGTCCAGAACTTCGCCAAACGCCCACGGTTCCTGCCAAGCACGGTATTTATCACCATATCAAGACGACGGGACCCCCAGTCTTCGCAAAATTCAGACGTCTGGCACCGGAACGATTGGCAGCCGCCAAACAGACATTCGCCGAAATGGAGAAAATGGGCCTTTGCCAAAAGGCCTCCAGCCCATGGTCGTCACCCTTACACATCGTTCTGAAGAAAGACGGCTCCCTCCGTCCGTGCGGGGATTACAGGCGCCTGAACATGCAAACAGAACCGGATCACTACCCTCTCCCAAACATCGCCGATGTAACCTCCTACCTGCACAAAGCGAAGGTTTTCTCTACGCTCGACCTCCTGAAGGGGTATTATCAAGTGCCTATGAACCCAGAAGACATCCCCAAGACCGCCATCACCACTCCGTTTGGCACATACACCTTCAATTACTCCTGTTTTGGCCTTCGTAATGCTGGGGCAACGTTTCAACGTCTCATGGATGGCATCTTAGGGGACCTCCCTTTCTGTGTATGTTATGTGGACGACATACTTGTGTTCTCCTCCTCAAAAGAGGAACATCTCCGTCACCTGCGCATTGTGCTCGACCGCCTGCAACAAAACGGCCTTGTAATCCGGTACGACAAGTGTACCTTTGGCGCCAACGAAGTGTCGTTCTTAGGGCACCGTATCACTCCTGAAGGAGTCCATCCCCTCCCTGAGAAGGTAGCAGCCGTTCAGAATTTCCCCGCGCCCTCGACCGTCAAAGCTCTGCAGGAATTCTTGGGCATGATCAACTATTATCACCGTTTTCTGCCAGCCATTGCCGCCACTCTTGTTCCCCTCTACGCCTCCCTCAAGGGCAATCCAAAGGACCGGAAGTGGGGTCCCCTTCAAAAAGCAGCCTTCTGCAATGCAAAGAAGGCCTTATCAACTGCTGCGGCTCTCACTTTTCCTATCCCACACGCCCCTCTCCTTCTCTCCACCGATGCCAGCGACGTCGCTATTGGTACAGTACTCGAGCAGGTGGTCAAAGGCTTGCCCCGCCCATTGGCCTTCCTCAGCAGAAAACTGTCCAAGGCAGAATCGGGTTATTCTACCTTCGATCGAGAATTGCTGGCGGTGCACTTGGCTGTCCGTCACTTTCGCCATTTCTTAGAAGGTACGCCCTTCGTCATTCGCACAGACCACATGCCTCTGGTGCACGCCTTCACTCGGCAGTCTGACGCCTGGTCCGCCCGTCAACGCCGACATCTCTCCGCCGTGGCTGAATACAATTGCACCCTCCAATACGTCCCTGGGAAAATGAATCCCGTTGCCGATGCCCTGTCAAGAAACACGTTGGCTGTCGTTCAACTGGGATTGGATTACAACACCCTGGCTGAAGCCCAACGACAGGATCCAGAGTATCAAGCTTGTAGGACATCCTGCACGTCCCTCCGTTGGGAAGATTTTCCCCTCGAAGACTCCAACACCACCCTCCTCTGTGACGTCAGTACTGGTAGACCGCGACCTTGGATTCCTGCTCCCATGCGCCGACAGGTGTTTGATTTCATCCACGGCCTTTCACATCCCTCGTGCCATTCTACTGCACAGCTGCTGAAGGCAAAGTTCATTTGGCACAGCATTTCTAAGGATGCTAAGGATTGGGTCCGCGCCTGTACTTCTTGCCAAACTTCCAAAGTACATCGACAAACAGATTCAGGAGTGGGCACCTTTCCTCAACCTCAGCGTCGTTTCGCACACTTTCACGTCGACGTTGTAGGCCCCCTACCCATATCACAAGGACATCGTTACCTGTTTACCATCATCGACCGCTCCACTCGTTGGCCTGAAGCCATTCCCATGGAAACTGCAACGTCCGCCTCATGTACATCTGCCTTACTCTCTGGATGGATTTCAAGATTCGGTATCCCTGAGCATATTACTTCTGACAGGGGAACCACTTTCACCTCTCAATTGTGGACGTCATTAGCGAATCTCCTGGGCATCACCCTACATCAGACAACGGCCTACAACCCCGCTGCCAATGGAATGGTTGAACGTTTTCATCGCACCCTCAAAGCAGCTTTGATGTCCCGCTGCAAGGATTGCAACTGGTTTACTCAGCTTCCCTGGGTCCTCCTTGGACTAAGGACCACTCCTAAAGACGCCCTCGACGTCTCGGCAGCCGAAATGGTGTATGGCGACCCGTTGGTCGTCCCTGCCGAATTTTTTCCTTCTACAACCTCCTCCGACGATCTCCAGCGCATACGTCACGTCGTGGGAAAATTTACTCCGTGCCGCCAGACTTACAAGCCCCCAGCGAAGCATCACATACCAACAGACTTGCACTCTGCAACGCACGTCTTCCTGCGCAACGACACCAGCAAGCCACCACTAACTCCCCCTTACACGGGCCCTTTCCTTGTGATCCGACGAAGTCCGAAAGCATTCCTACTAAACATTCGGGGCAAAGAAGACTGGGTCTCCATTGATCGTCTAAAACCTGCTTATCTTCTGCCAGATGACCTGCCTACAGTTCGCCTCTCTAGATCAGGGCGCCCTATTTAACATGTACAGTATGTCATTTTTTTGGGGGGAGCCATGTACCAAACGTGTTTCACACAATTGTACATAATTCCTTTTGTATATATTATGCTTGTATCTTCGCTCTTCCCTCGCACTAAAACGAACATGAAAATTCATGTCTGGTTTTTCCTCTGTAATATTGTCTGGCTTGTGAACTTATGTCCTGTTGCCTTGAGGTTTTGTATATAAGGAGAGTGTTCCACAATAATATAACTCAGTCGTTTCTAACCTGCCTTTGAGTTCACACCCTTACTCGGCGCTGTCACAAAACTATTAACAACGTCAAAACAGATATGTCATATGTAAACTATGAAAAGACTCATGTCAGCCTGGTCAGAATAAAAACATTTGCTGCAACTTTGAACTTTTGGAGTTGTACTGATCATTCCACAACTTGGTCACATACATACATACATATACCAAGGGACTTCCCCCAATTTTGGGGGGGTAGCCGACATCAGACAAATGAAACAAAAAGGGGACCTCTCCACTCTACGTTCCTCCCAGCCTGACAAGGAACTCAACCAAATTCGGCTGGTACTGCTAGGGTGCCACAGCCCACCCTCCCCCGAAATCCACCACAGATGAAGCTTCATAACGCTGAATCCCCTACTGCTGCTACCTACGCGGTCATCCAAGGCACGGGAGTAAGCAGCAGGGCCTACCGGAACTGCATCACAATCGCTCGCCATTCATTCCTATTACTAGCATGCTCTTTTGCCTCTCTCACATCTATCCTCCTATCACCCAGAGCTTTCTTCACTCCATCCAGCCACCCAAACCTTGGTCTTCCTCTTGTACTTCTCCCATCAACTCTTGTATTCATCACCTTCTTTAGCAGACAGCACTTTTCCATTCTCTCAACATGGCCAAACCACTTCAACACATTCATGTCCACTCTAGCTGCTAACTCATTGCTTACACCCGTTCTCACCCTCACTACTTCGTTCCTAACCCTATCTACTCGAGATACACCAGCCATACTTTTTAGACACTTTATCTCAAACACATTCAATTTCTGTCTCTCCGTCACTTTCATTCCCCACAACTACGATCCATACATCACAATTGGTGCAATCACTTTCTCATACAGAACTCTCTTTATATTCATGCCCAACCCTCTAGTTTTTTCTACTCCCTTCCTTAACTGCCCCCAACACTTTGCATCCTTTATTCACTCACTGACGTACATCTGCTTCCACTCCACCATTTGCTGCAACAATAGACCCCAAGTACTTAAACTGATCCACCTCCTCAAGTAACTCTCCATTCAACATGACATTCAACCTCGCACCAACTTCCCTTCTTGTACATCTCATACACTTACTCTTACCCACATCAACTCTCAACTTCCTTCTCTGACACACCCTTCCAAATTCTTGGTCACAGCTGGAATAAAACTTCTAGAATACTGGGTAGTATTGAGCCTCATGATGGAGAAGGCCTGGCTATTAGAATTAACTGCCTGCCTAGTATTACGAACAGGATAGAATTGTCCAGGGAGATCTAAATGTAAAGGATGGTCAGAGATATGAAAAATCTTATGCAACATTAATAATGAACTAATTGAACGACGGTGCTAAAGATTAATATCTAGATCAGGAATAAGAAATTTAATAGACTGTAAGTTTCTGTCTAACAAATTAAGATGAGAATCAGCAGCTGAAGACCAGATAGGAGAACAATACTCAAAACAAGGTAGAATGAAAGAATTAAAAAACTTCTTCAGAAAAGATTAATCACCGAAAATCTTGTAAGACTTTCTCAATAATCCAATTTTTTGTGAAACTGAAGAAGACACAGACCTAATGTGTTTCTCAAAAGTAAATTTGCTGTCGAGAATCACACCTAAAATTTTGAAAGAGTCATACAAATTTAAAGAAACATTATCAATACTGAGATCCGGATGTTGAGGAGCCATCGTCCTTGACCTACTTACAATCATACTTTGAGTTTTGTTAGGATTCAACTTCATACCCCATAATTTGCACCATGCACTAATCTTAGCTAGATCTCTATTAAGGGATTCACCAACCCCAGATGTACATTTAGGGGATGGAATTGATGCAAAGAGAGTAGCATCTTCTGCATATGCAACAAGCTTGTCTTCTAGGCCAAACCACATGTCATGTGTATATAGTAAGAAAAGTAATAGGCCAAGAACACTACCCTGTGGAACACCGGATATCACATTCCTATACTCACTATGTTGCCCATCAACAACAACTCTTTGAGATCTATTACTTGAAAAATCAATAATAATGCTAAGAAACGACCCACCCACTCCCAACTGCTTG
>NC_090765.1:26050710-26053210 GCF_036898095.1 Palaemon carinicauda
ATAGTCATTTTTTTTTTTTTTTTGGGGGGGGGGGCAAGTCGTACATGTGTCACATGCGTTAGACTCGTGGCAGAGTATTTTGGCGTTATCTTATTTATCTAATTACGATAAACTGTTGACTTACACCGAAAATGGCTAAAGGAAAATCTAAACAATGACCGAAATCTACCGGGAAAATAAAGTATTTTCGTCCTCCATGAGAAATCCCACGTCGATCAGTGATACTTTTTTATGCAACACCGGAGCTACAAAAGCAAATCTAAAACATTTGATTAATTGTTATCCATTACTCTCAGAATTCCCGTCCCTGGACGACCAAAAAACTATTAGATCTTTTTTTCTTTTCTTTTTTCCAATGACAACAACATCTAAGCAGATATGTTTACTATCGAAATTTCCACAACGGTAACAATAAAAACTAAGCTGATTACAAAACTAGTAATTATAAAATAAATCGAATTAAGTAAAAACTAAGAACCATAACAAACCATTATTGAAAAATATGAAACATATGATATACAATACAGATCCTCTTCTATGAAGGAGAAGTGTTTACACATTATATGAAAAGAAAACCTCACAAAGCAATCCCGCTTCACAAAAACAATTATGATTTTTTACAAAATCTGAAGAAACTTTACCTTGGTTCCTCCTGAGCGATGTTGGTGGACCGACCTCTTCATATTCAGGTTCGTTGTTTCTCCTGTCTCCCCCAGCCTGAAATCAAAGGAACATTTTTTAATATACTTTTGTAATGGAGTGACAAGTTCATTTACCAAATGCAATGGTCTATAAGCACACCACATACATTATAGACAATAGTTTCCCTTCACTAAATCCATCAAAGACTTTTTTGCTTATCTTATATCTTTTTCCCCTTTAATGAAAATAATAGAAATATCTATTAAAAATGTCCCATTTCACACCAAACAACTCGTCTACACATTGATACAAACGTCGTTTTTTTTTTTTTCAAATAAACAAACTTTTAATCACTCCCGACCAGTTAACCTCTATGCAATCCATCCTCAGTACCTTCTACGTTACACTAAAAAATATAAATAAATGAGAGAAGAATAAACCAGTTGAATTGACATTCATGCACAACCATTTACATACAAAATTCAAATAAAGGAAACATAGCTATAACCACAGACACATAACGGACAACAACATGTGGACACAACAGCAAAGAAAATAAGAGGTAATGCTGGCACCTCATGCTAAAGCCTGCCAAAAAAGACAATTTTTTTCGTCCCTGTAATTACATAAAGAGTTAAAGTTAGAGACAACTGTGACTATTTCTATCGATTGCGTTGACACTTCGGGAAATTCTTAAAACTCCCTTGAGGTAGAGGGGAATGAAATAGATTACTTGCGGGGACTTCCCGCTACAAGAAATGAGAATTCCCTACATAGAATAAACACGAATCGGTTGCCAACGCTTGAATAAATCAGCGGGTTTCCCACGCAAAAGTAGGCAACTAGCATTATATTGAAACATAATCATTGAATTTCCTCCTGAGTTTCAAGTAACAGATTTACTGCAAAAAATATGATCGACAGTAAACCCTTGAATGACCTTTTAAGTATCATAAGTCATATACATTAACAGACTTAATTCTATGCATGTAGATAAAAAGTGAATATTTCATCGCTAGCTGAACTGGCGAGCAGTAAGCCGGAAGTAATGAACAATATTGGACTTAGTAAACGGAGACAAATGTGGCATCACTTAGCCACTGCGCTATTGGCTAACTACGTTTTACAAAGGTGGCCAGTGGGATAACCAAATATAATTGATCACACACATATATAAATATACATACATACATACATACATACATACATATATATATATATATATATATATATATATATATATATATATATATATATATATATATATATATATATATATATATATATATAAGATAAATTTTGCACATTTAAACGTGTTTTCCATATTTCAAATAAGCCATATATATTAACAAATTAAAGTCTGGATTCTCTTAACGACCTCGGGATCAGAGGCCCAAGCAAAATCACTCAAAGACTATAGTTTCTGACCGGCCGGGTTTCGAACCCTGGTCCAGGATACCTGTATGACATTGACCATACCACCCAGCCACGAAGAAAGATAAAAGTCAATGACAATTCTTCTGTGCATATATACCTGTCAAATTCAGGTATTAGTCTTTGAGAAATTTCGCCTGGGGCTTATCCCGAGGTCGTTAAGAGAATCCAGACTTTAATGTATTAATATATTTGGCTTATTTTAAATATATATATATATATATATATATATATATATATATATATATATATATATATATATATATATATATTATTTGTATAAGTGTATCACTAACACTCGTGAATTTAATCAATGTAAATGTCAATACAATGCCATTTAATATCGAATTATATCTTTGGGGACGTATCTCCACTAAAAATTCATCTATGGTAAATGCTTCTGGTTCGGTTCATAGGTTCGAAT
>NC_090765.1:26055710-26060710 GCF_036898095.1 Palaemon carinicauda
TTTACTAGTGTATCATATATAACATATATAGAGAAATTACAATAGCGGTTACAATCACATTCACACGGGAATTTCTAAGTCACAGATGAATACCGTGTGATGGCCACTTTCAGATCATTAGCAGCTCCATTCATTTGTACATAATATTCATCAGCAACGCATGAAATACCCCTAAAATATCACACTTAACCCTTTATCGCGATCGTAACCACCCTCTAGTTTTTCCCTAAATGCTCAAACCCTTCGTTTCCAATATCAGTTGAATCAGTAGAACTTCAAAAGTTCAAAGTTGGAGCAAATGTTTTTTTGTTGACCAGGCGGACATGAGTCTTTTTATAGTTTATTTATGACATATTTGTTTTTGATGTTGTTAATAGTCTATATATGACATGTCTGTTTTGACGTTGTTACTTATTTCAGAATGATTTATTGTTAATTTGTTCTCTTCATTTATTTATTTCCTTATTTCCTTTCCTCACTGGGCTATTTTTCCCTGTTGGAGCCCCTGGGCTTATAGCATCTTGCTTTTCCAACTAGGGTTGTAGCTTGGATAGTAATAATAATAATAATAATAATAATAATAATAATAATAATCTCTTCAGCTCCTATGGAGTAGTCTATAGAACTGACTCTCCTCAGTCTTCGTAATGCTTCTCCACCATTACAAATCACTGATCCCTCCTTTCAATTACGATAACCACAAACAATTCTTCTCGATATAATTTTCAAATTTTGTTTATCTTACTTCCAACTTGGCTTACATACGCTGGTGTGTCTTACAACTGTCTTTTGCACACATCATCTTTTCTTTGTTTCGATTGTTGTGATTCGCTTTTTCTCCCATCTTTCGTTTTGTATTTCCAAATATAAAAACGAATTAGCTACTATCCACCTCGTTATTTATCCTTATTTTAATTCATATTACTTTCACCTTGATCTTTTATGAACACTTTCAAAATTATCATCTGCAAGCAACAATTCATCTTCTTATCCCACAACTGTATCGAAATTTAATTTCCGTTGTCCATTCGTAAAGATATTAATACCCACAAAGTTATAACACGTTTGTCCCAGACCAACATTTTCACCAAACAAATCACACTCTCTCTCTCTCTCTCTCTCTCTCTCTCTCTCTCTCTCTCTCTCTCTCTCTCTCCCCTCTATACATGAAAAACATTAAAATATCGGGATCACCTGAAGATCCGCCAGCCCACAAGCACCTCCTGAAGATCCATCACCCCCAAATTTTCTCGGATCTTCAGGTGATCCAAATATTGTCATACTATATCCACGTGTAGATGTAAACGTAAGTTAATCAAAATGTTGTTAAACTAAAATAGATTCCTCCACGAATAGAGGTGCCTGCAAGGTCTTTAGTAGTGTTTACAGAACTTTATCAAAGAAACGGACATGGTGGAATAAACACCACTAAGGACCTAATACTCTCGTGTTTCCTTTCATCTCCTCTTGTAGTTGTATTTGTCGTCACATACACACACACAAATATTTGCACAAATAAAAACATACATATATATATATATATATATATATATATATATATATATATATATATATATATATATATATATATATATATATATATATATATATATATATATATATATATATATATATATAAATACATATATATATATATATACATATATATATATATATATATATATATATATATATATATATATATATATATATACTGTGTATATATATATATATATATATATATATATATATATATATATATATGTATATATATATGTATATACATACATACATACACAAACACACACATATATATATATATATATATATATATATATATATATATATATATATATACACATACTGTATGACTATTTAAGTGCATATAAGTATACTATTTACGTTCAGATCTCATTCTCAAGTAGAGTGTTCTCATTTTGAACGCTGAGTAAACATATGCTCATTCAAGAGACAGAGTTATGCTGTACTGTGTCGAGAAAAAAATTGTGTTGTACTGTGAATATATTTTCCTTCGAACAAGGGTAATCTTATTCTCCTTTGGTGACAATGGAGAGCCATTTATTCTCGCATTACACAATGCACAAAAAATTAATGTAGTTTCTAGCAGCTTAAATAAAAAAAGGAATGGAAAAAAAAGACTTTGTAGACTAAGGGAAAGTTTAAATGATATTTTTTTTTCTTAAGTGGTCGTCACCTTAATCCTCACAAGATACACAGGAAGTCCAAAGCATTCAAAGGTATCCATCATTATAATGAGAGAGAGAGAGAGAGAGAGAGAGAGAGAGAGAGAGAGAGAGAGAGAGAGAGAGAGAGAGAGAGAGAGAGAGACTTTGTAGACTAAGGGAAAGTTTAAATGATTTTTTTTTTCTTAAGTGGTCGTCACCTTAATCCTCACAAGATACACAGGAAGTCCAAAGCATTCAAAGGTATCCATCATTATAATGAGAGAGAGAGAGAGAGAGAGAGAGAGAGAGAGAGAGAGAGAGAGAGAGAGAGAGAGAGAGAGAGAGAGAGAGAGAGAGAGAGAGAGAGAGACTAATAAATAATAAAAACCACACCATCGAGAAAGTAATCGCAAAATCCCAAGCTTACCTTTGGCGGAGGCGGTGGCCTTTTCTTTAGTTTGAGAATCGAATAGAGCTTTTCTTTGCTATAGGACTTAGTCCTGGGGGGTTTAATAATGCCTTCTTTCCCCACCATTTCCTTGTATTTCCTTTCTGGGAAGATTAAAGGTATCTATTCGCTTTATCTAGTATCTTGAGTAAGGAGCTACAGAGATAGAAAGATGTGCGATTCAGTCAAATCTAGGCGTTATATTATGGACTCCTTCCTGGGGGAGTCCTTGGCCTGGTGTGACACATTGGATCTATGTCAATGTAATATTACCATCACAAATTTGTTTCTGAAAATTGATTAACAGCTTTTTATCATAGGACTGAATGTTACTTTCTCTTTTCAGATTGAGATTTTCATTTTTTTAAGATATAAATAAATGATTGAAAATTGGCAAGGCACATGTTACGGTACCAAAATCACAGATGAAAACATAATTTTCAGATTTTACATAAACGTAAACTTTCGTATCATACTTCATTATCTCAAAGTATTTCAGGGTAATTTCTTTGCAATCACTATCAACTGTTTTCATAAAATAAATTCATTGACGGTGAATCAACTCATCGTCTTCCTTAGATCATGAAACCAAGTTACTAATGATCAAAATTCAAATAAAACTGTTTATAAAGGCAGTTTATCTCAAGCGGGTTAAACATCAGGACGTGTCACGGTAATCTATCCACCTAACTAATAGTGACTATTATAAAACCAGTTCTTTAATAAGGCTTGATACAATCTTGATAGCAATTTGGTCAACGATAATCAAGGTAATTTCTAAAAGGCTCAACAGTGGTCTATATCCCAAACAGAATATTGGAAGCTAATCGACTTGAAAGCTGAATGTCTACTTCAATGTTGATGATAAATAATACCTTCCCCTTAACAACAAACTATTATTATTATTATTATTAAATGCTAAGCTACAACCCTAGTTGGAAAAGCAGGATGCTATAAGCCCAGGGGCCCCAACAGGGAAAATAGCCCAGTGAGGAAAGGAAATAAGGAAATGAGGAAAAATAGAACATTTTAGGAATAGTAACAATATTGAAATAAATATTTCCTATTTAAACTATAAAAACTTTAACAGAACAAGAGGAAGAGAAACTAGATACCAGCTAACCTATAGAGTAAACCAATATTAATTATTACAAGAAAGGGCAGACCAACTCGCTAACTAATCGATGTGTTAAAAGAACCTTGCCCCGAATAAATGTAATTTTCCACGTTTGAATTTATGAATAAGAGGAAAATTAATTTCCTTGATGGATGGAATGTCCAGTAGGTGGCGTGTCAGTAAGTTTGCTCGGTTGGTCTTAGGTGGTGAACAAGTCATTCAGCTTCGGACGTTGGACGGAACGAACAAGCGTTTATAAAACAAACAAGAAATTAAATTGATGTTATTAAGCTTTTTGTTTGGATCAGCAAATTGTAGTTATCATGATTGTTTAAATGTAATGGTGTATGTATAAAGAGTCTAAATGCCTTGAGTAAAGGCACCGTGTTTCAGCAACGTCCGAGTGCTATACGAGCAGTCGTATCCAAATTCAATAAATTAAATTTGATTTGACTTGGTTTTATTTGTCCGTCCATACTGAGACATGGAGTATATACAGGAATCAGTATTCTACGTGGTGACCATCTCCAGTTAAATAATGAACTGGATTATGACAGTTTCATCATACCTGTCAAATATGATTAAGCTCTGAGCCAAAGGAATGCCAGCAGTTAACAAATAAGCTAACGAACAAACTGAAAATTAGTCAGTAAGTCATTCTTTTACCTATTCACCCGGAAAATTAAGTCAATTAATCAATGATTCTTTAGTTAATCTATGAAATGACAAGGATGTGTAACCAACCAGCGAGTCACTGCCTTCTCCGCAAGTAACATCAATATTGACAATGGAACAGCGAGCAACCGCTCTCACATAAATCAGAAAAATTTTATTTACCAAACTAATCAGGTAATACACCAAAGTTACAGCTGAATCTAAGATTTGGAACATGATAACAACTGACTGCTCACTGGCTATTCTGCAAATCAAGACAAAACTGCTATCTAAAGATAATCGGGTTAACTATCGAGTAGGGTATATTAAGGATTAACCAAAGTCATGAAAAATAAGGCAATAAGTGAGTAACAATGACAGAAAAAGAACCGCCTGGGTGAGTCACGACTGCTGTTAGCCTTCGTATGGATCTGTCTTGCTGACTGCCAAGATCTATTATAAAAACCAAAAAGTTACGAAAAAGCCACAACCTATATTATTAAAACTACATTTGCCAATATTTATAAAGTCATTGAAAAATAAAGGGCATTTCTGAGGTATGCTAAATAAATAAAAACGAAACATATGAGCCAAT
>NC_090765.1:26065710-26068210 GCF_036898095.1 Palaemon carinicauda
GGGTAAGAGAGAATAGTGGATTAAAACGGCACCCAAACAAGAGTACTCAAAGAGAGAGAGAGAGAGAGAGAGAGAGAGAGAGAGAGAGAGAGAGAGGAGAGAGAGAGAGAGAGAGAGAGAGAGAGAGAGAGAGAGAGGGGGGGGGGCTTAAATTGTTGGCAAGAGTAACTAACTACCTTCGAGGTACTAGCACAGCCTTTACGGGAACACTATGGTTTGTACCCAACCAGAGACTCTCCACTCAGCATCTGTCTTTGCAATACATTTTTTTTCGAACTAAAAGGCATCACATTTATGCTTAAAGTAAATAAATATTTTTAACATAGTATATAATCATTCGATAGATTTGGTCTACTGCTATACGTAAAGATGTCACACACAAAAAAAAAATTGTTATTGAGATAACATTCTTTATGTGACACGCAAAAAGCGAAAATTTGTATAAGTATACATACATATATGCATACATACATACATAAATGCATATATACACAAACACACACGCGCATAAATATATATATATATAAATATATATATATATATATATATATATATATATATATATATATATATATATATATATATATATATATATACTGTATACATATTCTTATATTCTTGTAAAGATTTACAGATCATTTTTAAATTTGGGCAATATGATTCAGCATTAGAACTGAAGAGGCCACTCACCCTGTAGGTGCTGCAACAAGGGAAACCCAGTAGTTGCATCAAGTAGTAAAACCTAAGAGAAGTTAGATAAGATGGAAACAGAAAGACGAAAACCAAAGCAATTTACGTTCAGTCATGCCATACAGCCACAGGAATGCAATTCTATTATTATTATTATTATTATTATTATTATTATTATTATTATTATTATTATTATTATTATTATTATTATTATTATTATTATTATTATTATTACCTAAGCTAAAACCCTAGTTAGAAAAGCAGGATGCTATAAGCCCTAAAGAAAGCCAAATGCTAATGGTGAATACAGTTGAAGGGAGATATTAGAGGGTAAAACACATTTGCAGTTTTTGCCTACATTCTTTGGAGCTTTGGCTTTCAGGATGAGAGGAATTACACAAGAGTAATGATGTTGTCTTCGGATGGTTGGGCGCAACACATATCCATATTTAGTAATAAAACACACACACACACACACACACACACACACACACCACACACATATATATATATATATATATATATATATATATATATATATATATATATATATATATACATACATACATATATACAAATATATACTGTGTGAGAATCTAAAAATCCATAAAACAAAATCAACTCTAATAATAAATATAGCTCATTTCAAATAACCTCATCTCCGATTCCTGGTAGACGTTCAAATAGGGGAAATGACTGTACTGCATTGCCAAGGGAAGTAAATGTCTTTGGAGAATGAAGTGAATACACAAACATACATGGATGTATAGGTCTATGTATGTATGTATGTATGTAGGTATGCATGTATATATATATACATAATATATATATATATATATATATATATATATATATATATATATATATATATATATACATAATATATATATATATATATATATATATATATATATATATATATATATATATATGTGTGTGTGTGTGTGTGTGTGTGTGTGTGTATTATTCATCTCCACTACAATATACAGAGGATGGAATAACGTCTTCCTGATTACCTTAAACAGTGATAAGCCGTCCCATCTGATAAAGGGAGGTGTCAAAACGTATCACTTTCTTCCTATGTGTCCCCAAGATAGGTAATGTAATTTAAACAGGATTCCCATTTTCCAGCTTACAGGTTCTCATATTCAGTCTGATTGGTGGTGGCTGGTTTTAAAGAGCTCATATAATACAAGCGGCAACTAGGGAATAATTCAATTTCCCTCCTGTTAATTATCATTAAAAGTCGAGCGACCAACTTAGTTGTAAAAGCAAAATACAAGCAAAAGGGTATATGTGGGAATTCTATAACATAAATAAATATATATATATATATATATATATATATATATATATATATATATATATATATATATATATATATATGTTTATATATATATATATATATATATATATATATATGTTTATATATATATATATAATTTATATATATATATATATATATATATATATATATATATATATGTTTACATATATATAATTTATATATATATATATATATATATATATATATATATATATATATATATATATATATATATATATATTCCATCAAATGGATCTATAACAGTGATTACCATTGAATTTCCTATAGCATAGTTTCGTAAATTTCAATAAAGTAAATATTCTTGGAATCTATACGTGATCACTTGAGTTAAACGTGTCTGACTTGACCCATTGACCTCAGTGTACTTCTATGTCTGATGACATCTTTGACAATCACCGACAGAGATTTTGTCCTTGGTCAGGTGTTACCGACTCGAATGGACGGTCTGCTGTGGAGTTTTGC
>NC_090765.1:26078080-26083080 GCF_036898095.1 Palaemon carinicauda
ATACCAAATATCATTCAATCATTAAGGTTTAGCAGTGTTGGGTCTCTTCGGTACTTTGAAGAGATAGACGCTAAAGCATGTACCGTAAGTTCTTCCACATCCCCGAGATAAGGAATGACTTGAACAACCTTCACTCTTACATAATTATTGAACATTACAAAGGTAGCTATAAAAGAATAAGATTGTACGCGGAAAACTAAATATTTTCATACATACATATATATATATATATATATATATATATATATATATATATATATATATATATTATATATATATATATATATATATATATATATATATATATATATATATATATATAAAATATATATATATATATATATATATATATTTATATATATATATATATATTTATATATATATATATATATATATATATATGTATATATATATATATATATATATATATATATATATATATATATACATATATATATATATATATATATATATATATATATATATATATATATATATATATATACTTAACCATTAGCAGTAAATATATGTAATTTTGTAAAAAGCACACAACTTTCTTTAAAATTGCTGAACCCCATACAATTTTTTTTTTTATTTCGAATTCAATCTGCCTCGAACATAAAAATTCGGGGGAAAATCTATTTAGGACAACTGAATTCGAATCTATGCCTGTGAATTGAAACAAAAATCTACATTGACTTAACTCCTTCAGCAAGCAAGAGGTAAAGTTAGTTTCGACTCTGCTATACATAGGCCTATTCCTGTAGACTTCAGTTATCTGTAGTGTACTTGTAATCGAAATTAACCCATCTCCATCATCATAGGAGACTGCTAAGGAAATTACTGAAAGGTTAGATACGTAAATGAGTAAAGTTTATAATGAAGGCTTGCTTTGACAAATTTGTGTTATTTAAACAAACTTCAAGGTGAAAGATAAGCTAAAGAATTATCCTAGACGAAAGCCTTAATCCCAAATATTTATAAAAAAAAAAAATAAAAAAATAAATCATTGAATAACAATATACAAAGTGGTAACTAAGATTCACACAATAACAAACGACTGAACTACTATTCAACAAATGTCAACATCAAACAGGTCGAGGTGTTGACTTCTTATCCCCATAGTACCTCAATTAAATGAACAATTAAGAAAGGAACGCCCTCCGCCAAGAAAGTGATATATGGATCCACGAAGTCGAGAGCCCAACTAGAAAGACGAATCAAACCCGCCTTTACAAGCCATAAAATACCAGCATGAAACCGAGAGAGATCAAGGTGGGATCTCCTCCAGACGTCTAGGCGATTTTCGGATACTCCCGGTGCCTCCTCGCATCCCAAAAATGCTCCGAAAGGGAGCAAGAGCGTTGGAGTGGTAATCTCTTCGATCTTCTTTGACGTCCGACACGAGCTCAAGAATAAATATGTGTATTAGAAGATGGCAGACGAGGGGAATGTTACAGACTTTCCTTATCTGATATCTTTAGAACCTTGAATAAAGAGTTGGGTATTGCTGCTACTCTCTCTCTCTCTCTCTCTCTCTCTCTCTCTCTCTCTCTCTCTCTCTCTCTCTCTCTCTCTGGTGAGTTCCAATGAGTCTTTTGATTCAAATGCAATTAAAAAAATAAGAAGTGATGAGGGATAATTCTGTAATGCTGCCATATTAGGCCACGAGAGAGAGAGAGAGAGAGGAGAGAGAGAGAGAGAGAGAGAGAGAGAGAGAGAGAGAGAGAGAGAGAGTATATCATGGTAATATAAACCATTAAATTTATTGTAACAATAATTAATTATTTCCTTAAAATCATGCGGTTCAGAATCGTTAAAGGGGCGGACTTGTATTCGTCTTTCATAACTGTACGTTTTCCACCATAAGGTTGAACAAGAAATTTTTCAAAGCCATTTTTCTTCTTTTTTTTATGAATATCCTCTAGCTTCACAAAGTTTTCTAAATAGATTGTACTTCATCCAACTTGCTGATTAGGTGGAGAGACCGATGGAATGTACAGGCCAGCTTCCATAAAACAATCTCGGATGCTTTACAAGATGATAGCTAAAGAGAAACACTTTCCACTGAAAGTGATACTAATTTTCCGGAATGTGGCACAATCTAAGTCATATAAATTCGTTCCGGAAAGGCAAGAGAAAACATTTTCATTATTCTAATAATTAACAGGAAAAATCTAACAATAAGGTAAGTTACAAAATGTGAAAAATTAATGATACTTTACTAAATTTACCATCAAAGGTTTTTTTTTTTTTTTTTTTTTTGGGGGGGGGGCAATACACTATCCGGATAATATGTAAAGTTACACTATAATAAGGTCAGTGGGTCAGCAGACCACTTCATTTGGCAGTGTATTTTCTACTGTTGCTAGGTTACAGTATTTTCATCGAACTCCAAATATACCTCCTCTTTGAATTAACAGGTATACATCACTTCCCTTTAAGTTATGTCCTATTTTGTTTGGTTTCCCATTACTTTTGGTCTCCACTTTATTCTAGGCGGCATACATTAAATGGGGGTAGAGGAGGTATTATTGGTATGCCAAAGTTTGAGAAAAAAAAATGGAAGTCTACGCAAGATAAATTTCATATGTATGTAGGAACTGTTAAATAAGGTATGGATTTTGAAGCCATATAAAAGAAGTTACGAAACAAGAAAATGGTTCAGAATTCTTAGGATTAGTTCATTTTGCAGTATGTGTAGAGTACGGACTGAAAAAGGAAAGGGGGATAAGTAAATACGGTATAAACACTAACCATCTCTTAAGGAGAAAATGGTAATAACATAAGATAAAGAGTACAGAAATCAAAAGTACTAGGAGGATGAATAAATACAAAAAGTAGATAAATGGAGTGAACGAGGTGTGGAACAGATGGGTCTTAATATCCTTGAAGAGAGAAAGTGTTTATAACATAAAAGAGTTTGGAGCAATATGTGGGAGGGGGGATTACTGGTTAAAATATCTCTGAGCCATTGAATGAATCAATAAGTAATATGGGTTACCAATATTATCAACTGAATTATAAATGTGGGAGTGATTATCAACCTGTTTCTTTTCTGGATCCAATTCCTGTTATGGAAAACAACTTAATGAGAAAGATGGAGGAGGCAACCTTGAATCTATGGAAACAATATTTGTCTGAAACAAATAGAAGAAACAGAAACCTTAAAACTTGTAGTTAATGCCAAAAATATACCAAGTTAAAACAAAATAAAACGTAAAATTTGAGAACAAGCAAGCAAGCAAGAAAAAAATAAAACGTGCGTGGTCCGAGAAAACCATTAAGTAGAGAAATTATAATTAAAAAAGCTACAGATTAAAACTAAACAACAATGTTGAAAATGTAAACAGCAGAAAGAAATCGACCTAAAACGAGAAACAAGAAAAACACATAATCGTTTCATAGGAAAAGAACCTTCAAAAAGATAAATCAGTCACGATACTGTACAAGATATTGACATAACACTCACTAAAAAGAAATACGTAAACTTTTAATAAACAAGAAAAAGTAACTTCAACATACACTGAGCAGAAAGGAACACACACACTCATTATATGAAGACAAATATATTAAAACAGAAAAATACTACGAGGATCCAATTAACGGAACAAAATATAAAAGGGAAAAATTCAAGGCATTAAATTTTACAAATCTATTTTAGAGTAATAAATCTGTTAATGCAGGTACTTGGAACTCAGTGAAGTTACCGGACAAAGTATTTTATAATATAAGGGCAAAATGAGGAAAAGACACAAGAGGAGAAATGCCTCTAATGGAATAAAAAATGGAAAGAAAAATCAACACAAAACGAGATTTTAAAGCCTCCACGTTTTAAGGAAATCCTTACAAAGTACATAGCTGTTTTCTGATAATAGAAGCATTAGCATAAATCTCCATGAAAAAAATGGAATGCGAGGGATAATCATATTTAAGGAAGAACTGGTACATCGGTTGTACCACCGACAACTTTCCCCCGTGACCCAGAACGCAAATCCAAAGTCTTGCCCAAGGGAAGGCAAACACTTGCCAATAAACACCGCACGAACATCCAATGTACAGCACAGTTTTACTGTGGTTGTTTTTTTGGCCCCCTTTCTAACGCCTCCCACCTCTGTATGTACACTTAACCCCTTCTCTTGGTGAAGACATTGCGTTTCCGTCAGCTGTAAGACTGCTCAGGGGAGTCCTCGATGGTATAAGAACTAAAATGACAGATTTTTAAAAATTCCAAAGCTGGCCAGAGGTTGCTGATTGAATATCTACACTAGACTTGAACAAGCGTCTTAGACGATTCCCTCTGAAATAATTGCTGTATCACCAGAAACTCTAAAAATAAACAAACGCTAGAGGACTAAAGACATCTTTTTATAATTAAGAATATTTATTACCGTTATTATACTCATTCATTGCTATATATTACTTTCAATTTGAGTTCGGAACATTAACTAAGAAAAGCGTAAGTATATTCTTTGAAGCGAAAATTGGCAAATATATATATATAAAAAAAACATACTAGCAATAGAAAGCTATCAACTCTTCATACTGCACTTATCTGTAAACGACTCGCATCTATCACAGTTTCCCCTTCATCTGGTGTTCCAATTATTTTCAAGAAAAATTTTTACTAAGAATCTCCACTGAAAACAGACTCGATCTATGCAAAACTTTTTCAAGTTTCATTTTAGCTTTGATTTTGTATACATTTATTTCTAAACATGCCCAAAAATAACTGTGTAGGTAGCATTTGGCTTTGAAAACCCCAACATATATCGCACACAACTAGGAAAAAGAACAAAAAATGAGGGAATTAATAGAAAAAAAATAAGCATGAATGCTCAAAATATCTACAAATAAAATAAAAAAATAAAAATATAAATACTGTAAACCTGCATTTTTTTTTTACAGTAATGTCGATATTAGCATATATGAATCCTTCTATAGTTCTCTCTCTCTCTCTCTATCTCTCTCTCTCTCTCTCTCTCTCTCTCTCTCTCTCT
>NC_090765.1:26085580-26093080 GCF_036898095.1 Palaemon carinicauda
GGCCATTTTTATATTGAGTAGTGTTCAAATACCTGGTTCGGGATAAAAATTATTTCCTTTGGTTTGTCACCAAATGCGGATTCTAAAAGGAAACTTTATGTAATAGGGCATTAACAGTTGTTCTTTACAAAAGACCAATATTAAAACAAGCAACAACAAGCCTTTTTAATGGCTATGAGATATGGCTTGATTTCCAATAGGTCCGCATTAAAGGGCTTAATCCATTATAGGTATTAGGCTGGGCAGGACAGCAGCCATCCGTTGAGATACTACCACTAGAGTTATGGGGTCCTTTGACTGGCCAGAGAGTAGTACATTGGATCTTTCTCCCTTGTTACGGTTAACTTTCTCTTTGCCTGCACATACACCGAATAGTCTGGCCTATTCTTTACAGATTCTCCTGTCCTCATACAATGAGATTACCAAACAATTCTTCTTTACCCAAGGGGTTAATTACTGCATTGTAATTGTTCAGAGGCTACTTTCTCTTGTTAAGGGTAGAAGAGACTCTTAGATATGCTAAGCAGCTCTTCTAGGAGAAGGACACTCCAAAATCAAACCATTGTTTTCTAGTCTTGAGTAGTGCCATATCCTCTGTACCAGGTCTTCCACTGTCTTGGGTTAGAGTTCTCTTGCTTGGGCACAGTATTCTATCCAATTTCTCTTCCTCTGGTTTTTTTAAATTTTTTATAATTTATACAGGAAATATTTATTTTAATGTTGTTACTGTTCTTAAAATATTTTAATTTTCCTTGTTTCCTCTTCTCACTGGGTTAATTTCCCTGTTGGGGCCCCTGGGCTTGTAGCATCCTGCTTTTCCAACTAAGGTTACAGCTTAGCAAGTGATAATAATAATAATAATAATAATAATAATAATAATAATAATAATAATAATAATAATAATAATAATAATAATAATAATAATAATGTCTTCTAAAACAGAAGCACATTAAGAGGCCTTTCTTGCTACTACGGTGCCAAACGCCTGAGATAATCTCAAGTACAAAATACCACAAAGCAATGAAGGTATGATGAGTTTAAACAGCAACGAATAAAATGCAAACACTTTAAAATGGAGAATGCTAATGTTTGAAAAGGGTTATGAAACAATGAATAACCATTCCTCAGGAACAAAAAAATACATACACAGTAGAGTTGAAAATTCTTCGTAAAATAATAAGGCGATATATGAATTTCACGCTATTATAGCAAAGAAATGTATACCTTGTCTGAAAAAAACATTTATCATTTTGTCTTTATGAATTTGGAACATATGATCCAATAGGGCAGGTGAGGCATTTCAACCCTCAAGGAAAACCCAATAGTTGCACAATGAAGTAAAGTGAAGGTAAAAATGTTGGGACCTAAAGGACGAAGAAAGCCCTCAAGTAATCACTACAACATACCTCGTGTGGTGGACTGGTGGCACTAAAATTCTCAACAAAGAAAATGCTTTATATTGACTTTGATCATCCATATATTAGAACATTCCTTGGAAGTACTTGTAATTAATCACCAATTAACTTTTCAAAACAAAGGTGGCCATAATATTAATTGCTCTCTCTCTCTCTCTCTCTCTCTCTCTCTCTCTCTCTCTCTCTCTCTCTCTCTCTCTAAGTTCTAGTTAACATTAAACTTATAAAATATACGACAGTGAAATCTATTCCTCAATGAAACTTAAAGTTCATAGGATACCTTCTGTGGTACACCCAGTAATATTGTGCCCTTTTAACTTCTAGTCTACTCAATCACCTTAGTCCTTATCTGAAGAAACTGTTATTCTTCGCTGTCCCTGTGAACCATTCCCTCATCCAGGCATACCTTACACACCTAGGTTACACGTCGAACACCATCCATTATCATCTCACTTGTAATTCTACCAACTCCTGGTGCCTTTCAATTCGTCCCTTCATACAATCGAATGTTACTTTAGAAACCCTCTCTTTCTACATACAACAAAACTATGCGCACATGCTTCACATGGCTGCACATACAGTTCTTCGTTATTCTCGCTGAACAAATGATAGTTCGCTGAGAATCCCTAGTTTCTTTTATCTTGAAGAAAGGGAAGGGGGGGGGGGGGTGGCCTGTTTGAGAAATGAGCTCATGAGAAGAAAATATCCAAATTAGATTCTCAGAGGCGCTGAGGGTAATGCCACTAAGGGCTTGGTTATCCAATCCTCATAAGTATGAAGCGTATTTTTAAGTTTAAACTATAACGCATCGTTAATCAATAATCAAACAAATCCAACGATATGCCAAAACAATCTTTTTACAAAAAAATCTCCAGTATGCCAATGAAAAAATGTAAAGAGCATTCTCAACACGATATTGTTTGGCTCATATCCAAACAAGAATACCTGTTAGTCTCTGGCCTCCTAAAAATACAGGATATTCGAAAACGCCTCCAAGTCACCGGTAAATACGGTACAACTAGCTGTTTGCTGTTTGGTCACACGATAAGAGGAGGACGTTTCATTAATAACTTAATAAATAAACATTTCAGGTAATAGATAAAAATGTAGATTGATACGGTCTGAGACGAAAAGAACATTACAATTTATATTTTCTTAACGCAAACGATGTAATCAATGAGTAGCTTCTTTCAATTTTACAAAAAAAAAAAAAAAAAAAAAAAAAAAAAAAAAAAAAAAAAAAAAATCATCTCTTACAAAATAGTTAGGCCTACTGGCAAATTCGTTACAAACGTGATCACGGCTTCTTTTTCTTGAGAGAGAGAGAGAGAGAGAGAGAGAGAGAGAGAGAGAGAGAGAGAGAGAGAGAGAGAGAGAGAGAGAGAGAGAGAGAAATGAGCCTTACAACTGAGGAACATGTACAACTGTCACAGTGGTGATGTACTACAGGAACCTATAATTAGTACTTATGTCAAGTAGGATTGTATACCTCACATCGAAAAGGTTTTTTTTTTTTTTTTTTTTTTTTTTTTCTCATTTCATTGGCTATGTTAATTAATTTTGATTGGTAATCTCCATAAACGAATCTGTTGGTAATGCTGCTGCAAAAGTTTTCAAAAAGTGGAAAAATCCATATTCATAAAAATATATAATTAACTCTCCGATATTAGATGTTGTACATTTCCTTTTGAATCATGAATAAAATATCCCACTGATATCTCAAAGGGTTATGTGTGAGAGAGAGAGAGAGAGAGAGAGAGAGAGAGAGAGAGAGAGAGAGAGAGAGAGAGAGAGAGAGAGAGAGAGAGAGAGAGTATATGTATATAAATATTTCGGTCAAGCTCGGCTCTCCACATCCTTCGGGTAGGGGGAGAGGGAGTAGTCATGCCCTGGTGAGAGGGTGGGGGGGGGGGGTTGCGTCGATATCTTAATCGTTGTTACGATTAAAAAGGTAGGCAAATTAGAAAAACTCAAAAAATTAACGTGATAATATTGTTCCCTTAGGCAAAACCCAATTTTCAAATGATAAATGTTTGTCCACAAATAATTAAATCAACTAATCAACGAAGAATATAAGTTTTAAGTCTTAGAAACACAAAAATAGTTTTAAAGCAAATTTTTTTTTCAAAAATCTCAAAAACAAATATTCATCAGCACACTGCTGTATAACAAAATATGTATACAGAAAAAGGCATAAAAAGAAACAAGTTTCAAATACACAATCGAGAATGAAAGGCTTAAGAGACAATTGTAAAACACCACTATGTGTTAAGTAATAGATGAAATACATTAAAGCGTAACAAAAGTAAACCAGACAGATGAAAAGCTACGAACAGGTTTAAAGCAGCCACATGTCACAATAGTGAAAGAAACAAAGGAGTACATTCGAAAACAGGTGTAAAGACAAAACATGCCCTACTATCGGGCGACAAAAACACATACACATACAAAAAGGTGGAAATTAAATGAACTGTGTGCCCTATAACATGTTGTGATTTGATTAAAATTACTTTGACTAAGGACTACAAGCCAGAAAACTGATGAAGAATCAACAAATTCCAAAACTATATTGGACTAGAGTGGACGTAAAGTCAAGAAAAAGAAAGTACACAATAACATCAAAGTCAAGTTATTAACAATAAAAATCATTAATCCGAAGCATTCATAACACCAATTTCCACACCAGAGTTATAAGATTATATATCCATAAGCAATAGTTACATAATATCAGGCAAATGACATAAACCTGTGTAACCTATTTAATTATCATAAAAAGCTATAATACAAATACGTCTGTTATTAAAATTGAAATTTGCTTTCCATACATATATATATACATACATACATACACACACACACACACACACACACACACACACACATATATATATATATATATATATATATATATATATATATATAATATATTTATATATATAATATATATATATATATATATATATATATATATATATATACATATATACTGTTTATATATATATATATATATATATATATATATATATATATATATATATATATATATATATATATATATATATATAATGTGTGTATGTGTATGAGTGAAATTATCAGTTTACGTATACAAATCCAATAATTGCTGCAAAATTATTTCATGCAACCTAAACCACTTACATCAACATTTGCATTCGACTTCTATACAAGAGAGTTGACTTATATAGACAATACCTTGCTACATTTCTTACTCCAACATATCCATGACTCGCCTCTTAACATATCATACTGCCATTCATCATATTCAAAACCAAAAGCCTAACCTAATCATTCGACTATCTTTCCACTGTCCATCTTAATCTTTCTGGTTTCATTTCATCTACTCTCCATTTTCAACCACTTTCACCAGTCTCTGCAGTTTCTCTAGTTCTCAACTATAGTCAATTCTTTTTAGTGAGGCACATTTACACAGACTCGCAAGGGGTTCCCTTTTAGCTCGGAAAAGTTTCCTGATCGAAGATTGGTTGGACGAGATAATTCTAACCTATCTGATAGCAGGAAACTTTTCAGAGCTAAAAAGGCACCGCTGCGAGTCGGTGCAAATGCGACTGATTAAAAAATTGAGTATAGTATTGTATAATCTGCAAACATTGACTATTCCACGTCCCATTTACGATCCATCTCAATACCAAAACAATTTTACACCTACGAAAGATTTCCTTTACTTTCTGCTTCGCTCCATCTATAAAGATATTAAACAGTAACTGATAAATGGCAAATCCATGTTTCAGGTCCATTTTTAAACGAAATCAATGACTCCTATTTTCATAGTCTTATATATGCTATTCTTTTTCCTCATAAGACCTTTCAATTACTGTCACCAATTCATCTCCTATACCATGCATCCTCAATGCCCTTCATAATGCCTCCACGTCAATTCTATTATAAGCTTTGGTTCATAGGTCACATGACATATACAGCTCTTAAATTATCCTTAAACTTCTTGCACAACTATTTCAAAAAATAAATTATTGATCCCCTGTATCTACCTTTTTCAAAACCTACACTGTTCTTCCTATATCAATCTTTTAGTTGTATTTCCTAATGAAAACCCTACGATACATCGTCCCTAGTAATGTTCCCGTAATACTCTACCAAAAGATTCCTCTATCACTTTTACCTATAAGCAAAAATAATTATTCAACCTAACAATTGCCTTTCTTAGAAATGCAAAGGTGACCTCCAAAGCTTTTCTAAACTTGTCTCTTCCCTGTTCATGCTATTCAACTCTTGTCTCTTTCCTGTCTTCCATATCTAACAAGTAAATACAGTATTAAAATACTAACTCCATCGACCTACGACTGCCTTTCCCTATCAGCATCCTTTATATTTTGAGTTTCTTGTTTAGTTTTCCTTTACTTCTGTGTCAAAATACTTTTTATTTTCCCAGCATAGAGATGTTTATATATATATATATATATATATATATATATATATATATATATATATATATATATATATATATATATATATATATATATATATATGTGTGTGTGTGTGTGTGTGTGTGTGTAAGTGCTTATATATAAATATCTATTCTACTCACAAGGATTACAACCTCGGGAGAACTTAATAAAACTTTCCTATATCAAAACCGTAACTAGTTTGATACGTGTTGTGAAATAAAATTATCTCAGGCTTTGAACCTTTATAAACAAAAAAAAAGAACGATCAGCGTAGTGACTAATAATAATACGATTCATGTTAAACGAATAATTCGCTATAGTAAAGTCTAGAATGGCATAAATCAGCCCAAATTCTCAGGGTATTTAGTCATCAGTGACTGAGAAAATCACGCCTCTTGAACCTTAAGCTGACACACGAGTTGGGATCTTCAAAGCGTATATATGGTCATCAGCAACTAAGACCCGTTAACTCAATTTTCCCAGGGCTCTAAAAAGAGCAGACTTTCCCTGGCCCTCCAAGAGGAGGAGCAGAGGGGGAGGGGAGTATCACCTTACACCTCTGCAAGAAGAACCTGTCAGTATCTTTGACATGTATTTCCGCCTGATCATTTGTCATCTTGCTTAACGTAAATTTTCATCGTTTAACATAATGATATTACTCATAAACATAACGATAGTCGATACGAACATCAACAACCCCACGGCAACATTTGTTACACCAGCTCCATCAATAATAATAGAGAACTATAGAACACTTTAGAAATGCTAAGGCTATCTTTTGAAACCTAGAGTTATCAATATTAACCTTCGCATCAACGCAATGAAACCCACACATGTCACGCCAGATTCTATTTCTTATAATTTTCGTTAAATTGATATCAGTAACAATTAAACTAAAGGACAAATGAAAATGAGAAAAAAATAGCAGAATTCAGTTCGAGATACTCAGGGTACAGGCTAAAAATGAAGGCAACCGAATCCGTGGTGTTTGCTAGAATGGAGTGTCATCTATTTGAGTGTCATTTTCTTTATTTGTGTGTCATCTATTCGAGTGTCATTTTCTTTATTTGTGTGTCATCTATTTGAGTGTTATTTTCTTAATTTGTGTGTCATCTATTTGAGTGTTATTTTCTTTATTTGTGTGTCATCTATTTGAGTGTTATTTTCTTAATTTGTGTGTCATCTATTTGAGTGTTATTTTCTTTATTTGTGAGTCATCTATTTGAGTGTTATTTTCTTAATTTGTGTGTCATCTATTTGAGTGTCATTTTCTTTATTTGTGAGTCATCTATTTGAGTGTTATTTTCTTTATTTGTGTGTCATCTATTTGAGTGTCATTTTCTTTATTTGTGTGTCATCTATTTGAGTGTTATTTTCTTTATTTGTGTGTCATCTATTTGAGTGTCATTTTCTTTATTTGTGTGTCATCTATTTGAGTGTTATTTTCTTTATTTGTGTGTCATCTATTTGAGTGTTATTTTCTTTATTTGTGGAGAAAGAGAATAGTTGTGGTGTAGGCGGTGATTCGGAACTTTTGATTCCCATCATGGTTCTATTAGTTGAAATTTCGTTGATTCAAAAGTGTCTAATTTACAAAAGGCCGGAGGTCAAAAAAGGAAAAGTTTAGGAATCCTATCAATATA
>NC_090765.1:26095580-26138080 GCF_036898095.1 Palaemon carinicauda
TATATATATATATATATATATACATATATATATATATATATATATATATATATATACATATATATATATATATATATATATATATATATATATATATATATATATATATATATATATATATATACCATGGACATAACAAACTAAGTGACAACCAATGGAGGTCACATAGATAATTGATCAGTGGGCAAATAAGAAAAGAACGACAAAAGGGAAATAAAGGTATCTACCGTAGTCAGTAATGGTCCGTGTACACAGACTGCTTAGTATTCACCACATTTTAATAAAGTACCCTTTTGCAAGGGAAATGAGCGACTAAATTTGTTCGTTCATTTACGCAAAAATTCGCACATAAAAAAAAAAACACTATAGACGGTGTAAAAGCGGTTTCATTTCAAACATAAAACAAAGATGAGACACAATATTCACCCAGGCTAAACAACTCTCGTATTTGACATAAAAGACAAAAATCAAATATACAGTGAAGTCGTTCTGTATATAAAATTGTATTCAAAGCCATACTTTTGATCTTTAATAAGATCTACCAAACTTAATAGTAAATAGGGGGCTTGCCTTTGATATTCAAAAGCAATGTGCACTTCTGAGGCTCAATCAGAGTACTCAAATGTAATGTACACTTTAGTTTCGACCAAAGTACTGGAATCCCTTTATTGAGTAATTTATGTGTGCCACTCTGTACTAAAGAAGAGCAAAACTTGATAATGATGATGGAGGAAAGGTAAGAAATTTACCAGCAATTTCCAAGCTACCAAACTATTTCAAGTTACGTGAGGTAATGTTCTATCCCCTATACATTAGAATATTTTGAGGTAATCATGCAATAGGATTTTTTATCATATATATATATATATATATATATATATATATATATATATATATATATATATATATATATATATATATATATATATATATAATATATATATATATATATATATATATATATATATATATATATATATATATATATATATATATATATATATATATATATATATATGGTATCGTTCTTGTTCATTTATTGAGTTGATACTAGGAATGCCCTAGATAAATAGTTTCGTTTAAGATGTCAGTAAATATAAAAAATCCTCTATCTAATATTTGTTCTCTAAATATACTTAGATTTTCATGTGTCGCATCAATACTAAGTTTGATGGAAATAGGCGCACGTGAAACACAAATCAATTTCTAACAAACACCAGAGTTCTGGTTTTGTTCCGGATACGAATGTGAAAATCATTTCAACACCAAATTTGCTCCATTATTTTTTTCCCTTTAAGTTACCCTTGACACAAAATTTGTGGATGCAAAACTATTAACAAAAAAAATAAACAATGAACAGTTTTAAAGGTTCACTTAGAATAGACAGCACAAACATCGTAAACTTAAGTGTTCATTTTACGTCGGTGACTTGAAATACTGCTCAACTAATGGTAAAATAAATAACTCAAATAGAAATGCACTATTATTTAGATTTCAAATCCTAGTTAGGATGAAGTCCAGTTAAATTGATAGGGTCACTCCACCACAAATAAGATTAAACAAATGCCGTATTTAGGGAAAAGTAAAATCTATCTGTAACAAGCCAAGATATTGAAGGAATTTAACAACATCCACAAATATTAGTTACCAAGATTGTTGAATATAAAATAATTGAGCTTAATCTAGTGACCTTCTAGACATACTTCCAGTTGTAACCAAAACTCGGGTTCTGTGATATTATCAGGAACTATAAAAAGTAGAGGACACACACACACACACACACACACACATATATATATATATATATATATATATATATATATATATATATATGTGTGTGTGTGTGTGTGCGTGTGTGTGTTTAAAAGTCACTCATGAATGGCAGAGGCAAGTGGCAGGGCAATGTTGCGTGTATGAATATGTTAATATTAACTACTAGGTTCATTATTTACCTCTAAATCAAGAACGAACTATCTGAGGTATCTTCCAATTCATACATCGCTGTATATACTACGTAATACTATAAACCACGCGTACCCTTTCCCATTAATCAGTGTATTTTCCCGTGTAGAAAGCCGTTCAGTAGAATGGAGCCTACGTTCAAATGCAGAAATTGTCTTCCTGGTTTCACGAAGTAACAGGTATAGCAGCAAGGAAGTCAATCTTTCATAAATGCATTTTCCAAAATCCTCGCTGACATCCACTCTATCGTGGAATATTTTGCGATGTTAAATGGATTAGGAGGCTAACACGAATTGAGTTCTTGGCCCATAGAAGACGATATACTGTAGGTGCATCTTGTTAATAAAAATATCTGATATATATATATATATATATATATATATATATATATATATATATATATATATATATATATATATATATATATATATATATGCACTGTATATCTCTACCATGGTGTATGAAACCATAATTAAAGCCTGATAAACAATTATAAGATTGGGAGATGTGTCTTGCCAAATTTTTATTCCACATTTAGTTGAGAAATTTCACAAAGTATTATAATGAACATAGTAATATATATATATATATATATATATATATATATATATATATATATATATATATATATATATATATGTGTGTGTGTGTGTGTGTGTGATAAGCAACTTAATGGTAAAGTTTCTGAGTCCAACATTTTATGTAATTTTTCTTCAATATTAATTTTTTAAAAGAATACTAGCTTATATCTAAATCAGAGAAAATCAGGTATAGTAGTGAAAATAAAATTAAAGGCACAAATCCTAAAGTAAATAATGCAACCGACAGACATTTACGCCTTCTTTTTGTGTGTGTGTTTGTGTGTGTGTGTATCACCCCAACAAAAGCAGGACACCCACCTTTCCTCTGACCAGTCCGCGTCGAAACATATTTCAGTAATCCTTCCTCTTCTTCTGAACATACAAAAGAAGAAAGAGAAAGACGATTGACGAGACGAATAAAATGCACAAGCTCTAATCGTGCAGTTGGAGGCGGTAGTATATATCCCAGCCTCCAGATGGCGACCACAAAAATAAAAAAAAATAAAAAGAAAAAGACACGTGCGCGTGTTTGTGCTTCGAGCGGGCAAGTAATCCTATGGAATTCTTTTCCTCACTTTAATTGCAGGTGTTGCTTTCAAGTCACACTACGGATTCACCCACGCTGAGTACTGATACATGAATGAAACGAGAAGTGCTTGATGAGTCAACGGCATCGCCCGCCCACTCTTTTCACCACCCACCATGCCACACAGCCGCCCTCAAACTGAGCTCCCTAGGCCTGCCCAATGCCCTTGTTGGATGCCAGCCAGCGCCCACCTTACCTTCACCTCCGACGGCTACACTAGTCATTACAGATCTTAAATCGAGTCTTCCCCGAAAGGAAAATCAACCTGAAATATCGTCGCCCCCTTCGTCATAAAAGCCACCCACGGAAAACTCCCCCAGGTGTCCCCCACCCTACAAAAAAAAATAGATCTCCGCCCTTCTCATTGACAATAGAAGACTGGGAATGAGGAGGACGATAGAGACGAGGAGAGAGAATCATATTGGCGCCGACGATAGCCAAGTGCTGGCGACAGCTGCGGCCGAACTGTCGCCAACATGGAGAGGATAAATATAGTCTGGGGGTGCCACAGTCTTCTCATCCACAGTAGGGGCCAGAGGATAAGAAGGGTCCGGCCCCTTCCAATCAGTGGTAATGATTCAAACTCTGCGAAATGATAACTTTCAATACCATGATTGGAAGATCAGAAAAAACCTCTGCCACAACAAAATATGAAAAATATGAAGGAATATTAAAAGAATGATGCTCCATATAGAGATTTGTTGAGAACATGGCAGTAGAAGGCATGAATTTCCAATTTCTTCAAATTAATAAAAATGGAAAATACTCAAGTGGTCGACTATATTTCCTCAATACTGTACCGGGTTCTGACAATAAATCTGATATAATACTTATGAAATATTGAAATATGGAAATAATCTCTTAGTAATACTGGTGAAATAAGAAATACATGAACTCTTTCGCATATTCACAATGAAGATGAGGAATATATAGAGAATCCTTCAAGTTTATCAGATCTTAAGATAACGATCACAGAGAGAGAGAGAGAGAGAGAGAGAGAGAGAGAGAGAGAGAGAGAGAGAGAGAGAGAGAGAGAGAGAGAGAGAGAGAGAGAGAGAGAAATGTTAATAGTTTCAGGCATATTTACAATAGAACTTTCCACTTAAAATATGGTGAATAGAGAACACCAATGCAACTGTAGCTAGAATGCACACTTTGAATACAGTATTAGATGTACAGGGAAATGTAAGTTCAAAAAGTTCATCATCACCCTCTTACAGATCCCCAAGAGGAGCCTAACAGCAAACTGGTTATGATTCACGCACAGTGTGCCACTTAACCTTCACCCTGTGCACAGTCGCACTTCGTGTATGCTAAAATAATTTTAGTCCATCCTTTCCACTCACTTCTATTACAGAATCATAAATCTTATCCCCAACATATCTTCATTTTTCCGTACCAAAAAATCCAGATCTTTCATTTCACTTACGTTGACCATTCCAGCAGATCTTTCATTTCACTTACGTTGACCATTTCAGATCTTTCATTTCACTTACGTTGACCATTCCAGCAGATCTTTCATTTCACTTACGTTGACCATTCCAGCAGATCTTTCATTTCACTTACGTTGACCATTCCAGCAGATCTTTCATTTCACTTACGTTGACCATTCCAGCAGATCTTTCAATTCACTTACGTTGACCATTCCAGCAGATCTTTCATTTCACTTACGTTGACCATTCCAGCAGATCTTTCATTTCACTTACGTTGACCATTCCGGCAGATCTTTCATTTCACTTACGTTGACCATTCCAGAAGATCTTTCATTTCACTTAAGTTGACCATTCCAGCAGATCTTTCATTTCACTTACGTTGACCATTCCAGCAGATCCATCATCTACCTACATTCCTTTCCCTTAAAACTTTCCTGTCTTATTTCTTTTACTTCTAAAGATTTTAATTTGGGTACAATAATGATAAAAACAATACATTTACGATAGCTAATTATTTCAACACCAAAACTCCACTTCAAAGGAAAATTCACACAAAATTTCCTACTTATGTTACAAACTTTACATCCATTTCTTTTGTCATGATCCTGTTACCATCGTTTTCCAACTTCATCGTTTCCATTCATCCCCCGAAATTTCATCTTCATTATATTTTTATATTTTAGTTTATTCACTAGTACTGTACTCGCTGTCCTCCTTTGCCAATTAGCATGGGAAATTTGTTATTCTTTATCCAAACTTCATAAAAGCAGCAAATCCTCAAATGGAAATACCCAGCTTAGCCTGAGTTTCGTTAACATATCAACGTAGTCACTCTTAAACATAAATATTTAGACAAAGCTTTTATTCCACCTTAAAAACTTCTCACACTCAGCTATACCGTAACTACTTTCCACCTTACACTACGAATTATTCTTTTCCAAAACCAAAATATTATCTGCATTTTTTCTTAACCTAAGCCTTTGACCATAACATGCGTATGTTTTCATGAATACCAAGTTGTGTTATTCTATATTTCTAACAATAATCTCTTGACTTTTTCTCCCAGACAATTAGTCCATTTGTATAATTCTTTAAAAAATTTTCTCACATCCAGATATACCTTAAACATTGGTCTTCCCTTTCATTATTCATGCCATAATACTACATTAGGCTACTGCTTCAGTAATTTCATCAACTGGTAGCTTTCCATCCTTCAATCTTTCCTGTTTTCACTTAGAGTGTCGCGATTCACCTTGTCACAAATCTCGAATGTACAGTACATCAATCTCTCTCATTTTGTATCCTTCAAACCTGACTATTTATTATTTACCGAATGCAACCGCTCATTAATAGATTGACAGATATAGTAAATTCAGGCCATAGGGACCAGCAACTTCGATGTCATTCAGCAACTATGTGCGACTGGGAAATTAGGTGCTCTCCGAAATGAAAGTTGTAGAATTTGGACAGTAAAGCAGAAGAAATTAAGAAAGTAAGCAGGATGTATAGTTGAAAGCTAAGAGTGAGTGCAGCTAGGGCCTTAAAGGAGGTTACAAAGACCTAAGAGATGCCTGATGACTGTTCTATACTTCTAAGGAGGAGAACTCATTAAAATACCCATTTAACCCTCTTGTGATCCATGTCGCACTTTGACATCATCCATTCATGTGCAATAACCATAAGTACTTCGATGACACACTTGGTGCATCACTGAATACTTATTTTGCGGAAATATTCGTTAACATCATGGAGTCATCCTACAAAAACGAGATTTGCATATGAACGAAGGTGTATGCTGGTCCTAGTAGAAAACGTTATTCATTACGCAATTGGCAACGTATACCTTTTTACGCATGCATAGGTAATTTATTCTAAGAGAATTTTGCGTTTACAAAAACTGTAATTGTAATTTTCTCAGTTCATATAAAATTTGTACGGGAATTCTTAGTTTTCACATTTATGGAAAAGTGTAAAAATGCGAACACTTCTATATTAAAAAATTATCTTAAATTGTTAAAAAAAAAATTTTGTCTGTCTTTACTCTACAATTGTTTTTTTTTTTTATCTGACAAAAATCATTTCATTTATAGATATAAGAAATCTATTCAGTTTTCCAATGCAGTCTTCCTTTTTTCATAGCATTATTCAATATGCAAAATGGCAGAGTAGGTATGTTTACACTAAAACCTGTTTATGCCCGTCTTTAACAAAAGAATTTCCATGTGCATAAATAATTTTTATTCTATGCGTTTACAAATAATCACAATTCTCATGTTCCATATACCATTTCAAATGCCATTCCTTACATTTTCTCATGGTATACAAAAAAAAAAATTAAGAATATAAACATTTCTCTACATAAAAAAAAACTTTCTGTAAATTTTGTTACATTAAGATAAAAATGTATTGTCCGTCTTGGTTTTCTAATTACTCAATTCTTTTCAGATAAAACCTATCTATCTTTTTTATGGATTATATAGGATATCCATTTAGCCATCGAGTACATTTTTCCCAGCTTTATTTATTACCTCTTAGGCAAAATAACAGAAATGGAAAGTTATACAGGTAATTTTTTCCTACTCGTTTGTGCATATGCAAATAATTGAATTTTAGGAGTTATACTATTCAGCTTTCTAATACAATTTTCAGTTTCTTTCCATCTTCATGACCTGGTTAATTACTCTATGAAACATCAACATTAAGTAGTTTGACTTTGGCACACTAAAATTTTCAGCATTTTGTAATCAATCTCAACTCATTACCAATGAAATTTATATCAAAATCATTACTACAGCGTGGCAAATCAGCTATATTTACACAAGTTCCATAAAGAATAGTCTTAAGTCTTCTTACATCATTCTAACATTTTTTATGAAAATTTAAAAAAAAATTCATCTAAAATTTACTTGCATATATTTTTTACTTTTCTTCCTTTTTACATATAACTTTAGGCATTGCAAAGATATTCTGTGTTCAGCTTGATAAAAGTTTAATTTTTCTTGACATATTGCAACAAACCAAAAGTTCATATTGGTTATAGTTTGGCTGTAACGAGCTATGACCCTGATAGCGCTTGACACAGACGGTATTTTATCATACTTAATTAACTAATAAAACCTAATTTTCTTCAAGCATTGGTCCATCTTCATATTTCATTCTAAAATGTATATGCACTTCAATCTCCCTTTCTGCCCTTAATTTTTCCTTAATGTTCTACTTTTCCATTCTTAATTTCACCTTGATTAATTTATTTGCAATCTTATACACCTACAAACCTAGCTCAATTAATCAGGTATTATCCATCACTAAAAGTCTCATTATATTTTCCCAAGTATGAATTGATTTTATTACTTCCTATGTCTTTTGCTTTCCAAGAACTCAAAAGGGACAGCATAATTTCATTTTCTCACAACTCTTTATATCAAATTCACTTGCCTCGCTTAGAATTACACCCACATTCTGAAGCAAATCTCTGTCTTCAAATGCCGTTTACATTTTCACTCTTAAGAAAAGATAAGAGTTTCCTCCTAATCATCACCAATACATCTGTCAATTCAATTACAGTACTGCATATATGCTAGCATAATAGATAGTAGGTTGGCCAAGGTACCAGCCACCTGTTGAGATAATACCACCAAAGAGTTAATGGGTCCTTTAACTGGTCAGACAGTACTAAATTGGATTCTTCTCTCTGGTTACAGCTCATTTCATCCTTGCTTACACATACACTAAGTAGTCTGGCCTATTCTTTCCACATTCTCCTCTATCCTCATACACCTGACAACATTGAGATTACCAAAAAAATCTTCTTCGCTCAAGGGGTTAACTACTGCAACGTAATTGTTCACTGGAAACTTTTAACTTGGTAAAGGTAGAAGAGACTCTTTAGCTATGGTAAGCAGCTCTTCTGGGAGAACATAGCAAAATTTAGCCATTGTTCTCTGGTCTTGGGTAGTGACATAGCCTCTGTACCGTGGCCTTCCACTGTCATGGAGTACAGTTCTCTTGCTTGAGGGTACACTTAGGCACGCCGTTCTGTTATATTTCTCCTTTTCTTGTTTTTATTGAAGCTTTTATAGTTTATATACGAAAGATCTAATTTAATGTTGGTAGCGTTCTTAAAATATTCTATTTTGATTGTTGATTACTTCTCTTGTAGTTTATTCCCTTGTTTCCTTTCCTCACTGGGTTATTTTTTCCCTGTTGGAGCCCTTGGGCTTACAACATCTTACTTTTCCAACTAGGGTTATAGCCTGGCTTGTAATAATAATAATAATAATAATAATAATAATAATAATAATAATAATAATAATTAAAGTACTTCTCACCATTAACTTTCTGTTATATTCTACATGTACATGTTACTATTTTTCTTTTGTGATCATGTATTCCCCACACCCAGGCTCCTTCTAGACTAATTACCGGTATGTATTACTCCATTCGCTAACTTCCCAACTGTCCCATGTTTTACTAACCTACCTTTGACCAGAAATCAAAGTCTAAACTATTTCTCCTCAAAGTTCGACCAACTATAGACAGACACTCCCAGAAATGTTATCTTTTCTATAACTCCATTACTGAGCACTAAATGCAATCAGAACTTTGCCTTGCTACATTAAATTTAATCCACATAGTGATTGGATCATACATTAATTGTTTCATGTATCCCCAAACAATAGACCAGGCGAGGTTGTGTAAACTTGTGGAACACTTTGAAAATACTTGTATGCGAAAAGTTAGAAATTAAAGCCTATTGCATAAGGTTTGAATGGTATATTAAAAGGCATCTATGAGTAAAAGTGATGGACATTAGTGAGAATGTTTGCTTTATGAAAAACCAGATTATAAAAGGAAGGCATTAAGTGATATATATATATGTAAGCTTGAGTTTGAATTCATGGACAGATTAATGGTTTTTTTTTTAAGTGATGCATCCAAATAAAAATTATGATTGGAAACTGTTGAGTTGCACTCTCTGTGCAACACTGATGCATAGGATGTGGACCATTTTAAAGGTAAAAAATGTATGAACATACTGAAAAAAATAGATTAGCATAACGGGCGCATTATCTGGAAGGATTAATACTATGAAAGCACCTCTAAAAAGTGAAAGAGGTGTTTGAAAGGAAGAGTTTTAATCCTTTATCTGCAGGAACTTCAAAAATCTATGTACATATTTACTGTATTCTGTAGACTATGTACAATGGGACATGCACTTAAAAAACGAAGCTTTCTTCAGTATAAACAACAGATAGAGTACCCAATACAATATAAACAAGATGCATTCTGAGAGTGGGTTCGGAAGCTGAAAAGTTCGCTAATCCAACATCATTAGAGTTAGACAATTCCTAACACACCAGCCACCCGTTGAGATACTACCGCGAGAGAGTTACGGGGTCCTTTGACTGGCCAGACAGTACTACATTGGATTCTTCCCTCTGGTTACGGTTCATTTCCCCTTTGCCTACACATACACCGAATAGTCTGGCCTATACTTTACATATTCTCCTCTGTCCTCATACACCTGACAACACAGATTACCAAACAATTCTTCACCCAAGGGGTTAACTATTGCACTTAATTGTTCAGTGGCCACTTTCCTCTTGGTAAGGGTAGAAGAGGCTCTTTAGCTATGGTAAGCACCTCTTCTATGAGGACACTCCAAAATCAAACCATTGTTCTCTAGTCTTGGGTAGTGCCATAGCCTCTGTAGCATGGTCTTCCACTGTCTTGGGTTAGAGTTCTCTTGCTTGAGGGTACACTCAAGCACACTATTCTATCTAATTTCTCTTCCTCTTGTTTTGTTAAAGTTTTTATAGTTTATATATGAAATATTTAATTCAATGTTGTTACTGTTCCTAAAATGTTTAATTTTCCCTTGTTTCCTTTCCTCACTGGGCTATTTTCCCTGTTGGAGCCCCTGAGCTTATAGCATTCAGCTTTTCCAACTAGGGTTGTAGCTTAGTAAATAAAAATAATAATAATAATAATAATAATAATAATAATAATAATAATAATAATAATAATAACCCTTCACTGTTTTCCATCAGCTGATTCAGCAATCACTAATTAACTAGGATATGAATATAAAAAAATCCAGCAATTACATATTAATAGAACTGGAATTCTATAATCTACAAACTACAGTAGTTACTTTTTTCTTATTTATTTACCAACAATCTAAAAGTTTTTTTTTTTTTTTCAAGCTTTAAGCCAGCAAATCACCCTAAATCTAACTGGTGTCTATGTATACTGTCCAAATCAATGTAACACCAGACATATGAAGAATTCCTACAGGTATCTGTTATTGATATTTTCAGAAATTTCAAAATTTCTACTGCACTTTATTCCTATTTCCTAAAATTTTTACTAACGTTTCAAAGGTTCTCACATTTTTATGGATTCTTGTTGCGGATTTATGCAAAATTGATGCAACGGCCATCAAGCTAAACTAGTTCATTGATAATTATGCTATCAAACTAACATACATTATCAATAAATTATGAATAAAAATTTTAATGCACAATCCTTTTAAATTAGCTAGCAGTCAGATGAAAAGAAAATGATGATAAAACCTAAATGAAAAAAAAGTTTAGTACGCAACGTAATTTTACCGTGTGAGGTAGAACAGCTGGCATATGTGGCCTGACTTGGACTATCAAGACAAGTTACAGACTGAAATTGAAGTAAATGAATGACAATAGAGACACAGGTTCCTCAAGAATAGAGGATGGAGGCATGGATGAAACTGAACTGTAACATCAGATGTTGATGAAATAGGGTCAAAACAAATATTTTTGACGCTCATAAAGAATCTTACCACTGATGTATGAGTGGTCACTCTTTTATTTTCCTTGTACATTATTATTATAAAGTAGCAACAGAGTGCATCATGAACAGCTGTCAAAACCTCCATTATCCATTCAAGGTCAGTGTCCTGTAATTTGAGCTTTGCTATGGCCTCTTTAATTAGAGCAAATGATTATACTTTTGTCTTTAACACATTAGAAAAAATCTTCAATCTTTTCAATTTCTATTTCCTTCCATTTTTCTCTAAGCTTCCAGTTCCATTACATCTTCACTTGTTACCTCTTCATGTTAGACTTCAAGCATTTCAATACAGTCACCTTGTAATTTCAAACAGTCTTTTGCGCAGGGTTAAAAAGTTGCTGATGATTCCTCTTGTATTTTCACAACCACATATAGCATGAACATGATCTGGGCTCATTTTATTTTTCCACACACTTGTCATATCTCCTGCAATAACTTTGTGCCATGCATAGTCTATATTCATGATAGCCTTGTAAATATTATAGTCTTTCCAAAACTGCTGTAACGTTATTTTTCCCCATCGTCAGCGTTTGGGGAAAGAAAAATAACCTTAACGTTTGGATAGATGTCATCCATGAGTATTTATATTTAGTGAAGATCTTTATTATTATTATTATTATTATTACTTACTAAGCTACAACCCTAGTTGGAAAAGCAGTATGCTATAAGCCCAGGGGCTCCAACAGGGAAAATAGCTCAGTGCGGAAAGGAAAAAAGGAAAATAAAATATTCTAAGAAGAGTAACAACAATAAATATCTCCTATATAAACTATAAAAACTTTAACAAAAGAAGAGGAAGAGAAATAAGATAGGAGAGTGTGCTCGAGTGTACCCTCAAGCAAGAGAACTCTAACCCAAGACAGTGAAAGGCCATGGTACAGAGGCTATGGCACTACCCAAGACTAGAGAACAGTGGTTTGATTTTGGAGTGTCCTTCTCCTAGAAGAGCTGCTTACCATAGCTAAAGAGTCTCTTCTACCCTTACCAAGAGGAAAGTGGCACTGAACAATTACAGTGCAGTAACCCCTTGGGTGATGAAGAATTGTTTGGTAATCTGTGTTGTCAGGTGTATGAGGATAGAGGAGAATATGTAAAGAATATGCCAGACTATTCAGTGTGTATGTAGGCAAAGGGAAAATGAACCGTAACCAGAGAGGAGGATCCAATGTAGTACTGTCTGGCCAGTCAAAAGACCCCATAACTCTCTAGCGGTAGTATCTCAACGGGTGGCTGGTGGCTAGTTGAAAATAAGTTTAATTCACAAATAATACATCCTTATTAATCATGAGGCACTATTACCCTTCATAACCGTGCCTCACGAATAATAGGGATGAATTAATTGTGAATTAAACCTATTCTTATTTTTAACTAAAGTTCTTCACTGAATATTAATACAGTAACCCACTATAACATTAACGCCTTCTTTATAGACAGACTCTAAGGATAATACAAATACTAGCATTACAACTTGCTCAACTATAATAAACCAGTGATGAGCTAGTGGCCAAACTTGCAAGCAAAAGGAAATGTACTGTCATCCAAAACGTGATGCAATCGCCCATCTTTAGCTGATACATCACCAACAACAAAAATATTTACAAAGATTCAATTAAATAAAATTTTAAGAGCTATAAAATATGAAATGCCATCTCCTAAAATATAAACAATGCTGCTTAAGATCGTTTACTTTCACTAGAGGAGCGATATAAGGATCCAGATTACCTATATGGCCTTCCGCCTTGCAATCTAGATATCTAATAGAATGACTAGGGATGCTGAACAGCAAGAATTTAGCTGCAAAAGGATCTAAAGTAACTATAGAATTCAAGACTCAAAAAGAGGAACTTGACTCTGTATGGCACATTGAATATTCAGAACCTTTAGAGAAGGAACACTATGCGGTTATGACCACTAGACTCGACTATGAACAAGGGAAGGGTTGCTGGTCTTCTGATAATAAAAAAAGGAAGTTAAATAAATTATGATCTAAGAACGCATTACTAACTTGATGGGTAAGGGAGTATTGGCGTGTCATAACTGGAGGGTCAGAGAATATTGGTGTGTCATATAGGTTCTCTTTGTAGTTCCCACTTTAATAAAAAATTACTCTCTCCTCGGCCATTATGAAAATTCAAAATTTTTCCTTTGGTTTACAATGTTGTACTCATCACTACGGCAATTTAAAATAAGGTACTTTCCCTGTGCAGAAATGATAACAAATGCAGAAGGGAAGACAACTTGAAACACAATAAACACTTATCACAATCTGGAAGGATGTCTTGATTTATCTAAAACAGCATTTTCCCAACCCAAGAATTGGATGTTAATAAATACAGCAGGGAAGTCAATTAAAATGCAATAAAAACTTGTAGAATCTTTTAAGGAGAGTGATTCAAGAACACTCCCTACATGATTACGCACATACAGTATCTCTTTAGTCAACCAACTTGTATAGCCTGAATTTAAAAGATTTTTATTTATGAGGTGCAATGATAGAGTCAAGAATAGGAATCAAATAGACAAGGGTACAGTATGCAACTGATGACTCATACAAGTTAGCATGTATATAAGTTATGGAAGGCCTAAAGAATATTGAAAACTGAAACTGTTAGCATTTTTCTGAATCTGCAACAACAATGCATAGATTCTATCCACCACAAAGTTGACAACTGAGGGATATAAACAGTCTTGTAAAGAGCTATTTCTGCAGATTTACAAGAATGAGAAACTTATGAACTTTCCATACCAAACTCTTTAAAGTATTCCTCAATGATAAAGTTACGTAACGTTTGAAATGGAGAAAATTCCTCACTTACAAGGTCTGTCTGGGTCTTTTCTTTCTCTTTGTCTTCCTGTATAAGAGGTTGAACTGAGGGAATATCACATGATTTCACAATTTGTTTACAACTGGAGTGGATGCATTGAATGCTGTGCATAGGTGCGGAGGACTTGTTTTAGCAGATGTACTAACGTCTACATTTACCCTGCTCAAGTTAACCCGTGATGAGCTAGTGGCCGAGCTTTCAAGAGAAAAGAACACACTCTTAAGCGAAACATGATGCAAATGATTGACTTTAGTTGTAACTTCATTCACCACCATAGAAGTGAAGGGAATCATATGATATGCCATGCCATGCACATTACTAATACTGTATGAGGTTGTTTAGGAGCATTTACTTTAGCAAGTGGTGGGATATTAGGATCCAGGATACCTATTTGGCCTTCTGCCTCCCTAACCAGTTGTCTAGTTAAGCAACTACGATTGGGGGAATGAAATGGTTTATCAGCAGACGAGTCTAAAGTAATTGAAGAATTTGAGGTTCTGCAAGAGGTTTTCAAATCTGTACTGCACAGTGAAATTTCAGAACCCTTACTGAAAGTAAGAATATTAACAATATACTAAACTTGGGCAGTGAAGTTAAGTTTGGCAACTAGTCAGTTATAATTAGAATTGCCACCTTCAAGTCACTAGACTCTGAATTAACAAAGGAAGATAGCAATGTCAAGAGCATTAAGGCTCATCACTATCGAAATTGGCTGATTATGTGAATCACTACAGGTGAACGTGTATCATTATCATCCCAGCAATAATCAACTTCCCCAGTTTTCCACTCCTAAAAATAAGTTTCATTTAGCATTTTCAACTTTTAACTTGATTGGCAACCATTAAAACATACTTTCTATGAGAGGAACTGTGAAGAAAGCACTTCCCCACAACGGCTATTTAAATAAAAGTATTGTGCTCAGTACAATACAGAGAGAATCCACATCCTTATTTCTCAGAAACAATTCCCTTGGAAAACCTGTGCAGTAATTGGTAATATATCCAGAAAGCATCTTTATGGCACAGTAATTGTTTTACAATCTAGTGGATGTCTGAACTAAACTGTGTTAACAGAAACTTTAAAGTCAAAGAGACACTGGCTGTCAGTTACAACTTAATGCTAGAATATTCCTTCCTTGACTCTGGCCATGTTTATTGAAGGGAATGAAAATAAGAAAATTTTTAAAATTTTCAAAATTTCATAGGTAAAATATGTCAATTAAACTAAACTTCTGGAGAAGAAGCAATAATAGTTGAGTGGATTACCAGAGCATTCTTCACATGTTGCACTTATCAAAGGCAATTCTCTAAACTGTATCATTATTCTTATTTTCATGTCCTCTCTTGAGAGCGCCTGAGGTACTTTTGCACTTGCTATCCAACATCTTGATTGACAATAGTTTATGATTTCAGCAGAAAAAAAAATGTTATTTTCATTAGTAAAATAAATTTTTGAATATACTTACCCGATGATCATGTAGCTGTCAACTCCGTTGCCCGACAGAATTCTACGGACGGGATACGCCAGCGATCGCTGTACAGGAGGGGGGTGTACTTACCAGCGCCATCTGTGGTCAGGTACTCCAGTACTTCTTGTCAACACCACCTCAATTTTTTCCTCGGTCCACTGGTTCTCTATGGGGAGGAAGGGTGGGTCAATTAAATCATGATCATCGGGTAAGTATATTCAAAAATTTATTTTACTAATGAAAATAACATTTTTCAATATTAATCTTACCCGATGATCATGTAGCTGATTCACACCCAGGGAGGTGGGTGAAAACCAGTATACATGTTAATCAAGAAGCTAAGTATCCCGTATTTCATTTTATTAGTTATTCAAAATAACAAATAAAATCGATAAGTACCTGGTAAGGAAGTCGACTTGAACCATTACTCTGCCTTTAATAAGTACGTCTTCCTTACTGAGCGCAGCGGTCCTCTTAGGATGCTGAACGACTCTTAGGTGCTGAAGTATAAAGGGCTGCAACCCATACTAAAGGACCTCATCACAACCTCTAACCTAGGCGCTTCTCAAGAAAGAATTGACCACCCGCCAAATCAACTAGGATGCGGAAGGCTTCTTAGCCGACCGTACAACCCAAAACAACAATAAAAGTATTCAAGAGAAAGGTTAAAAAGGTTATGGGATTATGGGAATGTAGTGGCTGAGCCCTCACCTACTACTGCACTCGCTGCTACGAATGGTCCCAGGGTGTAGCAGTTCTCGTAAAGAGACTGGACATCTTTGAGATAGAATGATGCAAACACTGACTTGCTCCTCCAATAGGTTGCATCCATAACACTCTGCAGAGAACGGTTCTGTTTGAAGGCCACTGAAGTAGCCACAGCTCTCACTTCATGTGTCCTTACCTTCAGCAAAGCAAGGTCTTCTTCCTTCATATGAGAATGAGCTTCTCTAATCAGAAGCCTTATGTAGTAAGAAACTGCGTTCTTAGACATAGGCAGTGAAGGTTTCTTAATAGCACACCATAAGGCCTCCGATTGTCCTCGCAAGGGTTTTGACCTTTTAAGATAGTACTTAAGAGCTCTGACAGGGCAAAGAACTCTCTCCCGCTCGTTACCCACCATGTTGGAAAGGCTAGGTATTTCGAACGATTTAGGCCAAGGACGTGAAGGAAGCTCGTTTTTGGCCAAAAAACCGAGCTGCAAGGAACATGTAGCCGTTTCAGATGTGAAACCTATGTTCCTGCTGAAGGCGTGAATCTCACTTACTCTTTTGGCTGTTGCAAGGCAAACGAGGAAAAGAGTTTTTAGAGTGAGGTCCTTGAAAGAGGCTGACTGGAGAGGTTCAAATCTTGATGACATAAGGAACCTTAGGACTACGTCTAGATTCCAGCCTGGAGTGGACAACCGACGTTCTTTAGAGGTCTCAAAAGACCTAAGGATGTCCTGCAGATCTTTGTTGGTGGAAAGATCCAAGCCTCTGTGGCGGAAAACCGCTGCCAACATACTTCTGTACCCCTTGATCGTAGGAGCTGATAGAGATCTAACATTCCTTAGATGTAACAGGAAGTCAGCAACTTGGGTTACAGTGGTACTGGTAGAGGAAACTGCATTGGCTCTGCACCAGCTTCGGAAGACTTCCCACTTAGATTGATAGACTCTGCGAGTGGATATCCTCCTTGCTCTGGCAATCGCTCTGGCTGCCTCCTTCGAAAAGCCTCTAGCTCTTAAGAGTCTTTCGATAGTCTGAAGGCAGTCAGACGAAGAGCGTCGAGGCTTGGGTGTACCTTCTTTACGTGAGGTTGACGCAGAAGGTCCACTCTTAGAGGGAGAGTCCTGGGAACGTCGACCAGCCATTGCAGTACCTCTGTGAACCATTCTCTTGCAGGCCAAAGGGGAGCAACCAACGTCAGCCGTGTCCCTTTGTGAGAGACGAACTTCTGAAGAACCCTGTTGATGATCTTGAATGGCAGGAATGCATACAGGTCGAGGTGGGACCAGTCCAGCAGACAGGCATCCACGTGAACTGCTGCCGGGTCTGGAATCGGGGAACAGTACAATGGGAGCCTCTTGGTCATCGAGGTAGCGAACAGATCTATAGTTGGCTGACCCCACAGGGCCCAAAGTCTGTTGCACACGTTCTTGTGAAGGGTCCACTCTGTGGGGATGACTTGACCCTTCCGGCTGAGGCGATCTGCCGTAACATTCATATCGCCCTGAATGAACCTCGTTACCAGCGTGAGCTTTCGACTTTTTGACCAAATGAGGAGGTCCCTTGCGATCTCGAACAGCTTCCTCGAATGAGTCCCTCCCTGCTTGGAGATGTACGCCAAGGCTGTGGTGTTGTCGGAGTTCACCTCCACCACCTTGTTTAGCTGGAGGGACTTGAAGTTCATTAAGGCCAGATGAACCGCCAACAACTCCTTGCAATTGATATGAAGCGTTTCCTGTTCCTGGTTCCATGTCCCTGAGCATTCCTGTCCGTCCAATGTCGCGCCCCAGCCCGAGTCTGATGCGTCCGAGTAGAGATGATGGTCGGGGGTCTGAACAGCTAACGAGAGACCCTCCTTGAGAAGAATGCTGTTCTTCCACCACGTTAGAGTAGCCCTCATCTCTTTGGAAACAGGAATAGAGACCGTCTCGAGCGTCATATCCTTGTTCCAGTGAGCTGCCAGATGGTACTGAAGGGGGCGGAGGTGGAGTCTCCCTAACTCGATGAACAGGGCTAGCGATGAAAGAGTCCCTGTTAGACTCATCCACTGCCTCACCGAGCATCGGTTCCTCCTCAGCATGCTCAGGATGCACTCCAGGGCTTGGTTGATTCTTGGGGTCGACGGAAAAGCCCGAAAAGCTCGACTCTGAATCTCCATACCCAGGTAAACGATGGCTTGGGAAGGAACGAGCTGGGACTTCTCTAAATTGACCAAGAGGCCCAGTTCCTTGGTCAAATCCAAAGTCCATCTGAGACTCTCCGGACAGCGACGACTTGTGGGAGCTCTTAAAAGCCAGTCGTCTAAATAAAGGGAGGCTCTGATGTCTGCCAAGTGAAGGAATTTCGCAATATTCCTCATCAGTCGCGTAAACACAAGAGGTGCCGTGCTCAGGCCAAAGCACAGGGCTTGGAACTGGTACACAACCTCTCCAAAGACGAATCTCAGAAAAGGTTGGGAGTCTGGATGGATGGGAACGTGAAAGTAGGCGTCTTTCAGATCTAACGAGACCATCCAGTCCTCCTGCCTGACCGCTGCTAGGACCGACTTCGTCGTCTCCATTGTGAACGTCTGCTTGGTGACATAAGCATTGAGCGCACTGACGTCCAGCACCGGTCTCCAACCTCCTGTCTTCTTGGCCACCAGGAAGAGACGGTTGTAAAAGCCCGGGGATTGATGGTCCCGGACTATCACCACTGCCTCCTTCTGTAGCAGGAGCGACACCTCTTGATGTAACGCTAGCCTCTTGTCCTTCTCCTTGTAGTTGGGAGAGAGGTTGATGGGAGATGTGGTCAGAGGGGGATTGCGGCAGAACGGAATTCTGTAACCCTCCCTTAACCACTTGACAGACTGAGCGTCTGCACCTCTGCTCTCCCAGGCTTGCCAGAAGGTCTTGAGTCTGGCTCCTACAGCTGTCTGGAGAGGAAGGAAGTCAAAGCTTGCTTTTCGTGGACTTGGCACCTTTCTTGGACTTGCCCCGGTGACTGTCTGCACGGGTACTTCCTCTACTGGGGGCTCTGCCACGAAAGGGCGGAATGAATCTGGTAGCAGGTGTATCAGCCACAGGGGTGCGGTAAGATCTCGGCACGGAAGGTAAGGTTTTAGCCTTACGTGCTGAAGAGGCCATGAGGTCATGCGTATCTTTCTGGATAAGAGCCGCAGCCATCTCCTTGATTAACTCCTCCGGAAACAGGAACTTGGAGAGAGGAGCAAACAGCAACTGTGACCTCTGGCAAGGGGTGATACCAGTCGATAAGTAGGAGCATAGATGTTCCCTTTTCTTGAGGACTCCTGAGACAAAAATAGACGCAAGTTCGCCAGAACCATCGCGAATTGCTTTGTCCATACTGGACATGATCAGCATGGCCGAGTCTTTGTCAGAAGGAGCAGTCTTCCTGCTTAAGGCCCCCAGGCACCAATCGAGGAAGTTAAAAATTTCGAAGGCGCGAAAGACTCCCTTCATCAAGTGGTCCAGATCAGAAAAGGTCCAGCAGACCTTCGAGCGTCTCATAGCCGACCTGCGGGGAGAGTCAACCAAACTTGAGAAGTCGGCCTGGGCAGAGGCAGGAACCCCCAAGCCAGGTTCCTCTCCCGTGGCATACCAGACGCCCGACTTAGAAGCCAGCTTAGGAGGAGGAAACACAAAAGAGGTCCTTCCCAGTTGCTGCTTGGACTGCAACCAATCCCCTAAAACCCTCAAAGCTCTCCTTGATGATCTGGCGAGGACAAGCTTGGTGTAGGCAGACGTAGTAGGCTGCATGCCTAGAGAAAACTCGGATGGAGGAGAACGAGGGGTTGCAGATACGAAGTGTTCAGGGTACAACTCTCTGAACAGAGCCAGGACCTTGCGAAAGTCTAAGGAAGGCGGCGACGACTTGTGTCCTTCCACATCAGATGTAGGATCATCCAAGTGAGCAGCTTCATCCTCAGAAACCTCATCGCCTGAGAGTTGAGTAGCGAGAGGTAAAGGTAGAGCGGCAGGCTGAATGGCTGAATCCTGCAGAATGGGTGCATGCGCACTTGCGGATCCATCATCATGCCTCTGCTGAAGAGACTGAGGGCTGGCAATGACAAAGTCAGGAGGCTGGAGTGAGGGAGGTTATGCGGTGGTCTGAGGAGCAAGCGTGGTCAGAAGCGAATGCTGGAAGGCATGAGGCTCATGCTGCATGGTATGCGGCTCATGCTGTGAAGAATGCGGCTGCTGCATGGTAAGAGGCTCGTGCTGCATGCGTTGAGGAGGCTGCCTCATAGCATGAGGCTCCTGCCTCAAGGGTTGCGCCTGCCTCAAGGATTGAGGAGGTTGCTGCGCAGAGTGAGGCTCCTGCCTCAAGGGTTGAGGAGGTTGCCGCATAGCATGAGGCTGCTGCCTCATGGGTAGAGGAGGTTGCCGCATAGCATGAGGCTCCTGCCTCAAGGGTTGAGGAGGTTGCCGCATAGCATGAAGCTCCTGCCTCATGGGTAGAGGAGGTTGCTGCATAGTGCTGGAACCTGGCAACTCCCGATGCGGCAGCTCACGCATGGAAGCAGGAGGAGCCTCAAGAACATGCGTCTGGCAGGGAGGACTGCGCAGAGGTGGAGGAGCGCTCGCAGGAGGAGGTGTGTTAACCTTCTCTGCCTGATACTCCTGCATCAAAGCCGCAAGCTGAGACTGCATAGTCTGCAGCATAGACCACTTGGGGTCCACAGAAGTTGGAGCAGAGGCCTGTTGAGGCACCGCTCTACCTCTCTTAGGAGGTGTGCAGTCATCAGATGACTGCGGCGAGTCCGAACTGGCCCAGTGGCTACACCTGGGCCGTTGGACTAGCTCAGAAGGGACCTTACGTTTGAGAGGTCGTGAGACCTGGGTCCACCGTTTCCTCCTGGAAACCTCTTCCGCAGACGAGGAATTTAAGGGCTCAATCGTCTGGGAGTGGAAGTGACGATCTCTATCAGATACGCCCGCAACCACTGAGGATACAACTGTGCGCCGATCAAGGCCTGCCGAACCCTTTTGTCCTTCGACGTTGCTTCTCCCCTGGGCTTGGGAGCTTGCAAGAGGTCCCGGACTGGGAGGACGACTGGCACGCACAGAAGTATCCTCATGCGCAACACTGACACTGACACTAGGCACAGCACTGGCACTAACACTTCCCACTGCACTCTTCACTTTAAGTTCCTTGACATCTGCCAAGAGAAGATTGTGGTCACTAACTAACGACTCCACCTTATCACCAAGAGCCTGAATGGCACGCAACATATCCGTCATATCAGGCTGAGCACTCGTAGCAGGTTCGGGGGTCACCACCACAGGGGAAGGAAAAGGTTGAGGGTCATGGGGGGAGGAATAAACCAAAGAGCGAGAAGAACTCCTCCTAACTCTCTCCCTCTCTAACCTAGTTGTATATTTGAGGAATTCATTAAATTCGAATTCCGAAAGCCCAGCACATTCCCCACATCGATCTTCCAACTGACAGGATTTTCCCCTACAGTCGGAACAAACGGTGTGAGGATCAACAGAGGCCTTCGGAAGACGCCTATTACAAGTCCTAACACTACATCGCCTAAATTTAGGAGCTTGAGAGTGGTCGGACATCTTGAATTTAGAGAACAGTCAAGGGGGAATTCCAAAGTAAAGCAAAGATCGTTAACCAATAAATCAATTTAATTCCAAAAGCTATCTAAGCTAAGGGAAAAGCTTCCTGTACAGCGAAGGCTAAATTTTAGAGCAAATACTTCACCAAAACCGTGAACAAAGACTCCAAAATCAACAGCGTATCCATGTAGGTCTTGCCGGCGGCACGACAGAGGAAAAATTGAGGTGGTGTTGACAAGAAGTACTGGAGTACCTGACCACAGATGGCGCTGGTGAGTACACCCCCCTCCTGTATAGCGATCGCTGGCGTATCCCGTCCGTAGAATTCTGTCGGGCAACGGAGTTGACAGCTACATGATCATCGGGTAAGATTAATATTGAAAATTATCGCTTATAGTTTATGCACAACCACTCGATAGAATAGACGCGTGACTGAGACCAATAAACATTAGATAACATTCTGTACGTTGTTGTTTGACTTTTGATTCATTAGCTCTGATGCAAAACCTTTCATTGCATTACCAGATTTGACCCATATATGAATATGTCTCCAGTCATGCCTTTATATCAGGGGAAAGTTTCTTCGCGATTTTGTGACACAGAAACGTATAACCTATTAAATAAAAAAACACATTCGCAGGTTTACGATGAGTATTGTACTCTAGCGGAGTAATGATTTCAAACAACCCATGCTCCTTTGCACCAAGCTCGCTTCATGCCACATCCCTCTCTGCCCAGCAAAACGTCCCACCTCACGCTGACTCGGCCTCAGTCTTGCATTGTCTCTCCTCCCGCTTCAGTCCTTTTTGAGCGGAATCAGGTTTTCTTGTAAAAAAAAGTGATGTATTTGTATACAGTAGTATATACTACTCTACAGAGTTTACATTTATCAGGTAATGTACTGTAGATGTGTGATTCCCTACAGTACAGTACATTACTGCGCAAGAGATGACGCATCAGAAGTTACGTCATCCTTCAAGACTGCATAGAACTTTGCACGAAAATGGTTAGTGAGTTAAACTGAATATAAAATTTAGGCCTTAAGCCAAGCAATGGGGCATCAAAGGCCATTCAGTGCTGTATAATACAAAATAATCAACCATACCCGTACTCCAACATTCAGTATCCAAAATAAAGAGGGATTAAAAAGATTAAAAAATAAATTAATGAAATTACTTAAAGCTTATGATGTAAACCAATACTCTATATATTCTTTCAAGTTCGATGCATTACAATTTTCTCCAAGTATAAGTCTTAAAGGTTTGTCCTGGAGAAAATGTCCTCCTCTGAAGATTAAAAACAGGACAATCAACTAAAATATGTTTGATATCTATTGCCACTTCACCACTCATCAAATAATTGTGGGTTGTATGTACAGTATATGGCCAATACGCAGTCTAGTTAAAATGATATCATCTCTCCTACATGTAGAATTACAAGATGACCATTTATCCTCAAAAGATATGGCTGCCCACCCGATTTTGTCAAGCTGGTGCGTGCCCTCCATGACGGAATGGTTGGGAGAGTCTGCCACCAGAACTCTCTTTCAGGCCCATTCCCCATCAATGGCGGCCTGAAGCAAGGCTGTGTTCTGGCCCCAACGTGTTTCTCGCTATACACCGCAGCAATGCTCAACGAGATTCCCCCAGACACACCCTCAGTCGACCTACGTTTCCGCATGGATGGAGGCGTTTTCAACCTCCCTAAACTCCGCGCCAGAACTAAGACCACCTTGTGTGCAGTGCGAGAACTGCAGTATGCTGACGACAATGCCACCCCAGGTCAGACGGTCATACTCTCCAAGTATAAGTCTTAAAGGTTTGTCCTGGAGAAAATGTCCTCCTCTGAAGATTAAAAACAGGACAATCAACTAAAATATGTTTGATATCTATTGCCACTTCACCACTCATCAAATAATTGTGGGTTGTATGTACAGTATATGGCCAATACGCAGTCTAGTTAAAATGATATCATCTCTCCTACATGTAGAATTACAAGATGACCATTTATCCTCAAAAGATATGGCTGCCCACCCGATTTTGTCAAGCTGGTGCGTGCCCTCCATGACGGAATGGTTGGGAGAGTCTGCCACCAGAACTCTCTTTCAGGCCCATTCCCCATCAATGGCGGCCTGAAGCAAGGCTGTGTTCTGGCCCCAACGTGTTTCTCGCTATACACCGCAGCAATGCTCAACGAGATTCCCCCAGACACACCCTCAGTCGACCTACGTTTCCGCATGGATGGAGGCGTTTTCAACCTCCCTAAACTCCGCGCCAGAACTAAGACCACCTTGTGTGCAGTGCGAGAACTGCAGTATGCTGACGACAATGCCACCCCAGGTCAGACGGCAGAGGACCTGCAGTCGTTAGCTGATGCATACAACTCTGCCTACGAACGTTTTGGGATGCAAGTCAACAAAGACAAAACCAAGACCCTCGTCCAACATCCACCAGGACTGATGCTCCCGAACTTCAATACCACAGTGAATGACCAACCGTTAGAACAGGTGGACCAGTTCTCCTACCTAGGGAGCATTCTAACATCAGCTCCCACAAGCAAAAAGGACGTGGAGAACAGGATCAGGGCAGCCCACTCCGCCTTTGGCCGACTCAACTGCCGCGTATTTAACAACCACGCACTGACAATGACCACCAAAATAATGGTGTTCAGGGCAGTAGTCCTCTCCACGCTCCTGTATGCATGTGAAACATGGACGCTATATAGAAGCGATATTAAAAACCTAGAACGCTTCCAACAAATGAAACTGAGGCAGATCTTGAAAATCCCCTGGGAGAGCCACACCACCAACATTGAAGTCTTAGAACGTGCCTCGCTGACCAGCGTGGAGGCCACCATCATCCACCACCGCCTCCGCTGAATAGGACACATGCATAGGATGGATCCATCTAGGCTCCCAAAGAAGATATTCTACGGAGAACTGACCCAGGGCACCAGACCACGAAAAGCCCCGTAAGTGCGCTATAAAGATCAATTAAAGCGCACCCTGGCTCTAACTGACATCGATCCTTCCACAAGGGAAGAAACAGCCAGGGACAGGAAAACCTGGAGGAGTACAGTACACCATGGCACCGTGGACTTCGAGGAGAGGAGGAGACAAAATGAGGAGGCTAGGAGAAGAAGAAGGAGAGAGCGATTAGAACAGCCCCACCCACCAGCTACCCTCCCTTGTGAACACTGACCGTGACTCTTCCACCACAGACTAGGACTTAACAGCCACATCAGACATAAGCACCCACCCCAAAGATAGGAGGCTGATGGCTAACGACAGAACCCAATACTCGGACACGAGTGGGCGCCGACGACGATTTATCCACTGAAGGGTGGATCTGTTCCAATTTTGTATTGGTGTTCATTTTAGCATGTGAAGGAGACCTAGAAAGGAGAGGATTTGAAATAAACATTAGAAAGACCGAGCTAATAATTGAAACTGCTAAATCAGAACCAGAAAAATGAATTCATCTACTTGGGAACAATAATGCCAAGAGAACAGACCATCGAGCCTGCCACTTATTCTTACAGTAAAAATGTGTCTTGCTTTTAAGGTCTTTGTAAGGAATACTTATGGGGGATAGATTAAGTAGCCCTGAAGCTTCCTTAGCTGCCTTATCTACTCATTCATTTCCATCCACCACAACGTGGGCAGGACCCAGCAGAAGTGAACACTGACATTCTTCCCAGACTGCAAAAGTATTAACCAGTCTTGCACCTCTTGTACTAGATGATGGCCTGACATAATTTGTTTGATTGCGAGTAAAGCAATATTGGAATCAGTAAAACTTGTATAAAAACTATTTTGATTACCATTTCTAAAAATATGTCAGACTGCAAGAATTATTGCATGCAACTCAGCAGTAAATACTGAACAAGAGGATGGAAGTTTCTTTCTAATAACAATATCATCTACCACAACTGCACTTCCAACTCCTGCAGCCGATTTGAAACCATCGGTTTTTACATAAAATATGTACTTAGTTAATCTTAAATACAGTATCAATTTATAAAATTTTACAGTACAGTAATGTATAATATTGTTTATTAACTATACTGTACAATGCTGTATGTAATTTACTACGGTACTCTACAATATGTAAATGTAGGCTACATGTGCGGTGAGTTGTCAAACAGTGAAAGTCATCTGAACAGAAATAGTTAAGATGTACAGTAGTGATACAACTGTGCATATATTAGAGTAATACTGTATACACTTCAGTACCAACGAGTGTTATATCAAATAGGAACAACAATGTTTGGTTGTTGTAAGTTCCCCTATGACTACTGTAGGGTTACATACAGCACTGTACTTTAGCCTTACTGTATATAGTACATAGTATACACATGTACTGTACATTTACTGAAATATGGTTATTCATTTACACAATACTTATACCGAGATAGAAACTGAGTAAAACAATATTAGGGAGTACTTAGCGTGTTGATCGCCTGCGCGTATGCAATGAGCAGTGAGTTGGTAGGGTTAGGAGTTATTCCACCCTAAAGCAGCAAGTATTTGCGGATTCTCGGTATTCGTGCCTTTGTTATCTAACACCTTTGAAATAAGGAGGGTTGAATTTCTCAAGCCAATTTCTTTCAGTTTCTTGCCTCAACCAAAACATTAAAAAAACTGGACTTAAAGAAGCTTTTCTTATTGTCTTGTTTGTCTTTTATTGAAGCTTAGTCTCTTCAATAATGCGTTCTTATATTTAGGTTAATTTGACTTCATTTAATTAATATAATTCTGGTATGACAACCTGACAGGATTCACTGGATTATTCAGTACTGTATCAAGAATGAAGAAAGTCTGAGTAGTTGGTCAGCAAAGAACATGAGATGTCATACAAAGATCTAAAAGGAAAATCGAGAAAAACCACTTTGTTGCAATATGAACTAACAGTTAAGACGAGCTGAATAGCAAGAAAAACAAAAGGAGGCAAAATCGGAGGTAACGTAAAAACCCAAAATTGGGTGCAGCTATAAGTCACATGGATGCTGCAGACCTTTAATAATGCTTACACTGATACTGATAGCTTCAGCCCAATAATAGGGTATATTTAAGATGAGACATCTGAACATGCTTTTTTGTTTTGTTAACAACCAAGACTGAGCAGCGAGTCCGTAATGAGCCACGCACTTGTAAGATTTATACAATATTTCAAGGAGACTGGAATGTAACTTTGAGTGATCTTTAGCATATGCATTGGTCACAATTTTAAAGTTAAGTCTGCTATTTTCAAATGATAATTTAGTCAAAATAATCAATAGGCATATCTACTTTTGTTCTAAAATACCATAGCAAGGACAAATTCTGGTTCAATCATGATTGTAATGTTCTTATCTGGAGAAAATAAAAAAGAAGTTTATCTTTGGAAAAGCAGTAGATTATATTTGACAAGGAGTCACTACTGGTATATAGTAGTTAGCTCAGAGATGTTGCTCAGAGGGTTTATGCCTTAATTAAAAAGGAATACAATTTGACCAGTAAAGAAATAATATTTGGTACAATCCAGATAAATAATGGCAAGCTACCCTTAAATCTGCACTTTGGTGTAGACTACAGTTCCTCCTTTTCTTAAAACAGTTGGCTCTGTCACTCACTGTCCAAATGAAAAGGCAAATCTTTTGGCTGATGTGATAGAGCAATGAGAAATTCAATCCTCATTCCTGTTTTCCCAAGGCTAAGCAGACTAGTTTAGCTTTTATGGGGCCGGCCGGCTAATGCCGATTTTTAATGACAGGACTTTGACATTCATACTACTTAATAAGGTGACTTAGCACATCTCCAAACTGCATAGGATTTTTGCCTCTGACCTTCGGTTTTGAGACCCCAGGGCGATTTATCCTGCAAATTGGTGTTTTTTAAATCCTATCTCATCCCATGATAATCATTACTAAGATCTGGGATTACTACCCTATATAGACTTCCAATAATATGAAGTTTTTCTCTTCCCAAAGTAATTTTTTCGGCCAGATATGAATTTTTTCATTATGGTAAAAAAATAAACTCTAAAAACCAAGAAAAAAAATTTAGGAAAAAAAATTAAGAAAAAAAATGAAAAAAAAAATTGGAAAAAAGGCCATTTTATGGTTTTATAATGTATATCTAATTCATATACCAAATTTCAATGCTATAGCTTTAAAACTAAGGGAGACTATTGAATTTGAAGGTCAATAAGTATAGTTTTGAGATACGGTCGTTCAAAGTTTTTCTTTGTATTTTTACAAAAACAATATTATTAATCATGATTATTATGAATTTTAGGTTCTTTTTTTGGGTATTAATAAAAGAAAAAGTTATTTATTATAATTTAATCATAAATGAAGATCCTTTTGCTTAATATCTTGCTTCTTTTGGCTCCTGTGAGGCAAGGCGGCCGCTTCTCTATCCACAACACTCACTCTCTCTCTCCACTTCCGATATTACCCTCTTCTGAACTCTTAATAGAGAAAATTTTCTTCTTCCTTATGTTAGCAAGATGTTGAAATTGTCTTTTCCTCCTTGAAATGATAAAATTCTAGCCAAAAACGAGAAAAACAAACGTAAGAATGAGTGAATGTCAGAGGCCTTTCAAAGTTTTTCTTTGTACTTTTACAAAGACAATATTAATAAATCCTGATTATTATGAATTTTATGTTCCTTTTTGCATATTGATAAACAAAGTTATTTATCATAGTTTACTCTTAAACGAAGATCCTTTTGCTCAATATCTTGCTTCTTTTGCTCGTCTTAGGCGAGGCCGTCGCTTCTCCATCCAGACAACTCTCTCTCTCTCTCTCTCTCTGCACTACCTGATTTCACCCTCTTCTGAACTCTTAATAGAATGAATTTTCTTCTTCCTTATGCCAACAAGATGTTGAAATTGTCTTTTCCTCTTTGAAATGATGAAATTATTGACGAAAACGAGAAAAACAAACGTAAAACATGAGTGAATGTCAGATGTTAAACTCAGGCATGTACTCTCTCAGGTTTGTGGTATTATTTAAGATCGTCTGCGACTCGTGGAAGTTATAAGATGCCATTGTTCACAATTTTTTTTACGCTAAAATGTAATAATCATCAAAAATTTACGATAACAAAAAACACTGCATTTTCTTGTAGGGAACAATGTTTATGATTTATTGAGATACTTTTACTAATTAACCTGTAACTATGAAAGTAAGAGGAATTGTGACAATATTTTGCATGCGCATTCTCCATTGCCGTACAAAGCTCAGGGAATTTTTTCAGGATTTTGTTTTTCTCCCTATATCCCCATACATTGGTATTCCGGCCAGCCCCCTCAAGTCACTTAATAGAAAAAAAAAAAAAACTTTTTTTTACTAAATTTGGAAGGTTATGACAATGTAGACCCAAATGGTATTTTTTCCATTTTTTCTTATAAAGACAACTGATTTCTTGGTGCCTAGGATGTATTATTTTTTGTTTTGATGGTTTCATTTGGCCCTTGCTGGTGAATTGGTAATGCTACTCTATTGGGTAAATGAGCTTATGGTAGCTCTAGCACATGATTACTGTCCAATTTTCATAACTCATATCTAAATTACTGAATATCTTTAAGCAAAACATCTAAATAGGTTAGCAGAAGGTAATCATCTGCTCCCTAGCTCGCAGTTTGACTTTAACAAACGCATTCTTGGAGCATATGACGCCCTTCTTAAACTTACCAAACCTAACAGAAATCTCTTGATTGTGGTCAGGAAGTTTGTATAATTGGCCTCGATTTTAGAGTTGCCTTTGACTTTGCTAATCATGAGGCACTTAGTTTTCTTTGGGGGCTATGACTGTTAAAAAGCCACCGTCCGGAGATACTGTCCGAGCAATTTGTGGGTGTGCGTGCCTTGTTCCCAAATTTAAACAGATGGGAGTATGTGGATCTTTTCTTAGCCTCACTACTGAGTCTCTAAGTAATAGATTGCAGAGAGCTGTTGATGGGCACCATAGTAACTATGGGAACGTAATGCCCAGTGTTCCTTACGAATATCTTGGCCCCTTACTTTTCATATTACTGTAATGGCAATATCTAATGTACAACTATACAGTATATCAATATGAAATAAAATAATAGATTCCTAAATATTCCAGTCACCTTTAGAAAGAGATGAGAGTATCAGTATCACCATCTCACAATATCTGCCCTGCATTTACGATGTAAAAACTCTGATACTGCTTAAACTATCTTGGGCAGTATGTTCACTTACATTCACCAACCCCCTCTAAAACAGATGGTTAACTCAAATATGTAAACCTTTCCTAATGGAAAGATTACATAGCAAATGTCATGCAGGAAAAGGGATTAAGAAAGCAAGACACATACAGCATGTAGAAGGCTGATAGGAAGGAGTGACTGAACACCCAGAAAAGAAATTTCTGTAAGGATATTTTTAAATCTTACCTCTTCAGAGAAGTTTTCAAATCATCCACTCCTTTGCATGTATACCCTCCCTAATTGAAAGATTATATAGCAAATGACTTACAGGAGATAGGACTAGGAGAGAAAAATATAATGGACAGAAGGTGGAGGGGCTGATAAGAAGCATTAACTGAACACAAAGAAGAGGACCTTACCCAGGAAAGGAATTTTTCAAGAGATGTTCTCAGCAATACATTTTCCAAGTAAGATTTCATATCTCCTTTTTTCAAGAAATATTTCAATTTTACTTTTGTTTTGGAAAGATTCATTAAATCCCTTGTCAAGAGAAATTTGTCAAGCTACCTATTTCCAGTGAGGGTTTTTCAAAGGATGTTCTAAACTCTTCCATCAATAAAGTATGCTTCAAACCTACTCATTTTCAAGAAATGTTTACAACTCACCACTTTTCCTGGGGAGGTTTCAATGCAAACCCTTTTCAAGAGATTTTGAACTGTGAGAAAGCTTAATAACAATTTTAAAAAGAATTATCGGGAATGGTCCATATAACAATGGGTAAAATCGGAAGATATAAGAAGACCTAAAGATTTGTTATATACCACCTTTGTCCATCTATTGAATTTGAAAAAGGATGACCGGAGAGTTAATTTCTTTCTCATGTTTAAAACTTTCACTAGAGCCAATAAAACATAAATCTGCCTTGCTCACTTCATAATGCACTGAGGGATCTTAATGCTGACCATTTTTAATTTCCATGAATTTGTAGTGGTATATGAGACCAATATGCCATTCTTGAACCTTTTTAATTCAAAAAAACTAAAAGCATCATTAAGATTCATATTCTAAAACATTCTAGGGATTTGATTCTGGAAAATATTCTATCCTTACATTTATATGTAAGGTTCAGACCTTGCACCAAGATGTCAACTATGCTGTAAATATGGATAGTGTACAGCCTAGTTTATGCTGTCCTTATAACTCAATGCACATGAATCCACAGTAAACAATGATGTTATGGGGAGGTGATCACCTCCATACATTTTTTTACTCACAGCAGTAATAGCCTTAATTGTTTTTATATGTCCTCTATGAAACAAGTTTTTGAAGATCTCGAACCAAACCTGTTTGGGATACATTCCTAAAAAATCCCGAAGGCTTGATTTTTATCAAACGATGATTTTACCTGACAAACTGACAGCCAGAAAGTCTTATTCGGCTCAGTGGTCAGATTAAACTAACCTTCATGATTAATGAGACCTTCACTGAGAATGGTGATGGTTTCTGCCAGTAAAATGGCAGACCTACAGAAGGTGGACATGCTCTCAAGTTTTGAGAGGAATTCATATATTTCATGAGCATTGCTTTTGTTATACGATACCATTCTAGAGCTTGGAGCCCTGAGAGATTTAAACCTTTTGTACTGAACATCCTTCCTTCAGGGATCTATATATCTTACAAAGTACATTATTGCTTCAAAGTCAATATCCTTAATTTTTCCACCATCTGGAATATCAACAACTTTAGTTCTTTAAATTAAATTCTAAATCACTCTTTCTAAAATAATAAATCCTCACGACAGCTTATGACTAACAAATACTAATTCAGTTACTGGAATACTAGTTTCATTATAACATACATCTTACTGTATACTTATGCTATTAATTCTTAAAATAAATAGTAATTTAAAACAAAGAATCCATTACCTTGTAATCACAGAAATATCTAGGCCAAAGTCCAATAATTTGTGTCACATAGTAATTTTATCGTTTCTTCCAAGGGTAATTAGAATGACAGGGTAAAAACTGCTGTTTTAATCAATATCAAAACATAATCTCTTAAACATTCTTCTTCAATGGTATAACTATTATAGAATTTTTTGCCGTTTTATCCTTAAACCATCGACCTAATTTGTGTTCCTGACCAATTCCAGCAATTAAATGACTACCATTCGAAGTAAAAGCCAAATCATTAACAACTCCAGCGATAGGAATATTGAAAAGGGATTGCAATTTACGCTGGCCCCTGTCAACAGTTATTTTCCAGAGTCGTATGTAGCCGTCCATGGAACCTGAAATATTTTTAACCCCATCATTACAAATTCATATCCTTCTATGCATCCTTAAAAGTATATTTCAGAAGTCACTATTTTCCTTATTAACAATATTTTTCATCATCAATCTTAAGCCTAGGAAACCAGCCTTAAGACTAAACTTAGCCTAATGAGTATTTCAATGATGAGTGGTGCTTCAAGGCTATAAAACAGACAGATTTCAAAGATGGACATAATTTGGCTATGTGAAAAGGAGGGCAGGGGATCAGTCAGTGATCATAAACAGCTGACAACCAGTAGGGAAATCCAAAAAAAGTTTGGAAAAATTGTATTACCTGTAAATACAATCTGTAATTTTAGGCTCCAGTTGTATGATATATCTGTCAATAGTCATACAGATTTTTACAGTATCCAATGATTTGTTTAGGAACAGGATACTTATATTGGAGAATAATTGAAGAATTCATTTGTCCTTAGAAAAAAATAACATTTGACAAGAATATGATGTTCACATTTCCTTCTAAGATGGTGAAATCATAAAGGGATTTTGACGAAGGAAAAATCTATTTCTGGGGAGAGACCTGTGACGCCCGGCGAAAAAGTCCTTCTTTGTACTTTTTCTGATATAAATCTTCCAAATATACCAGAGAAAATTAAAAGCATGGAATGCAGAGGTTACAACCCTCGCGCGAGCACCTTGTTGGTGTCGTATATCTAAAAAGGGCGTTTGTAAAACACTATTCACAGGCTGTCTTCCATTTAGATAATCCCTTCATCAAAGGGGAGGGCCGTGACAGGCCCTAGAGAATAGTTGGGTTACCCTACCGACACCTACCACTCGCGCTCACCAGGTCATCCTTCTGCAAGAACATATGGCTTGGCAAGGAAAAGGGTGGGTCCGTACAAAAATAATCGGGAAGGGTTTCGCCGGGCGTCACAGGTCTCTCCCCAGAAATAGATTTTTCCTTCGTCAAAATCCCTTTTCTGGGTCGACCTGTGACGGCCAGCGAAAAAGTACCAGAGAATGCCTTCCAAGCCCAATAAATTAATAACATAATGAGGAGAATACAATCACCATGTACGACAATACTATGATATAATAAAGTAATCGTCCAATTACCAACCAGCCAAATGACATAGGGAACGTAAGGTTAAATAATAATGACGACAAGGAACCAACTGAGTGTCGAATCGCAAAAGGCATCAAACCTTACATGTCTAAGTATATCTAAACATTAAAGGAACGGTAACTACAATAACAGTTAAACCATAGGAATTAAACATGGCAAATATCATAGGGCTAACGAACTACCAAGGAGAGCGGCGACGTGGTGTGAGTGGTGGGTAGGAGGGAGAAGAGAAGAGATGGAAGAAAGGAAGAAGAGGAGATTAATGGGGAGAGATAAGGCTCCCCTCTGCCATCGTCGGGTATTTAAGGGCCTGTAAGATCTTTAGATATTGGCGTTTGACAACCATAGGGGATTTCCAACCCGTATATTTTTTAAAATCATCAAAGTCCCTGTTCTGGAAGTCATTGTTGGAGGCATCTACTGTCCGTATATCATGAGCCTGGGGAAATGATTCCGGATTAGTATGTTTAATGAAGTAGAGGATTTGTTGCCTGATACCGTGAATGGAAATAGTACCTCCTTGTTCCCTGATAACCAAGGGGCCAGACGAGCGGGTGGCAGTTCTAGCTAAAAAGGGGCTTGAGAGTGTGACTGTACACGGAGAAAAATCCTGGGGATGAAGAATAATCTTCCGAAAGGAGCACCTATTTGCGGATCCTCATTTTTTAGCTAGGGAAGCTTTGTCTGGAAAAGGAGTACTTCGGCTGAAGGGAGGAAATCTATGTTTTCCGGGTTTCGTGAGAGCTGCTAGTTCTGATGTTCCATCACCTGAGGCCATAGCCGTTAGAAATAAAGTCTTCCTAAGAAGAGTGATATAAGAGCAGGATTCATTGTCCGTGTCCATCGCAAGTTTGAGAACACCGTTCAAAGACCAAGAGTCCTTTTGTGGCCGAACCGAAGGTCGAAGCCTAGCACATGTTTTTGGGGTTGATGAGAAATAGGAATCAGCTAGGTTAATGTTGAACCCAACAAGGTAGATCTTCTTCAAAGCTGACTTGATGGTGGTTAAAGTGCTAACTGTTAGGCCTTTGTCAAATAGGAACCTCAAGAAAGAGATGGCTAAATGCGGGGACATACGAGTATGGTCTGCACTCTTAGGGGACCTACTAGTTGTTAACGGCCGAATCATATTGGCGAATTGTCGAGTCCCTTTTTGTCCCATTCGATGAAGAGATCGTTTCCGGTTCAATGTTCGCATCTCTACGAGCTGCCAACTTCCTGTAGTCCACAAAGTTAGAGTTTTGGCTATCCTTGAGTAATCTGACACAGTGAGTTTGGATACTCGGGTCAGTTTGAGGAACGGGATCCGGATGGGACTGAGTTTCAACTCGAGGAGGAGAGGAAACCAACTGTTCTTGGCCAGTGAGGTGGTACTAAAGCCACTGCGCCCCGGAAGGAGCGTAGTTTGTGTAAAAGTTTTTTGAAGATTCCCTGGGGGAGATAGGGAAATCTTCTTCTAATGGTTCCAATCCCGGGGTAATGCGTCCATGGCATAAGCCCGAGGGTCCAGGGTTGGGGTCACATAACAAGGAAGTTAGTGATTCATCTGAGTTGCGAATAGATCTACCTGGAGGCCTGGAACGAGCCTGAGTATCCACCGGAATGAAATTATGTCTAGAGACCATTCTGACTCCAGTGGATCCGTCCTGGATAGTGAGTCCGCTCTCACATTCTGGCCTCCCGCTAGGTGAGGTGCTGACAGGAACCAGTTCTCTTCTGTTGCCCAGGCGAAGATAGTGACCAGGATCTGATTCAGGTTGGGTGACTTGGATCCTCCCCTGTTGACGTAGTGTACTGCGTCTGTGCTGTCTGACACTACTCTGATGTGGGTCGACCTCGGAGGAGAGTCTCTCTTCAGGGTCAAGAACACTGCCATGGCTTTGAGAACAATGATATGGGACTGTTTCATGGAGAGTGACCAAGAACCTGAAACATCTGATGTTCGGAGTAATCCCCCCCATCCACTTAGAGACGCGGCTGTATGGAATGTCACTTGTGGAGGTGGGAATTGTAGAGGAACCGATTTGGAGAGGTCCTTCGGTTCGAACCATGGGCGTAGTCTCATTTTCAAGACAGAGGGGATCTTCGAGACCATGTCTCTTATAGGTACTGTAGCTCTCTTTCTCCAAACTCGATTGATGTCTTTGAGTTTGGCTTTTATTAGATCTGTTACTGAAGTGAATTGGAAAAGTCCAAGGATACTTTCTAAGGCTCTTCGGACACCTGTTTGTGTTTGAGAAAATTTTTTGATCTTGGAAACTATTCCTCTTTCCTTTTGGAAGGGAGAGACAACGTGTGCTTCGAAAGGTCCCACTGAATGGCTAACCATTCTAAGCGGACTGATGGTTGCAGGCGAGATTTTTTGGAGATTGACCCGAAATCACAGGTTGTCGAGAAATTGAAATAATTCCTTCGTAGCTCTGTTGCCTTCTATGACCGGCCGGGCCCAAATGAGCCAACCGGCCAGATAAGCAATGATCTGTATCTCTTGGTTCCTGAGTTGTTCTAACACTCTCTCTCCCAGTTTCGTGAATATCCTGGGATCAATGTTGAGGCCAAAGGGCATGTCTTGAACACAAAGGCTTTCCTGCTTAGGCGGAAACCCAGATAAGAAGAGAAGTTTCGAGCTAAAGGCGCAAGATAATAGTCGTCGGTAAGATCGACAGAGGTGGTGACGGTCCTACGGGGAAGTAAGGTCCGTACCTGAGAGATAGTCAACATCCGGAACTTGTCGCAGAGAATGTAAGAGTTTAGCTTGACAAGTCCAGGTCCACTCTCAATGCCGCCAAGCCTTTCTTCGGAATTGTGAACAGGTGGCTTTGGAACTTCAGTGATCGATCCCGTTTGATTGCTTCTTCTTGAGTAACCCTGTGGTGTACTCTTCCAGGATGGGAGTGGATTTCTGGGAGAAGGTCACTGGTGGAGGAGGAGGACCTTGTGGCCATTTTCACCTCAAACCTTTAGAGATTATGCTATGAGCCCACAGACCGAAGGTCCAATGGTCTCAAAAGTGGTAAAGTCTACCCCCTACCGGGACCACCGCGTTGTGAGGGGGTGAATCTAGGTACTTTCCTTCTCCGAGCCCCCTTTTTTCTAGGTCCGTCTCGATGGCGAGACTGTCTTCTACTCCTGTAGCTTCCTCTCTGGTGTCCACGAGAGGAGCCTGAGGGTTCGGATCTAGGGCTGTATGCAGGTAAAACATCCCAACGGGGTTGGGCTGTGTACCTGGTGAATCAGTGAGGTAGACCACCTGATGAGGGGGATTTGGATGCATAGACGTCGAATCAGAGGGAGGCTGTGATGACGAGTGGGTAACCGACTATCGATTCCTGTCTGATAGAGGCCTCAGACAGAACGTATTTCCCACAACTAACCCGATCAGACCATCAAACGTGTAGGTCGAATTGGAAGGGCAGATCTTAGAATTATCGTACCCCCCAGACTGACAACATCCTGGTCCAGACAGATCGGGCCTGCCCTTTAGGAAATAATACTGTTACCTTCGGTACCTTGTTTAACCTAACCAAGGCAATCTCTTTCAATCGAACGAATCCATTGAACGGGAATTCTAGTACCTGGGAGTAAATTCTAGGTCCCCCAGAGGGAGGACGTCTATGCCATCCAGATTTATGGTACCATCTATATATGGAACATGTAAGGCAAATCTCTATGCGTTGTTTTTATCGAAGGAGGTTACTTCGATATGCCTGGGGCTGTAGGGGGAAACTTCTGAGTTCCTGAACGGATCCGACTCACTACCATACTTTTGAACTCCGTCATAGCCCCTTGGATTTCCCTAGAATGTGTTGCTTTTAGCAGTCACGGTTTATGCAGGGTAACATGAACATCAGGATCCAATAAGGGTCCTAGGTCGGTGACGTAGGTAATTGCAAAGCTGAAGGCTCAAAATTCATCCCCACCTACCTGCCCGTCCATGGGGTCGTCGTCCAACCTTAGAGAGGACACTCTGAGGAGATAGGGACCTCTAGATGGAGCATTTCTTCCCAACCTTGATAACCAAGGGCGGAGAGCCTCTCTTGCAGGCCAGAGAGATTCATCATCATCCTGACGGGAACCATGTAGGCGAACCTTCTGTAAAAGAAAGGGGACATAAGTCTAGATGTTCCTTGAACTTTGGTTAGTGATCCTATTCACAGGCTGGGATCAGCTGTATAACTCATAAAAATCAATTTTAAAGAAAAATCATTTAATGTACTATCTTTTGGGGTATAGTTCGACACTTGTATTCATGAAATGTGACACTGTTGGCGCATCCGCCACAGGTTGGCCACCCCTGACTCAGACGTTCAGAACCGGGTCTAACATTATTTACTGGCTATTAGTATTCTATTGATTCATCTGTTCACTGACCAGAGTTTCAAGGAACAGTAGATAGCCTCTCATGGCATGGTTAGTCTCGACCCGGCCCTTCATTAGAAGGGGCCAACGTTTGGTTCCCAGTACTGAGTGGAAACTTATTTCTATTTGAACACTATGTTGTATGGATATTTATTCATATTTAGGCATAGTTAGAATTGAATATGCATAAATATAGGCATAATCAATTTATTTCTATTTGAACACGATGTTGTATGAATATTTATTCATATTTAGGTATAGTTAGAATTGAATATGCACAAATATAGGCACAATCAATTTATTTCTATTTGAACACTATGTTGTATGGATATTTATTCATATTTAGGCATAGTTAGAATTGAAAATGCATAAATATAGGCATAATCAATTTATTTCTATTTGAACACGATGTTGTATGGATATTTATCCATATTTATACATAGTTAGAATTAAATATATGCATAAATATAGGCATAGTTATGTTCATATATTTTTATTTGGACTTTCAAGAATAACTAATGAATATTACCAACGCAAATTCAAAGTGTCATTAAAGTAAGTACAGTTGACTTTGTATTCATGTTAAATCCTTTCCTTTACAGCAAAAACAAGAGATTGGCCACCCGTGGTCTGAGTGATCTCTGTCTGTACCGGAGTTCCGGTAACAATCCCCGGTACAAAGGTCCGTCATAGTGACAACGTGAACACCAGAGGAAAACTAATATTAACCTCAATGCTGATCGCCTGTACGATATCCGGTTAAGCCGGAGATTCGATGAAAAGGATCGTAATAACGATATTGTGATTATTTATGAAAAAGGGGTTCATACCCTGATTCTGATCGTCTGATTGATCTCTATTTGTAACGGAGAACTAGTGACAAAGGTCCGTCATCGTGAAAACGTGATCCTCAGCGGTACGATAACATTCTCTAATACTGAATGTTTGTGTTATCTCCAGTGAAGCCGGAGATTCGATGAAAAAGGGACCGTAATAATGAAACTGTGAAGTCTTCATCGGTATCACATTGTTAACTCCGGTTCTGGCCGTCTGCTTGATCTCTGTTTGTACCGGAGATCCGGTAGCAAAGGCCCGTCACCGTGATATCGTGACCGTTCCCGGTACGATAACATTAACCTCAATGAATGATTGTGTTATCTCCCGTGAAGCCGGCCGTAACGGTGTAATTATGATCAAACATGACAAAGGTTCGTGTGTAAAAGGCTTCAGCCGGAGTCCGAGTGCCGGATTTCACCGTTGCACTCCAAAAATCTGCTCCTGAACGTTAACTAGTTCTCACCCAATGAGTATCCATATAGCGGAGCATAACTCAAGGCGGAGCTAAGGGTGTCGGTATAAAACGACCCCAATTAATGACTCATACACTAACGTACCTATTAATAGTGTTAGCTATATTAACAGTAACCACATCAATAAAAACGTTTATAATATTAAACGTACTATCATCAACTCTGATACTAAGAGGAGGCCTGAATAACTCGTGATCGTATAAAAACGGAGAACGGGAAATTCACCTCTCTTACTCGAGCTAACAAAGAAAACGAGAGAAGGGATAACTCATATCTGTAGAACAGGGAACGAGCAGTCTCTGTTTTCGCTCTCAAGGTTACATAATAAAAAAACTAACATCACACAATAAAACAAGAACATTAATAAAATTGATTGCTTTTCTTAGTAATAACCAAGAACGAAGAATAACGACAACGTAACAAATAAACATGGATATAGTCTAAATCGAAGCCTCTGAGGCGAGTACAAACTAACAGACTAAATCGCTAAACTTTAATTCGCTATTCTTTAAATCGCTATTCTTCGTAGGTCCAAATTGGACTTGCAAGCAAATAAATACCATAGTAAAAATTAATGATAACACTAAAAGGCCATAAAACATAAGTGATATAACCTAGATGACAGAGTACCAGATGGGCAAAATTAACTAGAATATTTACCGAAGCGAACATAACACAAAATGGCTGCCGATACCTCGGCCGGACAATCGCTTCCAAAACTAAAAACCACCATATTGGAAACAGAACAAATGCCCGGTACTGTCAAAAGCTGCCAAAACAAACTATGGTACTTAACATTGGTAAGGGTGAAGTATCAACGTCAGTCATGTTGAATTAACGACAATCACCTCGAAAAACACTGGGCAAAACACTTATCAACTTAGCGGGCAAGTCCAAAACAGAAGGATGACCTGGTGAGCGCGAGTGGTAGGTGTCGGTAGGGTAACCCAACTGTATTCTCTAGGGCCTGTCACGGCCCTCCCCTTTGATGAAGGGATTATCTAAATGGAAGACAGCCTGTGAATAGTGTTTTACAAACGCCCTTTTTAGATATACGACACCAACAAGGTGCTCGCGCGAGGGTTGTAACCTCTGCATTCCATGCTTTTAATTTTCTCTGGTATATTTGGAAGATTTATATCAGAAAAAGTACAAAGAAGGACTTTTTCGCCGGCCGTCACAGGTCGACCCAGAAATAACTATATAATTAATCATCTCAAGACTTACCAAAGTCCATTGCTGTTCCTCCTCCAGAGGGAAGAGTTTCTTAAAGAAATTTTGAGGTCTTCCTACCAGGTACAATACTCCCACTATCCCTACCACTACCTTGCCCACATATGGGTCTACCACCTTCAGATGGTGGAAATCTGGCTAAAATTTACTTTCTATTAGCTTTAGCTGGTTATTCTTCTCCATGAAAAATCAGATACCTACACTAAAACTACATCCTTCTACTAAAAGTAGAGGGAGATGGAAGGCTAATGACTTTGGTAAGTATTGAAATACTTAAGTCAATTCCAAATTTATTTCATCAACGAATATTACCAAAGCTTACTGCTGTCACACAGTTATCAGGAATGTAGGATAATGGTAAAAAAGAAAATCTCATCCAACTATGATTCTCTTCATACCAATTTCCATCACTACATGAAAAATTTGGAATAATTTGTATTTTTCCTAATAATAAAAACCTGGAACAAGCCCTTAAAGCTTTTACAATGGGTAACTATCCTTTTCTAGTTACCAGGGGTAGACCAACCAACCCGCTCACACCAGCACAAATATACAAGTCACTTTGCCATTGCGGCAAGACTTCCTGGGGGAAGATGATGGCAGGACCAATATGTGTAAAGAGCTTCAGGTTTGTATAGTTAGGAAAAATACAAATTATTCCAAATTTGTCATTTGTTCTGGCACTATCTACAAACCTTACGCTCTTTATGTAGGAGACTCGCTCCATGATGGGTGGAAGTCCTTAAACTAACTGGCTGGGAGTGACACTTTGTGTTGGGCATGAACTGTTTAGAGAGCACCTTGACACCTCGTGATCTTTATAGGATGATGGCTTGTGCAATCTATGCCAAGTGTAGAATTTAGCAACGTGACTTGACCAGGTAAGCGTAATTTTGCAGCTAAGCTCCTCACTTAACCTAAACATTACCCAATTCCACATCACTTGGAGTACGGGGACATAACAAATAAATAAACATATATCAGGCGACACAAAGGGCATAGTACCCAACTACAGTTGGGTACAGGCGCAATAGTAGGTGGCCAGTCACTCACACATTCATCCTAGACTTACTCGAGGGTAACATCTGCCCTCAACCAACTGGTACTAGTTCTACAAGGGAGCCGAGGTGTTAATGACCACGTTATGTGCAGCCACCACAGGACGTAAGGTAAATGTATTTAGGTTCCTGAAGGTTTTGGGTCTTGCAGGTAGTGGGTGGTGAATGTTGTTTGCCCTTTTCACACGCCAGTTAGTAAAACCTGCCAGGGATGTTCCGACACCCCTAAGTCATGAACATGGGGATGACAAATGGGAGGGGAAAAGCCTGGTAGTATGGCTCTCTTTATTACCAGTCTGATCCAAGAAGAGTTCTTTGTGATCTTCCTCTTGGTTCTCCGCATACTCACAAAGTCTGCTAATCTGAGGGTGGGCTCTGAAGTTTTTTTTTCAAGTATTTCCTCAGTGCCCTCACAGGGCAGAGTAACAATTGGTCTGGGTCATCCATTACAGAACGGAGACTCTCAATTTAAAAGGGCCCAAATTCAAGATACGCTATCGCCGAATTTTGAGTCTTAACTAGAAACTCAGGGACGAAACTGAGTGTCCCTTGCCCCTATCTTCATGAATGGGCGATGTCATAGGACAAACCACGTTGCTCGCTGACTCTCTTAGCAGAGGCCAGAGCTAGGAGAAAGATCAACTTAAGGGTCAAGTCACAGTCTGATGCTTGGCAGAGTATGGTGCTCCTTTCAGTGAGTGTAGTACTTTCAATACATTCCAAGGAGGTACTCTGACTACTGACTGAGGGCACGTGTGTTCAAAATTCCGTATGAGGAGAGGGAATTCTCTCAGGTGTTAACTCTGTTGTTCAAAGACGAGGCTTACGGTCAAGCGATAGCCTTTCACCGTCAAAACCCAGCACAAACTTTTCCCACCTGAGGTATACCGAAAACTCCGCTATCATTGGAATAGTGGCAATGAGAGGATGGACCACTTTGACTGACATACTAAGGCAGACTCACGGAGGCATCCTACCATTCTCTTTGCAACTGGTTTCGATAAGTCTTT
>NC_090765.1:26143080-26365956 GCF_036898095.1 Palaemon carinicauda
ATAAATTTTGAAGTAGCAAAAGCAATTTTAAACTGTCCTCCTTAGCAAACTCCACCCATTGCACAGGTAGCTACAACCTGCACATCACAAGGGGATGACTGCTATCCCCCCCCAAAAAAAAAAAAAAAAAAATTATAGAAGTCAACTAAAGGCTTTGGCATAAACCTATTACACTTTTAATCAACTTTACCTGGACACAACCGCATGTCTGTTTACAGTACTTACCAGTTATTCTGGAAAGAGCAAAGAAAAAATTAAAAGAGAATAGATTCTTGAGAGCCAGCAAGAGTACATGCATATAGTACTGCTTGAGGTCGGAATCAAAAATGCTGGTCTTGCTAACTGATGAGTGTGCAGGGCTTCACTACCACCCATCAGAAGTCATAACTACCTCATTAAATAATAATGGCTGTTTCAACTAGGCTGAAGTCTTACTCCTAAAAGGCAATGGTTTTAACTCGTTTAGGAACAAAAACAATTATCTACATCACCAATTATCTCAATCGTATTTCCAAAGAGCAACCTATGTAATACTAGAGTAAATCATAGAAAGCTTCTATTATAAGTTACTCTGAAAACCACCAATATAATGTGTCCAAGTACCAGTACTTACAAATGTTCAACAAATGCCATGGTATCAAGATCCCACACCATAACCATCCTGTCATGTGATGCAGAATAGAGTGTGTGGGATGAACGACGGAAGGCCAACGCAGACACTGCACTCCGATGACTTTTGAACTTCTTTAGGTGTTCTAAAGTTTCACCATTCCATACATGAATAAAGCCTCCTACATCGCCAGAAGCCTGAGAATTCATAGAGCCAATAACAAATTAATTTAATTTGTTGAAAATACATCTAAAAGCAATAACCATGAATTATAACACTGAAAGGCTATCTATGCTAATTTACATGGTGTAGGTAATCTTGGGTATACTGAACAATCAAAGGATGTAGTTAATGAAAAAATTAAAAAGCATGAATGAGAAGGGAAACAATAATTACAAACAATTAAATTAGATTGATTGGTTAAAATTCTCTGACATCACTATAACAAAAGGTCACTTATGCTATGGAACTTACTCAGTAAAGTAATTATATAACAGTACAGAAATGGAAATATACCTTAAAGTTAAAAAAAGAAAAATAGGAAACTGTAATACTGTATCCCAATTATTCACATTTGAAGTAAAAACTTGTTTCTAAAATTTTTAAAATGCCACTAGTATCAAACCAAACATTACCTATCCTAAAAGAATAATAAAGAGAATAACTGGAATCATCCCTCAATTCTCTAAGACTCTTATGAAGTCCCCCAAAACTAGAACAATAGACCAGCGGATGTCTTACATCAAGGGGACCGTCAGCGAAGGTGTATAAATTAACAACTTGAAAAAAACAAAAATAGAGTTACTGTTTCTATGTATGCAGAAAATTGTGGTACATACTCTCCAGAAGTTTCAGCCAATTATTTCTACAAATAATGAAGATAAAGCAATCTTTAAATGATGACGTCATCCTACTGCGTCATCTACAAGACAGTTTGACAGTAGCGTCTATGCATGTTTATTTTCGTATATATACAGCGATATTTTCAAATATGTTTTGAAATCTTGTACAGTACATCTGGCAGTGATGAAAGGTATTGGAGAGTGTAGGTAAAGAACTACCATCATATGAGGAGGCCAGCCATAATAATGTTATTTTGATTTTCATATGAAAAATGAGAAAATTTACATAGCAAATCTCATAACTCAGAAACATACTTATTCGCATGTCAGTTGTCGGTATCCATTTCTTGGTTATTTATTGTTCAAACTTAGAGAGAAAGATATCATTGTAAAGAAGAATAAAAATCCCATAATTCTGTGTGACAGATTTTTTATTTTCCTTTTTGTTTTTGTTTTTCACAATTTCTTTGCGTCTAGACAAGAAAAGATGAAAAAAAAATTAATTAACAAAACAAAAAGGAAAATAAAAAATCTGTCACAAAATTATTCAGTTCATAAAGTAATTTTTATGGTATGATTTCTTTTTTTAAATCATGATTTTTGTGGACGGTTCCCTTAAGGACCCCAGTATCTTTACAGTAAGGTTGGATCTCACGTCATAAAAAAAAATTATGCATTCAACTTGTGTCCAGAATAATAAATCTCTACAAATACCCATCCCTGTTCCATGGCCTGTTGATATACTTCTAAGCTGCTATCATACTTGTCTATCCCTTTTTATCTGAACCTACAGACTTTTAATTGTCTACCCAAACTTCCAGAATACTGCTTGTGCTTTGAGAGGAAAATCCTCAACATTTAATTGGATAGTTTCCGGCAAATAAATTGCCATATGCTTGCTTTGCTTACTTAACTTCATACTTTCGAGATACTGTACACCAACCAAAACTGACGGAATTTCTTTGTCTTTATTTATGCAGAGCACCAGCTGAATTCTTAAAATTAAGGGGTTGGTTGAATTAAAAACATTAACCCTTTTACCCCCAAAAGACGTACTGGTACGTTTCACAAAAGCCATCCCTTTACCCCCATGGATGTACCGGTACGTCCTTGCAAAAAAATGCTATAAAAATTATTTTTTTCATATTTTTGATGAATTTTTGAGAAAATTCAAGCATTTTCCAAGAGAATGAGACCAACCTGACATCTCTATGACAAAAATTAAGGCTATTAGAGCAATTTAAAAAAAATATACTGCAAAATGTGCTGGGAAAAAAAATAACTCCCTGGGGGTTAAGGGTTGGAAATTTCCAAATAACCTGGGGGTAAAAGGGTTAAACACTTCAAGAAGTGTAAATAAAATTAACAAATTTTCTTAGCCCCAAATGTTTTATTCTCTAAAGCAGGTAGAATAACATGTAAAGCAACTGTAACATTTGACAATGTATAAGGAAAAGAAAATTTTGAACAAAAAAGTGGAAAGAGCTAGTGGAGGTAAAAAAGCAATTGAGTAAAAACTACAGAATATGTTGCAGGAACCCACTTTTTGAAGTAGCTTTCCAGTCTATTCTGGAAATTTATATTCTTCTCCTCTAAGATCTGCTTGTGGCATACTATAAAAAATCCATGAATCCTCTGAAAATTTTATTTTATCTCTTGAAACTTTCCCAACCTTTATTGCATCCCTACAGAACCTTTGGCCATATTTGATTGGAAGTTTCTTAAGCTTTGGGGTTTGAATGTGTGCCTCTTTTTCAATTATTTGCTTTAATTGAATTAAGTCTGCAGTAGATATCTCTTCTACATGAGAGGCCAGTAGCTCAATGGCATCATCAGCATCCACCTCAAAGTCATGCTGCTCAATTGAACAGCCTTCTTGGTGACAGTCAAAACTGTCTCCTTAAAAGCCATGGCAATCCTTCAAAAAATAGCTGATCAAGATTGCCATTTACCTTTCTAGGGCTCACTACTTGAAAAAAGAAAACCTGGAATCGAAAACTGGCGGATTCTGGGTTTTTGCTATGATCTCAGGAACGAAGGAGAACAAGACCTGTCTCCAATGCTCGGTACGAGTTATGCTGAAGGAGAGACCATGAAGCTCACTAAACAGTTTGGTGGAGGCTAAGGTGAGCAAAAACCCTGTATTAAAGGTAAGGTTCCTTTTTGAGACAAGCTTCAACAGTTTGTAAAGTGCCCTTTTGAAGGACCGGAAGACCCTAATGACATCTCAGGGTGGTAGCCTCACCTCCATTAAAGGACAAGACTGTTCAAAGCTTCATATGAGATGGCAAGTTCCGCCAAAGAGAAAATAGCTCCTTTAAGCCTAACGAACTAGCTCAAAGCTGAGTAGTAGCCTTTCTTCACCAATACTTAGAAGAGCTTTTCTCTTCGGAGGTTAAGCAAAATTTTGGCTATCAAGAAAATAGAGATTTCAAGAGGAGATATGCCTCTTTCAAGACACCAACTACAGAAGATGACCCACTTGGCTTGGTACATGAAAGTTGAAGATTTCCGGAGGTATCCAGACATCCCTTACACAAATGTGCGCAAAAAGCCTTCCTATGAGAGAAGATGCTGGATAACCTTCACGTGTGAAGCCAAAGCGATTCCTCAGAGCTCTGGAATATCTGGATGTGTGTTGGCACAACAGGTTGGAGACCGGAGGCAACAATTTTAGGGTGACCCAACCTAGTTGTCGAGTGTGATAGAGAGGTTTGTTTGATACAACCTACTACTGTAGCTTTTTTGTTTTAGTTTTTAATATACAGTAATAAACAAGTATATGGCAAATTGTTCTAATTTTTTTCTTTATTCTATAAATTGGTATTAACTTTGTTTATGTTTATATAAAGCTAGACATTAGGAGGCCAAAATTTTGGGGTGACTAACCAAAGTTGTTATCATTATTTGCTAAGCTACAACCCTTGTTAGGAAAGCAGCATGCTATAAGTCCAGGGGCCCCAACAGGGAAAATAGCCCACTGAGGAAAAGAAACAAGGAAAGAAATACTTTAAGAACAGTAACATTAAAATAAATAATTCCTATATAAACTATAAAAACTTTAACAAAACAAGAGGAAGAGAAATTAGATAGAATAGTGTGCCTGAGTGTACCCTCAAGCAAGAGAACTTTGTCTAGTTTACTCATTCCTATTCAAACTTTCAGCTGATCCACTCTTGGAGCTATTAGAGCTTCTGCGGAAAGGATTTATGTAATAATATCCTATTTTTTAAACAACCAACTATTTCTGTGGTTTCATCTCAAGACATTTAAATTCAACACCCAAACTTATTGTGTCTTGCCTGGCTAAGATAACAAGAGCCAATATTAAAAGAAAATAGTATTAAATATTTACAACTAGCGATAAAGACTAGGTAATCACTTAAAATGTTCAGCTAAATATGGAACTGAAAATACATTAAAAGGGAAAAAAATAAGTGGAATAATTTCATAATTTAACAAAATAAAAGATACAGAAAAAAATTATAATTACCAAGAATTTGCCATCAGTGGAAACAGCAAGTGAATATATATGAGAGGTGTGACCAACATGAAACTTTTCAGTGCCCTTGCGTCCTCCAGCTATATGCCCTAGCCTTTTTCCATCTATACTATCTGTAACAGAATAAAAAATGTTATTTTCATTAGTAAAATAAATTTTTGAATATACTTACCCGATAATCATGTAGCTGTCAACTCCGTTGCCCGACAGAATTCTACGGGAGGGATACGCCAGCTATCACTATACTAGAAGGGGGTGTACTCACAAGCGCCACCTGTGGCCAGGTACTACAGTACTTGTTGTTGACGCCACCTCACTTTTTCCTCGGTCCACTGGTTCTCTATGGGGAGGAAGGGTGGGTCAATTAAATCATGATTATCGGGTAAGTATATTCAAAAATTTATTTTACTAATGAAAATAACATTTTTCAATATTAAACTTACCCGATAATCATGTAGCTGATTCACACCCAGGGGGGTGGGTGAAAAAACCAGTGTACAAGACTAAAGGATAGCTAAGTATCCCGTATTTCATATAATCAGTTATCCACAATAACAATGAAATAATAAGTACCTGGTAAGGAAGTCGACTTGAACCGTTACTCTGCCTTTAATAAGATCGTCTTCCTTACTGAGCGCAGCGTTCCTCTTGGAAGGCTGAATCAACTCAAAGGTGCTAAAGTATACAGGGCTGCAACCCATACTAAAGGACCTCATCACAACCTTTAACCTCGGCGCTTCTCAAGAAAGAATTGACCACCCGCCAAATCAACAAGGATGTGGAAGGCTTCTTAGCCGACCGTACAACCCATAAAAAGTATTCAAGAGAAAGGTTAAAAGGTTATGGGATTATGGGAATGTAGTGGCTGAGCCCTCGCCTACTACTGCATTCGTTGCTACGAATGGTCCCAGGGTGTAGCAGTACTCGTAAAGAGACTGGACATCTTTGAGATAGAATGATGCGAACACTGACTTGCTTCTCCAATAGGTTGCATCCATAACACTCTGCAGAGAATGGCTCTGTTTGAAGGCCACTGAAGTAGCCACAGCTCCCACTTCATGTGTCCTTACCTTCAGCAAAGCAAGGTCTTCTTCCTTCAGATGAGAATGTGTTTCTCTAATCAGAAGCCTGAATAGTAAGAAACTGAGTTCTTAGAACTTGGAAAAGAAGGTTTCTTGATAGCACACTATAAGGCTTCTGATTGTCCTTGTAAAGGTTAAGACCTTTTAGATAGTACCTAAGAGCTCTAACTGGGCAAAGTACTCTCTTCAGTTCATTCCCCACCAAGTTGGACAGGCTTGGGATCTCGAACGATTTAGGCCAAGGACGTGAAGGAAGCTCGTTTAGCAAAAACCGAGCTGCAAGGAACATGTAGCCGTTTCAGATGTGAAAACAATGATCCTGCTGAAGGCGTGGATCTCACTTACTCTTTTAGCTGTTGTCAAGCACACGAGGAAAAGAGTTTTTAATGTGAGGTCCTAAAAAGAGGCTGATTGGAGAGGTTCAAATCTTGATGACATAAGGAACCTTAGGACCACGTCTAGATTCCAGCCTGGAGTGGACAACCGACGTTCCTTTGAGGTCTCAAAAGACCTAGGGAGGTCCTGTAGATCTTTGTTGGTGGAAAGATCCAAGCCTCTGTGGCGGAAAACCGCTGCCAACATACTTCTGTAACCCTTGATCGTAGGAGCTGAAAGGGATCTTACTTTCCTTAGATATAACAGGAAGTCAGCAATCTGGGTTACAGTGGTACTGGTTGAGGAAACTGCATTGGTCTTGTACCAGCTACGGAAGACTTCCCCTTGAGACTGATAGATTCTGAGAGTGGATGTTCTCCTTGCTTTGGCAATCGCTCTGGCTGCCTCCTTCGAAAAGCCCCTAGCTCTTGAGAGTCTTTCGAAAGTCTGAAGGCAGTCAGACGAAGAGCGTGGAGGATTGGGTGTACCTTCTTTACGTGAGGTAGACTTAGAAGGTTCACTCCTAGAGGAAGAGTCCTGGGAATGTCGACCAGCCATTGCAGTACCTCTAAGAACCATTCTCTCGCGGGCCAGAGCGGAGCCAACCAACGTCAGCCGTGTCCCTTTGTGAGAGGAGAACTTCTGAAGTACCCTGTTGACAATCTTGAACGGCGGGAATGCATACAGGTCGAGATGGAACCAATCCAGCAGAAAAGCATCCACGTGAACTGCTGCTGGGTCTGGAATCGGAGAACAATACAACAGGAGTCTCTAGGTTATCGAGGTAGCGAACAGATCTATGGTTGGCTGACCCCACAGGGCCCAAAGTCTGCTGCAAACATTCTTGAGAAGGGTCCACTCTGTGGGGATGACCTGACCCTTCCGGCTGAGGTGATCTGCCATGACATTCATACCGCCCTGAATGAACCTCGTTACCAGTTAGCTTTCGATCTTTAGACCAGATGAGTAGGTCCCTTGCGATCTAGAACAACTTCCACGAAAGAGTCCCTCCCTGCTTGAAGATGTAAGCCAGGGCTGTGGTGTTGTCAGAGTCCAACTCCACCACTTTGTTAAGCTGGAGGGACTTGAAGTTTATCAAGGCCAGAATAACCGCCAACAACTCCTTGCAATTGATGTGAAGTGTCCTTTGCTCCTGATTCCATGTTCCCGAGCATTCTTGTCCGTCCAAAGTCGCACCCCAGCCCGTGTCTGATGCGTCCGAGAGGAGACGGCGGTCGTGTTTCTGAACAGCCAAAGGTAGACTTCCTTGAGAAGAAAGCTGTTCTTACACCACGCGAGAGAAGACCTCCTCTCTTCGGAAACAGGAACTGAGACCGTCTCTAGCGTCATGTCCTTTATCCAGTGAGCAGCTAGATGATACTGAAGGGGGGGGAGGTGGAGTCTCCCTAACACGATGAACAGGGCCAGCGATGAAAGTGTCCCTGTTAGACTCATCCACTACCTGACTGAGCATCGGTTCCTTCTCAGCATGCTCTGGATGCATTCTAGGGCTTGGAAGATCCTTGGGGCCGACGGAGAAGCCCGAAAAGCTCGACTCTGAAGATCCATACCCAAGGAGACAATGGTCTGGGATGGGACGAGCTGAGACTCCTCAAAATTGACCAGGAGGCCCAGTTCCTTGGTCAGATCCATAGTCCATTTGAAAATCTCCAGACAGCGACGACTTGTGGGAGCTCTTAAAAGCCAGTCGTCTAACGGAGCCGGACACAAGATCATGGTACTGCTGCACAGTCTGTGAACTGTCAACCATGGGCAAGCGAGGAAGTACAGTAGGGTCCCGAATTATGCGAGAATTTGGTCGATTAATGACCTCGTGTAAATGGAAAATCGCGAATTTCGAAACACACAACTAACAGAAATAATTCCATTGTGGCCATGGCAACCAGCAATTTGCCTATTCAAATGTGTTTACTACCCATTTCCAATACTTTCTTTGTACTATACTGTATTTCTTTATAATATCAAATTGTTTTTGTAAATAAATAAAACATTTAATATACTTTAAAGTTCTAATAACTTGAAAAATGGTTAAAATTATAACCAGGATAGGTGTAAACACCATATATTTCCCGTTACAACACAACCCAAAATACAGACAAATTTTAATGTTTGTCATATCTATTGTATAATACAACTGGTGAATAGCAAAACCATCACTCTATAGACTAGCTTGTTGTATGATTGAAAATCCAGAATTATCAAAATAAAGGCGATTTTATATCATGCGTTTCCTAAACACGCTAAAAAGCAGAATAGAAAACGACAACCAATGTTTTGTTTACGTTTAACTCTGATCACAACGAAGAAACAGACGCATTTATACATCTGTGTTTTTGAATTGACAGCAATTTTACCAAGTATAGATTATATGTTGAATTTGTTATTATCAATGTTTTAATTATTTTTTATTAGAACTTTCAAATAAATGAAATGAATGCCATTTATGAAATGTTTTTCTTTATGATGCCGCCTGAAACGGAAACCTTCCATTTGTTTACGCTCCATCTTCGATCATAATAAACAAACGAATGCATTAAACACACATGATCTAAGTCATAACTAATGATATTACAAACATTTAGTAAACATTATGTTATTACAAATATTTTACTTACCGTATCCATATAAATTCCTAAATTCGTAGCAAAGCTGGAAATTTTTTTTTCCTTATGCGTTTAATCCACAATAGCTAACTGCCGCTAATGACAGAGTGATAACTTACGATAATTCTAAACTGTTGTTACGAAAGATAATTGTCCTTTCCATATCCAAAATACTTTTCCTAACTTCAGTTATAAGTCAACTTGTACCCACCTCAATTATGGATCCATATGCAAAAAAGGTAAAGAAGAAAGTACTAGGCCTATTTTTAAAGTCACCGAACAATTAGGTTACCGCTATAACGTTCGATGAGAGAGAGAGAGAGAGAGAGAGAGAGAGAGAGAGAGAGAGAGAGAGAGAGAGAGAGAGAGAGAGAGAGAGAGAGAGAGAGAGAGAGAGAGAGAGGGATGGTTTTAAAGTACTAAACAATAAATATGTTAGGTTATAACACATTGGTGTTTATGTAATATTAACTGTATAGATGGTTTGAATAAGTTAAGAAATGGTGTAAACAATTCTTTGTTATTGTATTTGCGCGGAAGCTAGACATCAGCTGATGTGATCACAGCCAAAAGTAAAACAAAAATAAGTTAGCAATACTCGATTTTTAAAACACACCCGAAATTTAACAACATAAGTACATGTTTTATTATAGCGCAATTGACATTTAAAGAGTAAAAATTTTCTGGAATAGAATGGTGTTTCCTAAAAAATAGTGGTTTGCTGACGAAATCGGTTACCGTATTTTAAGCTATGATTGAAATGGATGTATACACGGTATAATTTTTTCGTTTTGTATTTAATTGACACTTCAAGAAAACCGATTTTGGTTTCTTCATCTATTTGTAAGTATTGTATAACGAGAGAGAGAGAGAGAGAGAGAGAGAGAGAGAGAGAGAGAGAGAGAGAGAGAGAGAGAGAGAGAGAGATTATGACGCAGAAGGTTACAGACCTAGAACAGGGGAGTGATGAGATAGGCTGGGTGGACTGGCAGGGGAGACGGTAGGAGACGGGGGAAGGGGGGATTTGGTTGCCAGTGGCTAAAAATAGATTCTGAAAGACGGTAAAGGGAAAAAACGAATCCCATCGAATAACAGAATAAGGAAAGGGAAGATTCAGAGGAATAATAGATATAATGGAATGAAAATGACTAGATGGTGTTAGTTGTGATAAGAATAATTTAGATATTTGAAATAAGAGTGTCTGAGGAGGTATAGAAGGAATTCGTGATAAATATAGAGGAATATCAAAGGATACAGTTAGTTTGCATTAAAGGGTTTGTTATCGTTTATCGGCAGTGAATAGCCTAAACTTCGGTAACGAGTCGTCAATATTTTGTCATATTTTAAACAGTATACATTTGATTTGCAAACATTGGTTTTGTAGAGTAGACGGTAAAATAAAATCTAGAGAGAGAGAGATTTCTGCCATCAAATCTCTCTCTCTCTCTCTCTCTCTCTCTCTCTCTCTCTCTCTCTCTCTCTCTCTCTCTCTCTCTCTCGATTTTATTTTACCTCTCTCTCTCTCTCTCTCTCTCTCTCTCTCTCTCTCTCTCTCTCTCTCTCTCTCTAGATTTTATTTTACCGTCTACTCTACAAAACCAATGTTTGCAAATCAAATGTATAGCCTACTGTTTAAAATATGACAAAATATTGACGACTCGTTACCGAAGTTTAGGCTATTCACTGCCGATAAACGAACCCAGTCTACTCGTGAAAACCTTGAACGCCCAGAGGGAAAAATAAGGCTTTTAAATATACTGTACTAAACAAAAATAATGCTTTAATATACCATCATTAACACTACCATTACAATTATCGTAAGGTTGGAGAAAGATAAAGATTGCCGAGAACGTAACCACATTTCTGTTTACATTTTGTCAGCTGGACTCGCACAGTTAACAGTTGATTTCATTGTTGTGGAATTTTATCCTTAAATAGGCTATTCATCATGAAATTATGTTAATGAAATGTAATGTTAATATTGTTTTGTAACATTTATTATAAATCACCGTATTTAGGGCTACCAATATACTTAAAAAGACTATAGATTTGATACATTTTGTAGTGCTTGACTCGCGAACTTTGAACAGCCTCGTGGATACAGAAAATTTATTTTTGAAAAATAGCGATCGTGGAAAAGGGGAATCGTGTAATTCGAACACGCTTAATTCGGGACGCTACTGTACAGTGACAACCCGAATCTGTCTAGACTGTCTGGGTCGTACAGACAACTCCTTATCGGGTTGCTGAGGTTGCCGCACTGCGTCACAACAAGTCACTTCTGCTGGTTGTTGAACGTCTTCCCCGTGACACATTGACTCCGTAAACAAAAAATCCTCTAACAAGGACTAAGCTTGGACTGCATGTCTTGCAACACAGCTCAAGGTCTATGGGAGCAGGTGTGGTAACAGACGGGATTAGCGACTGAAGTGGAACCATTACCTTCCCTGGAAGCATGTTATGCTCAAATAAAAGTCCATAGGAGGCTACGCAGCTAAAGGCTCCCTCCAAATGACAGAGTCCTCAAGGGAATATCAGAAGGAGGGAGAAAAGAACTTTCTCATCTACAGGGACCATATCCTAGAAAAGCTAAGTTCTCTCAGTGAGGGTTTCACTGGTGCAAAAGCAGCAGACTAGAAGGCAACGTTATGAAACTGCTTGACAGTCTAGTGAGTTGGCAACAACCAAAGATGTGTGACTGAGAAGCATGCGGTAAGGTATGCAGAGCATGTTGTATGCAGAGTATGCTGTATGCAGAGCATGCTGTATGTAGAGCATGTTGTATGCTGAGCATGCTGAATGCAGAGCATGCTGTATGCAGAGCATGTTGTATGCAGAGCATGCTGAATGCAGAGCATGCTGTATGCAGAGCATGTTGTATGCAGAGCATGCTGTATGCAGAGCATGCTGTATGTAGAGCATGTTGTATGCAGAGCATGCTGAATGCAGAGCATGCTGTATGCACAGCATGTTGTATGCAGAGCATGCTGTAAGCAGAGCATGCTGTATGTAGAGCATGCTGTAAGGTAAGCAGAGCGTGTGCATGGCGTTTAACATTTCTCAGAAATTCCATGACCAGTGCTAGAGTGCTTTATGCATGCTTGCATGGGGTTTTAATATCAACATAATATTAACCTTACATTCATAACTCATGATTCATATTTTTGCCATATTTTGCGATATTGTTAAAAATATATTGCAAGGAATACAAATATATTTTTATAAGTAATACAAATAACCTCCATTATCATAATGTTTGACAATGGAGGTAAGGTAAGCTGAACAGCAGAGTCAGAACGAGCTGGAACAACAATAGTTGTGGTTTCCTCTTCAAGACTCTGTTGAGGGAACAACTGAGGCTCAGTCTGCAAAGGCTGATCAGCAGAAGGTAGGCTCATGGGTGGAGGAGGCTGACTCCTGGCATGAGTGGCTGAACTCAAGGGTTGCGCTTGCTGAGTGGTTGGCGGATGCGCAGTAGCAAGTTCCTGAGGAACGAGTTGAGGTTCCTGCGGTGTGAGCTGAGAGCGAAAAGGTAGTGGCTGCGCAGAACGCAGTAAAAGTCTCGCAAGTTGAGGCTCCTGAGGCGCAAGGCTAAGGTGTTGAGGTGCTTGCCTTGAGGAGGGTTGAGCTCGCTGCAGCGAGAGCTGAGGAGACTGACTCATGGATGGGAGAGGTTGTTGTACCTCAAGCGAGTGTTGCCTCACTGGTGGAACAGCAAGTGGAAGCGGAGGAAGAGAGGTATAAGCCTCCTGTTCCCATTGCTGAGGTTGCCTTAAGGAAGGCGGAGGGAGCTGCACACCACTGGGATCAGTAAACTCATAACGTGGCTCAACATCGTACGCCTGGCAGGCGGTACTGCGGTCAGGCAGAGCGAGCGCAGGCGGAGCGAGCGCAGGCGGAGGCGCAACCTTCTCAGCCCGACACTCACGCATCAAGACCGAAAGTTGTGACTGCATGGACTGCAGTAGAGTCAACTTGGGGTCGGCAGACACTAAGGTCTGCTGAGGTAAAGCCTTAACAGCAGAGATCTGTTGCGGCAGAACCTTACTCCTCTTAGGCGGAGTGCATTCAACTGATGACTGCGGGGAGTCAGAGCTAACCCAATGACTGCATCCGGGTTGTTGAACTCTAACTTCGTACGTCTGGCATAGGTCTGGACTTTACGTTTAAGAGGTCTTGAGACCTGAGACCAGCGTTTTCTCCCCTAAATTTTTTCTGCAGACGAGCAAAATAAGGGCTCAATCGTCTGCGGGTGGGAGTGACGGTCTCGGTAAGACACGCCCGCAACCACCGAGGATACTTCTGTGCGCCGATCAAGGCCTGCTGAACCCTTTTGCCCTTCGTCATTGCTTCTCCCCTGGGCTTGGGAGCTTGCAAGAGGTCCCGGACTGGGAGGACGACTGGCGCGCACAGAAGTACCCTCACGCACTAATCACTTATCACTTTGATTTTCTGTTTGCACTTATTTCACTGAACTCGAAACTTTAAGTGGTTTGTACCTGAAACACGCAATTCTATCCTTTCTCAAAAGTTAGTAATTGCGAAAACAGAATTACAATGTAACAGAAAAATCTAATGAAAGATAAATAATTCAGTGGCTGGAAAGAGACTAAACACTAGATCACTCTAGAAACGTTTACCTTCTTCCCCTAAAGAGACTAGGGAGAAGAGCAAAAACGATAACAACGTTACTCGCTTGAATGAAACGTTTATCCTCCTCTTTCTCCCTCCGTCTCTATATCTCTCTCTCTCTAATCTCTCTTGACTTAGAACCTGAGAGAAGAGCCCAATCATATATATCGTTAAAACATATTATTGTTAAAGGAAAAAACTGAAATATTTCCCAAAATGAAAAGTTCCTTTATTAGGATTAAAACCATTAAGTTAAGAAAGAATGAACAAAACGCTAGACACGGTTACTCTTACTGCAACGTGAAACCGTGAAAATTCTTTCTCTATCATAACGATAGAGCGCAAGTTGAACGTTCTGAACGTCAACAACTGCAGAGACAAAACAAAACGTTAGTTCAACTTTGAAAACAGTACGAGACTATCAAAGAAATTCTTTCAAAGACATTAAAATAGCATAATATGTTAACAGGTAAAACCGAAATGACGGGCTCAAAGTTAATTAACTTCGGTACCAAGAAAAGACCGCCTACTATTAGGAAGGTCGAATATAAACAAATATAAAAATTAATTTTAATAAGTTTATAATAAAAGGAAGTTAATCGAAGAGGCCTATAAGAGGCGGAGAGATATAAAATAAATCTATAACTTTTGTTAAGCAAAATTAAGAGAGTCTATACTCTCTTAGACACCAACACTTCCGTCTAAGGGAAGGGTCGGCCATTTAAAGGTGAAAGAGAGTTAATACTCTCTTCGTCACCATAATAAATCAATTAATTCCAAAAGCTAACTAAGCTAATATAGAAGTTTCCAGTATAGCGAATAGCTGCAAATTTAGAGAAATACTTCACCAAACCGTGAACAATACTCCAAAATCATAAGCGTATCCAAGAACGTCTTGCCGGAAGCACGACAGAGGAAAAAGTGAGGTGGCGTCAACAACAAGTACTGTAGTACCTGGCCACAGGTGGCGCTTGTGAGTACACCCCCTTCTAGTATAGTGATAGCTGGCGTATCCCTCCCGTAGAATTCTGTCGGGCAACGGAGTTGACAGCTACATGATTATCGGGTAAGTTTAATATTGAAAAAGGTACTTTTAAACAATAAAAAATGTTCCTAAAATTCTGCCTAACATCTAATGCTTCAAAATGAGAGCATGGAAGAATTCTCAAACAAATAGCAGTATATTTCATATATTACATTAAGTGAAGAAAGAAATATGTAGTCTGACATGTTGATACCAAAACCAATAAATAAAGAATAAATAGAAAAGTGATAGAGTAATCAATTACATTGTGAATGTGTGGTCTTGGAATTAGGAACAGATAGTAAGCAAATATACAAAATTATGAGCATATCATTCCAAGTTATACTACTGCACCATGTACATGGAGAGAAAATTACTGAAAGTCCTGGCATAAAATTAACACCTCTCATTTTATATATTAAAAATATTGGTTACTAACCTTAGTCTATATCTAAAAAAGACGGATATATGTGGGTTCTAACTAATGTTTGGATATTCAGTGTAAGGAGATTCCAAGACCTCTAACAATATTTATTTCAAATAAATACTGCACCCATGCTAAAAATTTCTGTTACAACAGAGGAGTATCTGGCCACAATTAGAAAATTTTACTATAACAATGCAAATCAAAACTGATAGCCAATATAAAAGTTCTTGATAGATTCCTTCAATACAAATAAATAAATTTCCATGATAAATATAGGAGAAATAGTGAAGTTACCATTAATCATCAATGTTTGCAAAATTATTGCAAGAGACTGCAAGATATCTTTGATACATAGCATGACAAATTCAATTCTAATAAGAGAATTTATTATTTCTATACTCGCTTGATCGCTGGATCAGTTTAAGTACTTGGGGTCTGTTGTTGCAGCAAATGGCGGAGTGGAAGCAGATGTACGTCAGTGAGTGAATGAAGGATGCAAAGTGTTGGGGGCAGTTAAGGGAGTAGTACAGAATAGAGGGTTAGGCATGAATGTAAAGAGAGTTCTGTATGAGAAAGTGACTGTACCAACAGTGATGTATGGATCGGAGTTGTGGGGAATGAAAGTGACGGAAAGACAAAAACTGAATGTGTTTTAGATGAAATGTCTAAGGAGTATGGCTGGTGTATCTCGAGTAGATAGGGTTAGGAACGAAGTAGTGAGGGTGAGAACGGGTGTAAGAAATGAGTTAGCAGCTAGAGTGGATATGAATGTGTTGAGGTGGTTTGGCCATGTTGAGAGAATGGAAATTGGCTGTCTGCTAAAGAAGGTAATGAATGCAAGAGCTGATGGGAAAAGTACAAGAGGAAGGCCAAGGTTTGGGTGGATGGATGGAGTGAAGGAAGCTCTGGGTGATAGGAGGATAGATGTGAGAGAGGCAAGGGAACATGCTAGAAATAGGAATGAATGGCGAGTGATTGTGACGCAGTTCTGGTAGGCTCTGCTGCTTCCTCCGGTACCTTGGAAGACCGCGGAGGTAGGAGCAGTAGGGGATTCAGCGTTTGAAGCTTCATCTGTGGTGGATAACGGGGGAGGGTGGACTATGGCACCCCTAGCAGTACCAAACTCGGTTGAGTCCCTTGTCAGGCTGGGAGGAACGTAGAGAGGAGAGGTCCCCTTTTCTGTTTCATTTGTTTGATGTCGGCTACCCCCCAAAATTGGGGGAAGTGCCTTGGTATATGTATGTATATATACTCACTTGATGTTCATGTTGGAGTTCTAAGTTCTCAAAAAAGTTTTCACTGGAAAGCCTTCTTCAGTATGAGGACCAGTAAAGAAAGGACTTTTAAATAGTCTAAACAGATGCAACTGAGGTGATCCTAAATGTACTTCCTGTCCAGTCCTGTAAGGGCCACTCATTTGTGCCAGGTGTATAAGCCCCAGTACCATAACCCAGGTCACCTACCCAGAGGGGTGGCACTTGGGAGTTCACCATCTCTCTCATGTGCGTCAAAGTCTCTTGCAATCGGTCTTCCTAGTCTCCTTCGACTTCATCCTCTTCACCTTTTTTTGCAAAAAAATTAAAATGACAAAGAAGAGGAAGGAAGTAAAACTTGAAGAAGAAAAAGAATTGGCAGGGGGAAGAGCCCCCAGCCTTCTTCGGAATCAAACCTAGGCATTTATGACAACACTCAAAGGTGGAAGAAGCCATAAGATGTTCCTCAACAGGAACTGTAATCTCAGGATTTCACAATCACAGACACATCATCCTCCAACATCAGTGATAATATAATAGAGACCAATCACCTACGACTGATACAACAAGTTGTACAGTGCAAGGGTTTCCCTCAGCAAGGGGAGGAAGAGGATCCTTTCTTTTAATCCTGTAAGTATTGTTGTTGGTATTTGCCCCAGGAACAACTGTACACCTACAGTCATTATTATTACCAACTAAGCTACAACCTTAGATGGAAAAGCAGGATGCTATAAGCAAAAGAGCTCTAACAGAGAAAACAGCCCAGTGAGGAAAGAACACAAGGAAATACAAATACTACAAGAGAAGTAACAAACAATAAAAAATATTTTCAGAACAGTAACAGTAACAGATCTTTCATATTAAAAAAAAAAGAAGATAGAATAGTATGCCTGAGAGTACCCTCAATCAAGACAGTGGAAGACCATAGTACCGAGGCTATGGCACTACCCAAGAATACAAAACAATGGTTTGATTTTGGGGTATCTTTCCAGAAGAGCTGCTTACCCTAACTAAAGAGTCTCTTCCACACTTACCAAGAAAAAAGTACCCACTGAACAATTACAGTGCATAGGTTAACCCTTTGAGCAAAGAAGAATTGTTTGGTAACCTCAAGTGTTGTCAGGTGTATGAGTACAGAGGAGACTGTGAAAAGAATAAGCCAGACTATTAGGTATGAGCTGTATTCAGAGAGAGGAAGCCAATGTACTACTCTCTGGCCAGTTAATGGACCCAATAACTCTAAAGCGGTAGCATCTCAATGGGTGGCAGGTGCCCTGTGTGAACTGAACCACTGGTCATACGTTCACTAAGCTGAGGAAATTTCTAAGTGGATCCGGAAGTCACAGTCAATAACATTACTGACATACAAGGCACTAAGAGGCCCCAAAGCAAACAGTCACAGATGAGCTTAAAAGTGGCATGCTGAGGGCAAGGAACAATCTTCCCCTGTCACGAACTGCAAATGGCAAAGGTGACCACAATTCCCATTCTTCTCCTGGCCTTCAAACCCACAATTGCCTTGACTAATCCTGAAGGTACTAGACTAAGTAGCGGGAGAGATACGCCACTCCCTTCCTAAGGAGAAGAGCGATTACGAAATCCTAAGGAACGATACAAAAGACCTTCCTAAATGACTAAATGTTTTATCCTATTCTTCCTCAAGGGATGCATTCAACAAAGTGAAAGGGGAGGGAGACAGGTTGGTAGAGGAAGAGAAAGAGGAAGATCAAACTGCCCATACTTTCCTTTACCAATGGGAACACTGATACTAACACTCCACACAGTTTTCCCTAGGCAAAATACAATGATCATGAAGGAATGAGTAAAGACTCGAGATACATCAGTAAATTCTCTTTGCAGGGACAAAAAAGGTGACAAATAACACTCCTAGAGTAATGCATCACCTTCTTGCCATTGTGTCCATCTGCAACCCCAAGTATTTCATCTTCTGCTTGGCCATGAGACTGGATTTCTCTAAATATACCACAATCTGAAGGAGAGGAGGTTGTCTCGACATAAAGGAGTTGCTTCTGAGAGGACAGAATCAGTCAGTCGTCCAAATACTTTAGGAGGGGCATCATGTTGGCGTGAGCCAAAGCAGAGAGGAGTGTGAACACTCGAGTGAACGCTTAGGGGTGGTTGACAGCCCAAGCACAGGACTTTAAACTGGAAGACCTTCCCCGAAGATGAAAAAGGAACTTCTTTGATGATTGATGGATGGGAATCTGCAAGTATGCATCACTCAGGTCTAAAGAGAGCATAAATTCATTCCTCTTGATGGCAGCTCATACTGTGCTCACCATCTCCATCTTGAATGGAGTTTGTAGGAAAAACTTGTTTAGGCCGAATAGATTGATTACAGATCTCTAGTTCCGAGATTGCTTCTCCACAAGTAATAGAAGACTGTAAAAGTCTGCTGGAGATCTGTTCTGTACTACCTGCAGCACACCCTTGTGTAACATCTTTGCTTCTGAATGAAGGATGAGGTCTTCCTCCAATTCCAGGTGGTAAGATAACAAATTCATCAGAGTCAGAGTAAGGTTAAGATGAAAGCAAAAAAACCAGAGGTGGTATGTGTCGGAGGATATCTATCATTCGTTTGTCTGCTTTGTGATACTGCCAACTTGCCCAGTGACTTGACAGGTATCCTCCTACTCGTGGCTCTTGCAAGAGGGGATAACCTCCCCTAGCAAACTCTAGCTCTTCTCCTGCTCCTACCCCTTCTGAGCTGACCAAAACAGGAATGAAAGGGTTGAGCAGAATCCAGAGATTTTCTCAAGGAAAACACTGTTGGTGGAGTGAACATGGATTTGGCGATCAAAGGTATCTTCTTGTGGGCCAACTTCAACGGAGTCAATACCTTTGCTTTAGTGTTGGTCCTGATACCTTTGCTTTGGTGTTGGTCCTGATATCCTAGACTTCTTAAAGTGACTGTTTGGTGGAAACAAGGATTCCTGACTGGACTTCCATTTTTCCACTAATCCCTCTACCTCCTTTGGGGAGAAGAGCAGTGGAATATGACTAATTGGGCCATTCCTTAATTCCAGTGTCTTTTATGGACCAATTTACCTAGAAAATTTGGTGACTACTGTGACGCTCTGCTTAAGACCCCAACCATAATTCCACTGGTTACCAGATGGATGAACTAGGAAGGTGATCTCCTTTGTCCAGAAAGAACTAATCTGTAAATTTCTTCTTGCTCTCAGGATTTGACAAACCCTGAAGAGGTGAAGAAGGCCACTGTTCCTGACCAGTAATCCAACCAGGTGGTCACCTGGAGGCTAGTTATTGCAGTAACTTCTATATTTACAGACTCAGAAGCCAAAGTCAACAATATTTTTCAGTACAAAATGTTAGAGGTGAAAGCTGCCTCTATCAGTAGAATAGTGAAGATTTCAGTAACAAAAAATTTTCTCTGCCTGGAGGCAGCTCGTGGCAAGATCATACTTGGAGCTACTTGCACGTAGGTATACGGAATTTCCTTTAATGAGGCAGATTTGCACTCACCTGCAGAAGTGCATTTTAGCTCAGAAATTTTTTATACAAGCTGATTGGTTGGAATTATTTTGTCTGAAAAGCATCAGTTTTCAAATAATTACCAAGTAATGTGAATCCAAACTTATTTACTAACCAAAATTTCTCCCTCAGATAATTGTTTTGTCAAGAAGTAATGTTAACAAATAGAGAGATTATAAAGTATTGTGATGGTAAGTCTACATCTAATAACACCTGCCTTGTTTCCAGTTTCATTGAAATCGTACCCTTGATAAAGAATGAAGTTTTGTATTAATGTAAGAACAAATATTTCTTCTCTAATCACTAACAGAAAATAAAATTCAATCCAAACACAGAGAAAAGCTGATTATCTATTAATAGTTGAAGAAATAAAACTACACTGATTCTTTATAATTCCCTGTTCAATATACATGCAACCTTTACTATAAAATAATACTCACATTTAACAATAGAGCAATCTTTGGAGCCAGAATATATAAATTGACCATCACTTGTCACAGCTAGACAAGTGATAGGAAGCTTTTGGTGTTTTGACTTAAGAACTATAATGTCTTCTAACTCTGGTTCTAAGTAAGTTTCTGCTACTAGTCTACGAAGTTTTCCAGCCGAGTCTAATACTTCTTCCTGTAACCGAGCTGCAACTGCTTTGTCATCTAACTCCTCATCATCCTCATTTTCCTCTGATGAAAGACAGCATAAATTTTTTAGAATCTTAAATACAGTATACAACTTCTGATGCTGTTTGGCTATAATTCCTTCATTAGTTTCAGCCTCAGAGCAAATAATATTTAGTGACTGACATATGTTAATATGTTAAGCACTTGGTTTATAACTGAAGAGCATTCTGTTAGCCATTTTAATTGATCAATCAAACAGTTAAATTTGGCAATACATAAACTATCCAATCTCTTGGTACTATAAAAGACAGTATTAATCTCATTGCTGTAAAATTAATAATAATTACAGTACCAGTATCACTTGATAGCTACAAGTAATCTTCACATAGTTGGTTACAAAAACGCCTCAAGAACATAAAAGTATTCTACCTGTATATCTTTACCAATATAATTTTCTAGTTTAGCGAGATGATCTTGAATAAATGAACTTGTATGATAAATTTGGAAATAAATTTTTATTTTTCCTAACGATACAAACCTTAGTTATTTATACAGGTATTACTTTCGGCAAAGCTGAAAGAAAGAGCCATTAGAATTTTAGCGAGGGTTAACTACCCATCCCACTAATTAGCAGGGGGGGGGGGGTGTCAGCTACCTCTCTCATTCACACATCTGTGACTATGCTTCACTTTGCTTGGAGGTAGAACTTCGACGGGGAACAGGGTTGGCGAGAAAGTATTTATAGATAGCTAAAATTTGTATCGTTAGAAAAATAAAAATTATTTCTATATTTGTGTGTTCCATAACTGTAATACAAACCCACCCTATTTATAGGGGTGACTGACCCACTAGGAGGACGAATGTCCCTGCCTATCTGGCTTCTTTAGTTTTTCTTTGCATTTTAGGCTTAAATGGCCATCCATTTGGCAATAATAACATCGCAATGGTGAAGGGATGTATGGTTTCACCTTCAAATATAGTCAACCAGCTTTCATAACTTTCGGTAGTCTACATTGATTAAATGTTACAATCAAAGCAGCAAGAGGAATACGTTGTTCACCAACTCTTTCTCATTTTAACTACTTGACTTTTTAGTTAATCCTCATCCTCAATTTCTTTTTTTCTCTATATCTAGCAATTCTGGAGCATATACCACACTCCTCCTCTGGCTGAAAATGGGGTGTGAAAAGCATTTGACACTAGGTGGGCATACACTGGTCAATGGGGAGTAGTTACCCCTCCCACCAACAACTCCAATGCCTGGCATCACCCTTTACCCATAATTATGGGATGACTTACAACCGGATCACTGGTGCCCGACTCATAACAGACTAAGTCTGCACACTATGGGGTCTGCCAGAGGGTGATGGCATCTAAATATGAAGAATATACAGAAACTGGTCAATGTTCAAATAATAGTCGTCAACAAAGTTCAAATAGAGCAAGAAGAGATAAACTGAAATAAAGAAGGTCTATAGAGGTCCAGTCTTAGTCTGTTCTCTCAAAATTGGCCTTAGTGGTATGGTTGAACCTGCCAGGGTGGATAATCCCCCAACCACCATAACCCAGAACTTCATTGAGACTCTCAAGACCCTCTACTTCATCAAATTGCTAAACCATTAGAGGGGCTGTCAGGGTATAAGTTATTCCGAGTCTTGTTTGTAAGAAATATGTTATTTTCATTAGTAAAATAAATTTTTGAATATACTTACCCGATAATCATGTAGCTGTCAACTCCGTTGCCCGACAGAATTCTACGCACGGGATACGCCAGCGATCGCTATACAAGAGGGGGGTGTACTCACCAGCGCCACCTGTGGCCAGGTACTGCAGTACTTCTTGTTGACACCACCTCAATTTTTCCTCGGTCCACTGGTTCTCTATGGGGAGGAAGGGTGGGTCAATTAAATCATGATTATCGGGTAAGTATATTCAAAAATTTATTTTACTAATGAAAATAACATTTTTCAATATTAATCTTACCCGATAATCATGTAGCTGATTCACACCCAGGGAGGTGGGTGAAAACCAGTGTACATGTATATCAAGAAGCTAAGTATCCCGTATTTCATATTATCAGTTATTCAAAATAACAATGAAATAATAAGTACCTGGTAAGGAAGTCGACTTGAACCATTACTCTGCCTTTAATAAGTTCGTCTTCCTTACTGAGCGCAGCGTTCCTCTTAGGAGGCTGAACAACTCTAAGGTGCTGAAGTATAAAGGGCTGCAACCCATACTAAAGGACCTCTACACAACCTCTAACCTAGGCGCTTCTCAAGAACGAATTGACCACCCGCCAAATCAACTAGGATGCGGAAGGCTTCTTAGCCTACCGTAACAACCCAAAAACAACAATAAAAGCATTCAAGAGAAAGGTTAAAAAAAGGTTATGGGATTAAGGGAATGTAGTGGCTGAGCCCTCACCTACTACTGCACTCGCTGCTACGAATGGTCCCAGGGTGTAGCAGTTCTCGTAAAGAGACTGGACATCTTTGAGATAAAATGATGCAAACACTGACTTGCTCCTCCAATAGGTTGCATCCATAATACTCTGCAGAGAACGGTTCTGTTTGAAGGCCATCGAAGTAGCTACAGCTCTCACTTCGTGGGTCCTTACCTTCAGCAAAGCAAGGTCTTCACCCTTCATGTGAGAATGAGCTTCTCTAATCAGAAGCCTTATGTAATACGAAACTGCGTTTTTGGACATAGGCATCGAAGGTTTCTTGATGGCACACCATAAGGCTTCTGATTGTCCTCGTAAAGGTTTTGACCTTTTAAGATAATACTTTAGAGCTCTGACAGGGCAAAGAACTCTCTCTAGCTCGTTACCCACCATGTTGGAGAGGCTAGGAATTTCAAACGATCTAGGCCAAGGACGTGAAGGAAGTTCATTTTTTGCCAAAAACCCGAGCTGTAAGGAACATGTTGCTGTTTCGGATGTGAATCCTATGTTCCTGCTGAAGGCGTGAACCTCACTAACTCTTTTGGCTGTTGCAAGGCATACGAGGAAAAGAGTTTTGAGAGTAAGGTCTTTGAAAGAGGCTGACTGGAGAGGTTCAAATCTAGGAGACATCAGGAACCTTAAGACTACGTCTAGATTCCAGCCTGGAGTGGACAAGCGACGTTCTTTAGAGGTCTCGAAAGACTTAAGGATGTCCTGTAGATCCTTATTGGAAGAAAGATCCAAGCCTCTGTGGCGGAAAACTGATGCCAACATACTTCTGTACCCTTTGATCGTAGGAGCCGAAAGAGATCTAACATTCCTAAGATGTAACAGGAAGTCAGCAACTTGGGTTACAGAGGTATTGGTAGAGGAAACTGCATTGGCTCTGCACCAGCTTCGGAAGACTTCCCACTTGGATTGATAGACTCTACGAGTGGAAATCCTCCTTGCTCTGGCAATCGCTCTGGCTGCCTCCTTCGAAAAGCCTCTAGCTCTAGAGAGTCTTTCGATAGTCTGAAGGCAGTCAGACGAAGAGCGTGGAGGCTTGGGTGTACCTTCTTTACGTGAGGTTGACGTAGAAGGTCCACTCTTAGAGGGAGAGTCCTGGGAACGTCGACCAGCCATTGCAGTACCTCTGTGAACCATTCTCTTGCAGGCCAAAGGGGAGCAACTAACGTCAGCCGTGTCCCTTCGTGGGAGACGAACTTCTGAATGACTCTGTTGATGATCTTGAACGGCGGGAATGCATAAAGATCGAGATGGGACCAATCCAGCAGAAAAGCATCCACGTGAACTGCTGCCGGGTCTGGAATTGGGGAACAGTACAATGGGAGCCTCTTGGTCATGGAGGTGGCGAACAGATCTATCGTTGGCTGACCCCACAAGGTCCAAAGTCTGTTGCACACGTCCTTGTGAAGGGTCCATTCTGTGGGGATGACTTGACCCTTCCTGCTGAGGCGATCTGCCGAGACATTCATATTGCCCTGAATGAATCTCGTTACCAGCTTGAGGTTTAGACTTCTTGACCAAATGAGGAGGTCCCTTGCGATCTCGTATAGCTTCTTCGAATGAGTCCCTCCCTGCTTGGAGATGTATGCCAAGGCTGTGGTGTTGTCGGAGTTCACCTCCACCACCTTGTTTAGCAGGAGGGACTTGAAGTTCATTAAGGCCAGATGTACTGCCAACAACTCCTTGCAATTGATGTGAAGCGTTTCCTGTTCCTTGTTCCATGTCCCCGAGCATTCCTGTCCGTCCAAGGTCGCGCCCCAGCCCGAGTCTGATGCGTCCGAATAGAGATGAAGATTGGGGGTCTGAACAGCTAACGAGAGACCCTCCTTGAGAAGGATGTTGCTCTTCCACCACATGAGAGTAGTCTTCATCTCTTTGGTAACAGGAATAGAGACCGCTTCGAGCGTCATATTCTTGTCCCAGTGAGCTGCTAGATGGAATTGAAGGGGGCGGAGGTGGAGTCTCCCTAACTCGGTGAACAGGGCTAACGATGACAGGGTCCCTGTTAGACTCATCCACTGTCTCACCGAGCATCTGTTCCTCTTCAGCATGCTCAGAATGCACTCTAGGGCTTGGTTGATTCTTGGGGCCGACGGAAAAGCCCGAAAAGCTTGACTCCGAATCTCCATTCCCAGGTAAACGATGGATTGGGAAGGAATAAGCTGGGACTTTTCTAAGTTGACCAAAAGACCCAGTTCCTTGGTCAAGTCCAAAGTCCAATTGAGACTCTCCAGACAGCGACGACTTGTGGGGGCTCTTAACAGCCAGTCGTCTAAATAAAGGGAGGCTCTGATGTCCGCCAAGTGGAGGAATTTCGCAAGATTCCTCATCAGTCGCGTAAACACCATAGGTGCCGTGCTTAGGCCAAAACACAGGGCTTGGAATTGGTACACAACCTTTCCAAAAACGAATCTCAGAAAAGGTTGGGAGTCTGGATGAATGGGGACGTGAAAGTAAGCGTCTTTCAGATCCAACGAGACCATCCAGTCCTCCTGCCTGACCGCTGCTAGGACCGACTTCGTCGTCTCCATAGTGAACGTCTGCTTGGTGACATAAGCATTGAGCGCACTGACGTCCAGCACCGGTCTCCAACCTCCTGTCTTCTTGGCCACCAGAAAGAGACGGTTGTAGAAGCCCGGGGATTGATGATCCCGGACTATCACCACTGCCTCCTTCTGTAACAGGAGCGACACCTCTTGATGTAACGCTAGCCTCTTGTCCTTTTCCTTGTAGTTGGGAGAGAGGTTGATGGGAGAAGTGGTCAGAGGGGGATTGCGGCAGAATGGTATCTTGTAACCCTCTCTTAGCCACTTGACAGACTGGGCGTCTGCACCTCTTCTTTCCCAAGCTTGCCAGAAGATCTTGAGTCTGGCTCCTACAGCTGTCTGGAGAGGAGGAGAGTCAGTGTTTGCCTTTCGAAGACTTGATACCTTTCTTGGACCTGCCCCTGTGACCGTCTGGGCGGGTACCTCCTCGGCTGGGGGCTCTGCCACGAAAGGGCGGAATAAATCTAGTAGCAGGAGTATCAGCCACTGGGGTGCGGTAAGTTCTAGGAACTGAAGGAGCAATCTTAGCCTTCCGTGCTGAAGAGGCCACAAGATCATGCGTGTCCTTCTGAATGAGAGCCGCAGACAATTCCTTGATAAGATCCTCAGGAAACAGGAACTTAGAAAGAGGAGCAAAAAGTAACTGTGACCTTTGGCAAGAGGTGATACCAGTGGAAAGGAAGGAGCAAAGCTGTTCCCTTTTCTTGAGGACTCCCGATACAAACATAGAGGCAAGTTCGCCGGAACCATCGCGAATTGCTTTGTCCATACAGGACATGATCAGCATGGCCGAGTCTTTGTCAGATGGGGCAGTCTTCTTGCTCAAGGCCCCCAGGCACCAATCGAGAAAATTAAAAATTTCAAAGGCGCGAAAGACTCCCTTCAAGAAGTGGTCCAGGTCAGAAAAGGTCCAGCAGACCTTAGAGCGTCTCAAAGCCGACCTTCGTGGAGAGTCAACCAAACTTGAGAAGTCAGCCTGGGCAGAGGCAGGGACCCCCAAGCCTGGTTCCTCTCCTGTGGCATACCAGACGCCCGCCTTAGACGTCAGCTTAGGAGGTGGAAACATAAAAGACGTCTTTCCCAGTTGCTGCTTGGACTGCAACCAATCCCCTAACATTCTCAAAGCTCTCTTTGAAGATCTAGCGAAGACGAGCTTAGTGTAGGCAGACTTAACAGGTTGCATGCCTAGAGAGAACTCGGATGGAGGAGAGCGAGGGGTAGCAGAAACAAAGTGATCCGGGTAAAGTTCTCTGAACAGAGCCAGAACCTTGCGAAAGTCGATGGAGGGTGGCAATGACTTGGGTTCCTCCACGTCAGATGAAGGATCATCCAGGTGAGCAGCTTCATCCTCAGAAACCTCATCACCTGAGAGTTGAGAAGCGAGAGGTAAAGTTAAAGCGGTCTGCTGAATGGCTGAATCCTGAAGAGCGGGTGCATGCGCACTAGCGGATTCATCCTCAAGCCTCTGTTGAAGAGGATGAGGGCTGGTAATGACAAAGTCCTGAGGCTGGGATGAAGGAGGTTCTGCGGAGGTCTGAGGAGCAAGCGTGGAGAGAGGCGACTGTAGTAAAGCATGAGGCTCATGCTGCAAAGACTGCGGTTCCAGTTGAATGGAAAGAGGCTCAAGCTGAGGAGAAAGTGGCAGATGCATGCGTTGAGGTGGCTGACTCATAGCATGAGGTTCCTGCCTCAAGAGTTGCGCTTGCTTCAAGGGTTGAGGTGGCTGCGCAGAGAGAGGCTCTTGTCTCACGAGTTGAGGTTCTTGAGGTGCTTGCCTCGAGAGTTGAGGTTCTCGCCTCGAGGAAAGTGGAGGTGGCTCGAGACCTGAGTCCAGCGTTTTCTCCCCGAAAATTCTTCTGCAGACGAGGATATAAAGGGCTCAATCGTCTGAGAGTGGAAGTGACGATCTCTATAAGATACGCCCGCAACCACTGAGGATACTACTGTGCGCCGATCAAGGCCTGCCGAACCCTTTTGCCCTTCGACATTGCTTCTCCCCTGGGCTTGGGAGCTTGCAAGAGGTCCCGGACTGGGAGGACGACTGGCACGCACAGAAGTATCCTCACGCGCAACACTGACACTGACACTAGCACTAGGCACAGCACTGGCACTACCACTTCCCACTGCACTTTTCACTTTAAGTTCCTTGACGTCTGCCAAAAGGAACTTGTGGTCACTCACTACCGACTCCACTTTATCACCTAAAGCCTGAATGGCACGTAACACATCTGACATATCAGGCTGAGCACTAATAGTAGGTTCGGGGGTAGCCACTACAGGGGGAGGAAAAGGATGAGGATCATGGGGGGAGGAATAAAGTAAAGAGCGAGCCGAACTCCTCCTAACTCTCTCTCTCTCTAACTTAGTGGTATACTTGAGGAATCGAATAAAATCAAGTTCCGAAAGTCCGGCACATTCCTCACATCGATCTTCCAACTGACAGGATTTTCCCCTACAGTCGGAACAAACGGTGTGAGGATCAACCGAGGCCTTCGGAAGCCGCCTAATACAAGTCCTACATCGTCTTTGGGGAGGAGCTTGAGAATGGTCGGACATCTTGAATCAGAGAACAGTCAAGGGGGATTCCAAATTAAAGCTAAAGATCGTTAAACCATAAATCAAAATTAATCCAAAAGCTATCTAAGCTAAGGAAAAGCTTCCTGTATAGCGAAAGCTGAAATCTCAGAGCAATACTTCACCAAAACCGTGAACAAAGACTCCAAAATTATAAGCGTATCCATGTAGGTCTTGCCGGAAGCACGACAGAGGAAAAATTGAGGTGGTGTCAACAAGAAGTACTGCAGTACCTGGCCACAGGTGGCGCTGGTGAGTACACCCCCCTCTTGTATAGCGATCGCTGGCGTATCCCGTGCGTAGAATTCTGTCGGGCAACGGAGTTGACAGCTACATGATTATCGGGTAAGATTAATATTGAAAAAACCTGGTTGCCCGAGACATTCCCAATACCACCTTGCCAGGGTATGGGGACCCAACAGTACTGGAACAATACTAGGTTACACAAGGGAGCAATGGTTTACCTGCAGAGGTTTGAGGTCAGCTTGCGCAGAGGACCCGGGATACCGATTTCCCAAAAAGAGGGGAGGATGAAGAAAGGAAAAGAGCCAGACATTCTGTTTCATTCATTCAGACTAAAACCGGGTAACCAATGCCCTTAACTATCTGCTACTTGTCTAATAAGGAGCTTGAGATACTAAACCAGCTGTTGTGCAGCCACCACAGGACTGATAAAAAACTTATCGAGGTCCTGTGGGTCATGTCTTACATGTAGTAAAGATTCCTGCTTCACAGTAGCTTCTTTTGATTGCCATGAATGTGGCTATGCCCCTAACATCATGAACTCTGGGCTGACGTGTTGGAGGAGGATTGGGATACAAGGCAATGTCAATCATTGCAAATCCATGCAGAGATGGTGTTCTTCATGATCCTCCTCGTTTCTATTTCTGCTGACGAAGAATGATGGAACTATGGGCCGAGCTGCTGCTGTTCTCTTGTGGTAGCAGCTCAAACACCTTACCGGGCATAGTAACAAATGATCTGGTATGTCAGTTTCAGAGCGGAGACTCGTTATCCGGAAGGAGTCGAATCCAGGATCCAAAACCCCCGGATTCTGAGTCTTGGCAACAAACTCAAGGACGAAGCGGAAGATTACCTCTCCACATCCCCTTAAATGGGCAATGTCGTTTGGCCGAGGCCAATGCGAGAAGGAACATCGTCTTCCAAGTTAGGTGGTGATGTTGTCTGGCGTAATGGTTTGTATGGAGGGCTCTTTAATGACCGAAGAACTCAAACCACGTCGCAAGGGGGAGGTTTCATGTCTGACCGAGGACAGGTAAGTTTGCAACTCCGTATCAGTAGAGAAAGTTCTAGTGATGACTTTACAAGCAAGACTCATGGCTGAGCAATAGCCTTTAACCACTAAAACAGAAAGGTGCATTTCTTCCCACAAATACATGAGGAACTCCACTTTTGCTAGAATAGTGGCTCAAGGGGAGAGATACCTTCCACGACACCAACCACAGAAGACTTTCCACTTCTGCTGGTAGACTGAGGCTGAAGATTTCCACAGATATCCAGACATCCTCTTCACAAGCTGTTGCAAAAATCCTCTCTGCATGAGGAGATGTTGGATAGTCTTCGGGCGTCAAGATGTAGCGAAGCTACTCTCTGATGGAAAATGTTGACAGGTGGTTGTTTGAGTAGATTGTGTCATGGAGGAGGCTCTTTCGGAAGGTCCGGGAACCAATCTGCGTGATGCCATAGCGGAGCTATGAAGGTCATAGAAAGGTTGACCGATGTTCTGACCTTGTTGAGTATTCTTCTCATCAGACAGAACGGAGGGAAGGCGTAGACGTCAATTTAGTCCCAACGCTGTTAGAATGTATCTTGCCAGAGAGCCTTGTGGCCTGGGACTGGGGAGCAGTACAGTATAGTGGGAGCCTGAAGTTTAGGGCCATTGCAAACAGGTTCATAGTCGGCAAACCCCACAAAATCAGGACTTTGTTGGCTACTAGATGATATAAGGACCTTTCAGAACCCACTAACTGCGATGCTCTGATCAGGTTGTCAGCAAGCACATTCCTCATGCTGAGAATGAAGCGAGTTGATAGTGAGACCGGGTATCAGAGTGTCTGGGGAATCTAAAATCCGATTCCAATTGGACTTTAGTCACCACCGGAGGGATCGTATCCTGAGGCGACTGTTGGGAACCAGATGGGCCTAATATGCCACTTCTGGACTGGGTGGTCTTCTTGTCTGAGAAAAGGTTTCACAACCTTTCTCAGCCTTACTATCTTGTCATCTGGTGGGAAAGTTTTGTGTAGTTTGGTGTCAAGATTCATATCCAGGTATACCAGTCTTTGAGTGGGAAGCATGGATGACTTCTCGAGGTTTACCATGATTCCCAGATATTGGGAAAGCCTTAAAAGTTTGTTTCGGTGCTGAAGAAGGGTTGCCACCACGTCTGTTAGGATCAGCTAGTTATCCAGATAACACCAATCTTGTGGGCCCAAGATGACACTAGGGCAAACACTCTTGCGAAGACCTGAGGCACGGTGGAAAGACCGAAGCACAGCACATTGAACTGGTATGTTTTGTTGTCGATGTTGAATCGTAGATACTTCCATGAAAATGGATGGACTGGGATCCGGAAGTATGCATACTTTAGATCCAGTGAACAAATCAAGTCCTGCAGTCTTAACGTTTTTCAGACTGTGTCTGCCGTCTCCATGCTGAACGAAGTCTGTTTGACAAACTAGTTCAGGGCCGAGAGGTTGATGACTGGTCTCCATCCTCCAGACGTCTTTTTCACAAGAAAGAGTCAATTGAAGAAGCCTGGGGACCCGTTGAGGACCTCCTGACGAGCCCTTCTTCTACATGGTCTGGACTTTGGACCGAAGGGCCTGCCCCTTTGCTGATCCCATACCAAAGGAGCTCACAAGCACTGGATTCTTTACCAGTGGAGGGAAAGATGAAATGAATGGGACGTGATACCCTGAACGAATCACAGAGACCGTCCAGGGTTCGGTCCCGAGCTGCATCCACCTGGTCCAGCTGCTTTGCAGGCATTGCCCCACTGGTGGACAAGCAGGGGGATCGCCTATCCTAGCGTTTGCAGCTTCTGCCGCCAGCTCTCAGGTCTTTGCCTCTATGTGAAGACTTGTGTCTTTCCGGTCCTTGACAGGAATGGGCTTTTTAGACACCGTCTTGATGGTAGATAGTTTCGATTGGTTGGGCTTTGGAGGAGCTGGTAGTCTATAAGGCTGTGATATCAAGGCTCTATGTAGGAGGGAGTATTGATGGGACTTCTTCCACCTCTCCGCAGCCTGCTCGACGTCCTTTGGCTCAAACAACAAAGAACCCTCTAGAGAGGAGTTCCGGAGCCTCGCGCTCTTGGCATTAGAGACCTGTTGATGGAATCTCTCTACTACTGCATCTCTTTGTTTCAAAATTGTATTGGCCCACAGGTTCACTACCTGGTGGGCCAGAAATTCTATGGTGCGGGTGCCCGAGAAAAGGAAGGTCTCAATAGCCTTCCTGGCACTTTCCTTAGAAAAAATCTTCAGCCCGTACCAAAATTCCAACAGATCCCAACCAAAGGTCAAGCCACGAAGTCGCTTGCATGGGGTACTTCGCGACCTTCTCATGATTCAAGATCTCCGATGCCAAGAACGTAACCTGACGAGAAGAGAGCCTCTTAAGAGACTCCTTTAGTCAGATCCTCAGGAGAGTAGTGGTGAAACATCGAGCATGTTTCACCCACGACCTCATAGTACCTCCTCTGGTGGACACCCGAAGGTGGGAGGAGTTTGGCGGATGATCCTGAACGATACAACCCAGATTAGTCTACGAGCTGGGAGATGATCTTACGCCAAGAGCCCTTCAACCCCGGGTGGGACCAAGGCAGAGCCACACTGGACTTCGGGGGCTTCTGAGCGCCCAAGACACGATCCAAGGCCGTATCCTTGCCTCCCTTTTGGGGTGGGAAAAAGGTTTCCAAGACAAGGTCTGGGTGGGATGACCTTCTTACCGGGGAGAGGACAAGGAACCTCTACATGATTCGGTGAAAAAGTCATCTCTAAGAGCTTCCTCCGCCAGGAACGGTTGGGGAGAGTCCGAAAAGTACTCTTCCCTGAGAGTACCTCCCAGATGTGAACAGGAGGCACCGCTGGGTAGAGGCAGAGATGGCTTCTCGGGCATTACCTCTGACCTCGAAGCTCTCGTAGGTGTCAGCTCGATTGCACGACGGTAACTTGTCAGGAACCTTTCTCTTCCCCTTCAGGGGAGATGCAGCCATAGTTCGTTGCCTTGAGTCAGTTGAAAAGGTGGAGTCTCCCAGGGAAACACTGGAAGCCTCCGTAGGGGAAGGAGGATTAATACTGGGCCTGAAGGTCTGGGCTACGGCCCTGACTAAGCCGCTGAACCATGACCGTTTGTTATAGATGCGCTATCCGACAGCTACCCCAAAAGGAAAAGAGGCCGACAGGTCCTTTTGAGGAGTCTTCATCCCAGATGAAGAAGGGAGCGATGACACTGGTTAATTTCTTGGTGCGGGAATCTTTGGGATTTTGAAACCCTGACGCTTGCCCTTTTCCTTCTTCCACGGCAGTCACGCTGTTATGCGTTTGCGGGGAGGGGAATGGAGTGACGGTAAACGGTGGGACCTGGAAAGGGTTTTACCTTCCTGCTGCTTGAAGGATGACGATGGTCAGCAATCCTTTGTTGGATGGTAACTCACCTTAGTAACCGCTGGGTGCTGAGCGGGAGAGCCTGGCGATCACTGACGAGCTGCCTGAGGCTAGTGTGTCGTCAAAGGCTATTGACAAGTTGGTGAGTGATGATGGATTGATGAGCGTTGTCACGAAACCACGGGGACAACTGCCGCAGCCCAATGAGAGGGCTGGTGATGGACCGACGACTGACGGACTACAAGGGGGCAACGCGATTGACGTACAGGCGATCAGGGCTTACAAGAAGCCTGAGAAACGCTTTGGTCAGTATCCAACCAAAAAAGGTCAGTTGTGTGGTAAGTCAGCGATTGGTGGGCAAGAGGTTCAAGAGATGCATGCCTCAATGAAGAGGCTTGATGAGTGGGCGAAGGCTTGGCAAGCAATTGACGCTTGGGTAAACGCTGTCGAACAGGTGGACGAGTAAACACTGTAAAGTCCCGAGGCTGGTGAGCAGGCGATCTGTGAGATGGAAGCTGAGAAAGCAATTGACGAGCTGGACAGGAGACTAACAAGCTGTCGGCTGCACAGGCGATTGACAAGCTGCAGGTCGGCGGGAGTCTGGACGTCGAACCTGACGAGCTGCCAAACGCTGGGCAGGAGCCTAATACTATGAAGATCGCTGTGCAGGAGCTCGGCAAGCAGGTGAACAGCATGTAGATGGACGGTGAATAACTGCTGGAAGCTAAGGCAAGATGTGTGACCATCGGAAGGGAGCACATACTTCGGAGGAAATTGCAAACGATCCCTTGCAGGAGGAGAACGAACTTCAGTTCGTTAAGTAGAAGAGTCTGAAGAGCCAGGCAAGGGTCGGGAACCAGAAGAGGAAGGCTGAGCCGGATCCTCCAAAAAGAGCTAAGAACCAAAAAAATCTTGACTGAAGGATAAGGGGCACCCAGAAGGCTTTGGAGGACGAGCACAGCGAGGTCTCCAGCAACGACAATGTCCCTCAGCACCCAGTGGATCAGCAAGCTGACCATAAGCAGGCCTCCAAAGAGGAGTCTCCATGATTGCCCCTTCACGGTAACGATGTAGTTGTTTGCGGACTGTGGCCAGAGACTGTTCCAGCCAACTCGCAGCTCTGCTCGGAACAGTTCTTAGAAGCTTCCGCCTAAGCTCCCTCCGGTCCAGACTACGACGAGGATAGGCTGACCTGTACAGGGAGGCCAATCGGACGGCGTATATCTTCAACAGTTCGCCCTCGCCACAGGTGGCACTGCTGAATTGGGCCTTCCTACCCGCATCACGCCTCTCTCGGGCTTCTCGGCACCAGTCGAGGAGGCGTTCCTTCATGTCGGGGCACGAGATCTCGGGACCCCCCTTGGCCGAGAAGGCCTCCTGGATTTCTCCATTTAGAAATCTTCCGAGATCAACGGTCCACCGGCCAGAGCTCCCTGCGGTATATTTACTCGAGCAGTAGGCCTAAAAATCCCTCAGGAATCGGACAAAACTCTGGCCAGTTTCCAGCTGGAAGATTCCAGGCTTGGGGTTCCTCCTGGAGTCGAGGACCTTAAGCAGATCAGACAGATTGCGTTCTGTCTGGAGGGACTGGACATGGTCGGTGGAGACAGTGTCGTCTGAGCTGACACTGAGACAGGAGCTGGAAGTGTCACTACCAGAATCTTCGCTGGTAGACTCCTGGAATGATAATGTCACTTCAGGTATGGATGGTCTGGTGTTGTCCTTAGCTTGGCGCATGTGCTTTGGGATGGCCCCTATCTTGGCAAGAACTGCCTCAGCTGTAGCTGCTAGAGCCTTTTCTGGCCTACTGGCTTCGGCCGGGTTGTCAAGGAACTGCTCCCCTAGTCTACTGGCTACAGTCTCTGGTGGACTAACGGGGTTAGTTGCAGGAACAGGCAAGGAAGCAAGCAGTCCACTTGGAACAGGAGACTCCCAGAAGCCTGGTACAAGGGGGAGTAATGGTGTGAACCCTGGAGGGAGCTGGAGACCTCCAATCACTGGCTCTGCTCCAGTTACTGGGATTGCCAGACCATTAATATTTGGCCAAGCTGGGGACGTAGAAGGAGCACTGGTGGTCACTGTGGTTGTGACCCAAGTGGCAACGTGGCGGGTTGGTGATGGCTCAACGCTTTTCAAGGCCGTCACTTCAAGTGTCAGGGACTTGACCTTAGTTACCAGGTCACTGACAATCTGGACAAAACTCGCCACATCCCGGCTCGGGCTCTTCTTAGCCTTACAGCGTTTACTTGATTACGATGCCATACCTAAAGATTGGTGTTTCCCGGGTCTGGGCACCCAAAATTATGCAGTGGTTTGCGGACTGTGGCCAGAGACTGTTCCAGCCAACTTGCAGCTCTGCTCAGAACAGTTATTAGGAGATTCCGCCTAAGCTCCCTCCGGTCCAGACTACGGCGAGGATAGGCCGACCTGTACAGGGAGACCAACCGGACGGTGTATATCTTCAGCAGTTCGCCCTCGCCACAGGTAGCACTGCTGAAACACTTGAAAGTCCCGAGGCTGGTGAGCAGGCGATCTGTGAGATGGAAGCTGAGAAAGCAATTGATAGATGCACAGGCGATTGACAAGCTGCAGGTCGGCGGGAGTCTGGACGTCGAACCTAATAAGCAGCCGAACGCTGGGCAGGAGCCCAACACTATGGAGATCGCTGTGCAGGAGCTTGGCGAGCAGGTGAACGGCATGTAGATAGACGGTGAATACTTGGTGGATGCTCAGGCAAGGAGATGTGACCATCGGAAGGGAGCACATACTTCGGAGGAAATCGCAAACGATCCCTTGCAGGAGGAGAACGAACAGCAGTTCGTTAAGGAGAAGACGAGTCCGAAGAGCCAGGCAAGGGTCAGGAACCAGAAGAGGAAGGCTGAGCAGGATCCTCCAAAAAAAAAAAAAGTTGAGGAGAAGAACCAAAAAAGATTTCGACCGAAGGATAAGGGGCACCCCGAAGGCTATGGAGGACGAGCACAGTGAGGTCTCCAGCAACGACGATGTCCTTCAGCAACCGGTGAATCAGCAAGCTGACCGTAAGCAGGCCTCCAAAGGGGAGTCTCCATGAGTGCCCCTTCACGCAAACGAGAAAGGGGAACATTCGGAGGATACGTGCCTTGGACTTTCCTCTCCCCCCAAAGGATGTTCGTCAGGGGGAGAAGCGCAGTCCTCGGCAGCAGCAGCGGGGGAAGCAGAAGGCGGCGCAGCAGACAAGACCCTATTCACAACGACATCGACTAAGGACAAGGGGTCGACATCAGAAGCCGACGATCGCTGCGTCTCAGCACCACGGTGGAGTACAAGCAGCAGCGCTTCCTTGGAGGCAGGACTGAGCAACTGCAATGAAGGCCAAACCTGCAAACTGTAAAAGCGGAGAAAGACACACAACTTCCTCCGGGGAGAGAGCCGGGCCACCTCACTAGGGGAGGCAATACCGTCTCTTGAGAACTGAGGGTTAAACGGCCTACGCTATTACTCGACGGCTCCCCAGAGAAATCAGTTTGAGTAGGAGCTTCGGAGGAAGGTCGAGAAGCGTAAGAAGTAGTCTTGGGTTTCTTCTGCTTCAAAAACCTTCGAAGGAGAAGTGCCCCGCTTAGACGACTTCTTTTGCCGACGCCCATACCTTTCCCACTGGGAGGGAGGCAGACCACTCCCGGCATTCACCAGACTTATTGGATTGGTCACATTGTTGGCCCCTATACAGAGGGCGAAGGCGGTGAGGATCGACATCCACCGCGGACATGAAGATGCCGCAGGTACGGCCCTCCGAACCAGGGCAAGTACGCATGGCCGATAGAAGATGTCAGCACACACACACAGAAGAGAAAAAAACCAAAACATATTAATGGCAGCTCACAATGGAAAGGAGGAAGAGCGGTAACAACCGTTCTCCATCTGAGCCAAAACCAAGTGAAGCACAATCACAAGTATGTGAGTGAGAGCAGTAGCTGGCTACCCCCCTATAACCCCACCCCCCCCCCCCCCCCTAGCCTAACTAGCAGAATGGGTAGTTAACCCTCACTAAAATTCTAATGGCTCGTCCTTACAGCTTTGCCGAAGGTAATATCCCTATACATAGCATTGGTTTGTACAGTATTCCAGTTATGGAACAACTATTAATTACTTAATAAGGAATGAAATAATACTGTACTTCAGAAAAACAATAAAACTTTGAATACTGTATTCAGTAATTAATAGACATGATCAAATAAAAAAAATTTATGATTGTATACTATACTGTACTGTACTGTATAGTAATTAAATTCTGATCAGTACAGTATAGGTTATTTTAAGACTACATATAATCAGAGTTGTGTGGAAAAATAAGGTTCATACATCCAGAGGTACAGAACTGTAGAGTCCAGTAATCAAAATAAACATTCCGAAATACCCATTGTTGCTTACTTTGTTGCCGCAATTCTTGTATATATTGACGAGCTAATCTCACTTTCTTTTCTTGCGCTGTTTCCAAGTCTTCAACCCCCTTTTCTTCTGCTGCATCATTAACTTTTCCTTTTAAATATTCTTCATCCTCCTCACTTGTTATTTCTTCATCAAGACCAGAGTCTAATTTTGACTTCTTTGTAGGAAGAGCTTGTTTATTTTTCAATCCTCTCTTTTTTCCTTTCTGTAAAGGAAAAGAATTTAAAATGCAGTGCTTGAAAAATAATAAACTTAAAGAAGCTAAGTAACAATTCCTGTCAGTAATACTTTACATAAATACATTTAGAAATAGTGATCAGAAGAAAAAACCAGTATTATTTCTGTGAAACTCCCGATGTTCATATTGCTCTTCTTTTGAAGCTGTTTAAATGTCGACATCTATCCTTAATTTAAAATTTCCCATTTCCCTTCCTTGCCAAATGCCTGGAAGTTGATGGTAACCATCTAGGCATGAGTGTACCGTTTAAGAGTGTTAGATGTGTCTATCATTATTAATCACCTACAATCCTGATTGGATTTATGTTCTTGCTTTTAGGTTATTAAATGTTTCAAAAGGGGATGTCTTCTGGAATTGTTAAGAATACTGAGGGTGGGGTTCAAGCAGCTTTGTGAAAGCATGCCAGCCACAAAAATGTTTAGTTTTATTGTTTTGAGGACTATTGTTTACTAACAGTTCCTCTTCTTAAGAGTTATGTTAAGCTGATAGCTGACCGCTTTAATTGTTAAGAATGGAAAAGTAAATTAACATTTAGTTCAGGGGAAACTCCAAGAAGACTAAGCTAGTCAATTACACAGATGACGTTGAAATGGCACTCAAGCCATTTTTTTAATTTTCTGGGTTCATAGCATTACACTGCAGTGGGTTTCAAAGGCTTCTGCTACTTTTGCTGTGTGTGCATCTTACAAGGCCAATTAGTCTTTGGACAAGGCAGTGGTTATGGTCTAACCTCTCCTGTTTTTAGCTTATTCCAACTTCTCCAAAAATGACAAATTCGTAGATAATTTGTATTTTTCCTAACTATACAAAACTTAGCTATTTAATTGGGGTATTACTTTTGGCATAGCTGAAATGACGTGCCATTAATTTTTAATGAGGGTTAACTACCCACACCGCTAGTTAGCAGGGGGGGGGGTGTAGCTTGCTACCGCTCTCCCTTACACACCTGTGACTGAGCTCACTTTGCTTGGAGGTAGGACTTCAAGGGGGATAGGGTTGGCGGGCAAGTTTGGATGAATAGATAAGGTTTGTATAGTTAGGAAAAATACAAATTATCTACGAATTTGTCATTTGTTCCGTAACTGGAGTACAAACCACGCTATTTAATAGGGGTGACACCCATTAGGAAGGGTGGACGTCCCAGCCAATCTGCTTTTTGGCTTTACTCGGGGGCTCCTTATCTGAGCGTGTTAGCACTCAAGGAATAAGGAGTTCCTGCGCCTCGCTAAAACCCTGCTACCCAAGGTTCGCGGCCAACGACAACTGTGCTGTAAGACTTTCCCAATACCAACTCATCAGGGTATGGGGACGCAACAGTATTAATCTTAATACTAGGTACACAAGGGAGCATGGTTTACCTGCAGTGGTTTGAGGTCAGCTACGCAAAGAACCCAGGATGTTGCTTTCCCCAAGAGAGGGGAGAATGAAGAAAAGAGTAAGGGCCAGTCAAAACTTTTCATTCATGAAGACTAAAACTGGGTAACAATGCCCCCAACCTTCTGCTACTTGTCCAATAAGGAGCTTGAGGTTTCTAAACCAGCTGTTGTGCAGCCACCACCGGACCGATAGAAAACGTATCGAGTCTCCTGTGGGTCACGTCTTGCAGGCAGTGGGATGTGAACGTGTTCTGATGTTTCCACACCCCATCTTGAAGAACCTGTGTCACTGAGTAGTTTCTTTTGAAGGCCATGGATGTAGCTATGCCCCTGACATCATGTGCTCTGGGGCAACGTGACAGAGGAGGGTCTGGAGCCAGTGCATGGTCAATGACCCTGTGAATCCATGCTGAGATGGTGTTCTTGGTGACCCTCCTCTTGGTCTTCTTGTGCTGACGAATAGTGCAGGCATACGAGGATGGGCTGCAGCTGTTCTCTTGAGGTACACCCTCAAACTCCTTACTGGTCATAGTAAGAGATGGTCTGGGTCATCTATTACAGTACGAAGACTAGCAATCGGGAAGGAGTCGAATCGAGGATCCGCTACTCCCAGGTTCCGAGTCTTAGCAATAAACTCAGGGACGAAGCTGAACGTTACCTCTCCCCATCCCCTTGAATGGGTGATGTTGTATGAGAGACCATGAAGTTCACTGACTCGCTTGGCCAAGGCCAAAGCTAGCAGGAACACCATCTTCCAAGTCAGGTGGCAATCTGTTGCCTGGCGTAATGGTTCATAGGGAGGTCTCTTAAGAGACCTGAGAACTCAAACCACGTTCCATGGGGGAGGTCTCACTTCTGACTGGGGGCAGGTAGGTTCATAACTCTGTATGAGTAAAGAAAGTTCTAGCGATGAAGAAATGTCCATTCCTTTCAGCCTGAAGGCGAGGTGATAGCCTTTCACCGCCGATACTGATAGGTGCATTTCTTCACGCAAATACACGAGGAACTCCGCTATTGCTGGAATAGTGGCATCGAGTGGAGAGATACCCCTTCTACGACATCAACCACACAGAACTTTCCACTTTGCCTGGTAGACTGCTGCTGATGATTTTCGCAGGTGTCCAGACATCCTGATCACAACTTGTTGCGAAAATCCTCTCTCACAGAGATGCTGGATAGTCTCCAGGCGTGAAGTCGTAGCGAAGCTACGGCTTTGTGGAAGATGTTGGCATGTGGTTGTTTGAGTAGATTGTCTCGTGGAGGGAGTTCTCTTGGAGGCTTCGTTAGGAGTTGCAAAAGGTCCGGGAACCATTCTGCGTGATGCCATAGCGGAGCTATGAGGGTCATTGAAAGATTGACCGATGTTCTGGTCTTGTTGAGTACCTTCCTCATCAGACAGAATGGGGGAAAGGCGTAAACGTCGATGGTGTCCCACTGTTGTTGGAAAGCATCTTGCCAGAGAGCCTTGGGGTCTGGGACTAGGGAACAGTACAGCAGGAGCCTGAAGTTCAGGGCCATTGTGAAGAGGTCCACAGTCGGAGAACCCCACAAAAGTCAGGACTTTGTTGGCTACTAGATGATCCAAAGAACACTCGGTACTCACTATCTGAGATGCTCTGCTCAGGTGGTTAGTGAGCACATTCCTATTGCCCGGAAAGAAGCGTGCCGATAGTGGTATCAAATGAATTTCGGCCCATTTCAGTATCTCTACTGATATATGGGATAGTTGCTGCGAAAAAGTACCTCCTTGTTTGTTGATGTAGGCCACTACTGTGGTATTATCGCTCATCACCACCACAGAGTGGCTTGCCAGGAATTGTTGGAGTTGTTGAAGGGCCAGAAAGACGGCCTTCATCTCTAGGAGATTTATGTGGAGGTACTTTTCTGACTCTGACCAGAGGCCTGAGGTCATGTAGTGCAGCATGTGGGTCCCCCACCATTTTTTTGAAGCGTCTGAAAACAGCATCAAATCTGGGGTGAGGACGAGAAGGTCCACTCCCTTTCGTAGATTCTCGTCTGACACCCACAACAGAAGGTCTGTCAGTTCCGCAGGTCCCATGGGGATCTGGATGTCCAGGAAGTAGTATACTTGATTCCACCGGGACTTGAGTCGCCACTGGAGGGATCTCATCCTGAGGCGACCATTGGGAACTAGACGGACCAGCGATGAAAGATGACCGAGGAGCTATAGCCACGATTGGGCTGGAAGTTCTCATCTGAGAAAAGGTCTTGCAACCTTTCTCAGCCTTGCTATCCTGTCGTCTGATGGGAAGGCTTTGTGGAGAATGGTGTCTATGATCCTGTCTTAGTATACCAGTCTTTAAGTGGGAAGCAGAGAGGACTTCTCGAGATTTACCATGATCCACAGATCCTGGCAAAGTCTCAGAAGTTTGTCTCGGTGTTGAAGAAGGGTTGACACTGAGTCTGCTAGGATTAGCCTGTCGTCCAGATAACGGAGGAGACGGATGCCAATCTTGTGTGCCCAAGATGACACTAAGGTAAACACTCTGGTGAAGACTTGTGGTGCTGTGGAAAGATCGAAGCACAGCACCTTGAACTGGTATATTCTGTTGTCAAGGCTGAATCTTAAGTACTTCCTTGAAGACGGATGGACTGGGATCTGGAAGTACGCGTCCTTTAGGTCCAGTGTGCACATGAAATCTTGTGGTCTTACTGCTAGTCTGACCGTGTCTGCCATCTCCAAGCTGAACGGAGTTTGTTTGACAAACTTGTTCAGGGCTGAGAGGTCGATGACTGGTCTCCAGCCTCCAGACGCCTTCTTTACAAGAAAGAGTCGACTGAAGAAGCCTGGGGATCTGTCGAGGACCTCTTGAAGAGCGCCCTTCTTCAACAGGGTCTGGACTTCTGCCCGAAGGGCTTGCCCCCTTGCCGATCCCATGGCAAGGGAGCTCAATGACACTGGATTCCTGGTCAGGGGAGGTAGAGATGTTATGAACGGGACGCGATATCCTAGACTGATCAAGGATTGTCCAGGAATCGGCCCCGAGTTGCTTCCACCTGTCTGCGCAACTTTGTAGGCATCCCCCCACTGGTGGAAATGCAGGGGGACTGCCTATCCTAGCGTTTACGGCCTCGGCTTCTCCCTCTAGGATTTTTCCCTCCCCTAGAGAACTTTTTGCCTTTCCTGTCTTTGACAAGAAATGGCTTAGACACCACTGTTTTTGCTACAGTTTTTGTCGTCGTTGTGATCTTGGTTGGACGAGACTGCTGTGGTGCTGGATGTTTATAGGGCTTAGATGTTAAAGCCCTATGGAGGAGGGTGTCTTGATGACACTTCCTTCACTCTCAGCAGCATGTTCCACATCCTTAGGCTCAAACAGATGTGACCCCTCTATGGAGGAATGTCTGAACCTATTGATCTCAACGCTAGGGACCTTCTGGTGGAACCCCTCAGCTACTGCATCTCGTCCTTTCAAGATGGTATTTGCCCACAAGTTCGAGACATGGTGGGCAAGAAACTAGATCGTGCGAGTGCCTGAGAGTAGGAAGGTTTCCATAGCTTTCCTGGTATGTTCCTTGGTGAAATCCTCGGATCGTATCAGGATACCTAAGGTCCCCGACCAGATATCGAGCCACGAAGTGGCTTGCATAACACACTTCGCGACTTTCTACTGATTGAGGATCTCGGCTGCCGAGAATGAGACCTGCCGGTTTGAGTGTCTCTCAGAGGGATTCCCCTGGTTAGCTCTTCCTCTTCCAGCGAGTGGTGAAGAAGAAGAGCTGAACTAGGCTCCTCCAGGATCTCGAAGTACCTCCTCTGCTGTACGCGAGGTGGTGGGAGGAGCTTGTTCATGGCTACCGGAACGGTTGGAGGAGGCAAACTCGGAGAGCTGCTGGGCGATCTTGTCCCTGGTACTCTTCACCCCTCGAGACCAGGGCAGGGCTGCACTGGTCTTTGAGGGTTTTGAGTACTAAAGACGCGGTCTAGGACAGTGTCTTTGCCCTCTCGAGGGGGGATCTCTGGGTCGGAAACCCACTGAGAACCCTCATTAGAGTCAGAACCTGCCAGAATGCATGTTCTGACTCCTGCTGGTCTCCTGTTGTAGGACTTGCAGCGAAGTCTCCTTCTGTCCCCAAAGGCTCTTCTTGGGGAGATTCGTGGACATTCCCTGAGTGGCTGGCTGGCTGGCTGGCTCCATTCTAGCCCTGGTGGAGGACTTCGGCATGGTTTTGGAGTCTTTGGATTCCTTCCGGGGAAGGAGGTAAGACTCCAACATCGATGTGTGTGGCATGTCCCTTCAGTTCTCAGACTGTGGGGAACTCTTGGCATGAAGAGAGATTTCCTCCATTGGTGCGATGGGGGTCTCTCTCTCTTCGCATGGTTCCCTAGGTGACGGAAGATCTTCGTCCGACAGGGATGGAGAGTTTGTCTGAGGAACATGAGGAACTTGCCTCGATGGTCTGCATGGAGTCAGCTTCGCCTTCGGGGGAAATGACCGCGTCAGCAACTCCTCATTTCCTCTTCAAAGGGGTAGAGGAAGCCATGGTTCCATGCCTTAAATCTAGAGCTATAGGTTGCTCTAATGAGCGATCAGACAGGACAGGCTTGAAAGCCTAGGTTACGGCTCTGATTAAGGCACTGAACCAAGGCTGTTGGCTGACAGATCCCCTGAAGGGAAAGGGACCAAAGGTTCCCAGGGAGGAGCTACTGTAATAGGTGGGTTTTGCCTTAGAAGGTATCTTAGGGATCCTGAACCCCTCTGCATGAAATGGTTTCCCTTCTCCCCCCATGCACAATGGTATGCGCTTGCGGGGAGGGGAATGAGGCGATGGCGACCTTGCCAGATGACATGCCTGTTGATGCGCATGCTCGCGCGCGAGAGAATACTGGCGCTCGCGCGAGGGAGAGGGAGAATACTGGCGCTCGCGCGAGGGAGAGGGAGAATACTGGCGCTCGCGCGAGGGAGAGGGAGAATACTGGCGCTCGCGCGCGGGAGAATACTGGCGCTCGCGCGCGGGAGAATACTGGCGCTCGCGTGCGGGAGAATACTGGTGCTCGCGCGCGGGAGAATCATGATGAGCGCGCGGGAGAATACTGGTGCTCGCGCGCGGGAGAAAGATGGTGCGCAGGTGAGTGCACATGTTCTGGCGAGCGCTGGCGTGCAGGTGAGGGCGGCAACATGGTTGTCGTCTCACCTACGGACGTGTGCGCAGGTTTCTGTTGGCGCGTTGGTTGGCATGCAACATAGCGCACAGGAGAGCGCTGGTACGCAGGTGATGTAGGGCGAACAATGTTGGCGCGCAGGAGAGCGCTGGCGCACAGGTAAATACTGGCGCGTAGGAGAGAATTGCCGTGCAAGTCAGCGCTGGCACGCAGGAGAGTGCTGGCATGTAGGAGATCGTAGGTGCGTGCGGGCAGGGTGTATAGGTGTAGGAATCGTGGGCGCGTGTGGGCAGGGCGTATAGGTGTAGGAGAGCGGTGGCGCGCAGGAGATCATTGGCAGGCAAGAGAGCGCAAGTGCGCTGTGGTGTGCTGGCATGTAGGCGACCCTAGGCGTGTGTGGGCAGATAATCGTGGGAGCGTGTGCGCATGGCGCGCAGGAGTGCGTCGAAGATCAGGAGACTGATGGTGCGTAAGCGTATGTAGGCACGTAAGCGCTTGACGCTGCTGCCGTCTGTGAGGGCGAGCAGGATGAGTGGTGCGCCGAAGCGTTGTAGACTGACGAGCGCTGTTCAGGGGGCGTGGTGCGCAGTTGCGCACTTTGGAAGAGCTTTATTAGGCTCAACTGGCGATAGGAACGGCTATGGAAGGTCGACGTGTCCTTTAAAAGGACGACCATCCACTGAAGGAGATCGCGAACGATCTGCAAAGATGTCCATGACCGAAGTCACAAGACTGGTTGCAGGTGCAGTGATGGATGAATGAAGGTCTAGAGGATCCTCTGCAGGAGAGTGCATTGAAGACGTTGTACCAAAGAGACACCTCTTCACCTCAGGTGAAGGGAGGCTTCTAAGACGAAGAGGAAGGAAAGCCTTCCGACGGATGTGCCCTCTGGGGGCCGTTGGATCAGCAAGCTGACCGTCAGCAGTCCTCCGAAGAGGAGTTTCTGTAAGCGAACTCCCCCGAGAGACCGATGAAGAACTTAGTTTCCCCCTCGGAGGATGGTCAGGAACGGGGGAAACTAAGTCGGCAGCTACAGTTGTAGAGTTTGGAGTGGCAGAGGAGATAGGTGATGTCGCATGAGACACCTCTGACACAACAACGTCAACAAGAGTCATTGGATCTACCTCTGATGGTGACGACGATTGCTTGACAGAAGCACCCATGCGGATGAACTCAAGCAGGGCCTGCTTGGAGGGCGAATCCGTGAGCCCCAAAGAGGACCAATTCTAAAACACGGAAGTTAGTGACAAGGCCTCACCCGGGGGGGAGGTGGTACTGCTTCGCCAGGGGAAGCAACCTCATCTCTCAAGACACAGGGTTGGTCAGAAATAACTTGGTCTACGCTACTACTCGACGGTCCCTCGTAAGAGACCGACCGGGTAGGAGCTTCGGAGGAGGATTGGGCGACGGAAGAAGAGGCCTTGGGTTTTTCTCCCTTCAAAGCAACCTTCAAAGGAGAAATATCCAGCTTGGACTTCTTCCGCCGTTGCGAAAACCTCTCCCACTGGGAGGAAGACCACTCCCTACACTTGTTGACGCTATCACACCATTGACCTCTGCAAGAAGGACAAAGGGCGTGAGGATCAGTCTCGACCACCGACATAAATGTTCCACAGGGGTGGTCGCAGAGTCCAGGGCAGGTGCGCATGGTCGCAAGAGTCAATTTCACACACTTTAAGAGATAAAGAGAAAACAAAATGGCGTTAACTGCTGCCAAAAGTCAGCGAGGATGAAGCACAGCAACGACCGTTCACGATCCAAGCCGAAAGCAAAGTGAGCTCCATCACAGATGTGTGAGGGGGAGCGGTAGCAAGCTACCCTCCCTACCCGCCACTATCTAGCGGTGTGGGTAGTTAACCCTCGTTAAAAATTAATGGCTCGTCATTACAGTTACGCCGAAAGTAATACCCCCTATTAAGTAGCGTGGTTTGTATTCCAGTTATGGAACAATGACAAATTCGTAGATAATTTGTCAGAGATCAGCCAGCTGAGGTCGATGATCGAAGAAAGATGAGCTGCCCATCGGCAATCTGTTATCAGCAAGCTGATACTAATATCGCTAGCAATTGGAGAGACTAGAGGTTAATGATGAGAGAGAGATGAGCTAGCAAACAGTGATCTACCGATCAGTCGGTTGATGATTTCTTGTTTGCTGATGGTGGTACTATCAAGAAAAAAACTCCTGAAGAGAATGGGACCAAGGGTTCCCTGTGAGGAGTCTCGACCAATGGTAGATGCGTTTGATTCCCCTTGGAAGATGGAATCTTCGGGATCTTGAAACCTTCTGTGATCTGTGAAGCCATCTACCCTCTTTTCCCAGCAGACATGCTGTTATGCGTTTGCTGGGAGAGGAATGGGGCAATGGTGACTTGTCAAAAAGTTTTTATTCTTTTTGCCTATTGCACAAGTGTGCAGGAGAGTACTGGAGCGATGGCCCACAGGATGATGCTGGTGCTCAGTTTTCGGTGAATGCACAGAAGAGCGCTGGAGAGAAGGCAAGCGCTGATGCGCAGGTGAGCGCTGGCTCTTGGGCAAGAGCTGGCACATTGGATCTGAGACCGCAACTGTGGATCTGAGAGCGGAGGAGAGCGCAGGTTCTTTGTGAAGAGCTGGCGCAATGGCTAGCTACCCCTCCCCCTCCCCCCTCACACACCGGTGAAATGATTCACTTCGCTTAGAGGTAGGACTTGCCTTGGGGGACAGGGCTGGCGGGCGAATATGTGTAAATAGCTAAGGTTTGTATGGTTAGGAAAAATACAAATTATCTCCGAATTTGTCATTTGTTCCGTAACCGAAATACAAACCACGCTATTTACATGGGGTGACTTACCCCTTAGGAAGGATGGAAAGTCCCAACCTTACCGGCTTTGGCTTTGCCCGGGGGCTCAGAATCCGAGTGAGCAGCACTAGAGAAAAAGTCCCTGCACCTCGCAAGTTACGTGCGGCCTACATAAGCTCGTGTGTGGAGGAATGAAGTGACTTGTCCTAGGAAGTTCACCTGAAGTCCCTTAGATGGAATTCTAGGCTAGGACGTTCCAATACCACCTCGTCAGGGTATGGGGGACGCGACAGTATTATTTTAATACTAGAAACACAAGGAAGCATGGTTTACCTGCAGAGGTTTGAGGTCAGCTATGCAGAGAACCCAGGATGCTGCTTTCCCCAAGAGGGGGGAGAATGAAGAAAGAAGTAAGGGCCAGACATACTTCTTTCATTCATGCAGTCTAAAACCAAGTAACAATGCCCTCAACCTTCTGCTACCTGTCCATTAAGGAGCCTGAGGTTAGACCAGCTGTTGTGTAGCCACCACAGGCCCGATAGAAAACGTATCGAAGCTCCTGTGGGTCACATCCTGCAGGTAATGGGCTGTGAAGGTCGTTTGACGCTTCCAGACTCCAGCTTGTAGCACCTGCATCACAGAGTAGTTCCTCTCGAAGGCCAGGGACGTTGCGATGCCTCTGACGTCGTGTGATCTAAGGCGACGTGACGGAGGAGGGTCTGGATTCAGGGCGTGATGGATGACCCTTCGAATCCAGGCTGAAAAGGTATTCTTGGTGACCCTCCTCTCCGTCCTTCCTGTGCTCCGAAACAGGGCTTGCACGTGAGGACGAACTGCAGCTGTTCTTTAAGATAACACCTCCGACTCCTTACTGGGCATAGTAGGAGATGGTCTGGGTCATCTGTTACAGAACGGAGACTCAAAATCCTGAAGGAGTTGAACCGAGGGTCCGGGCTCCAAGATTTGAGTCTAGTAACCCACTCAGGGACGAACCTGAACGTTACCTCCTCCTCTCCTCTTAAATGGGCGACGTCGTACGAGAGACCATGAAGTTCGCTGGCACGCTTAGCCGAGGCCACTGCGAACAGGAGCACCGTCTTCCAAGTCAGGAGACGATCAGAAGCCTGGCGTGAAGGTTCACAAGGAGGTCTCTTGAGAGCCCTAAGAACCCGAACCATGTTCCATGGAGGAAGTCTCACTTCCGACTGGGGCAGTTAAGTTCGTAGCTTCGTATGAGCGAAGAAAGATCCAGCGAGGAGGAAATGTCTATTCCTTTCAGACTGCAGGGCAGGCTTAAGGCTGAGCGATAGGCTTTCACTGCCGAGAGCGAAAGGCGCATTTTCTCCCGCAGGTATACAATAATTCCGCTATTGCTGGAATAGTGGCATCAAGGGGAGAGATACCTCTCCCACGACACCCATCCACAGAAGACTCTCCACTTCGCCTGGTAGACCCCTGCGGATGACTTTCGCAGGTGTCGAGACATCCGCTCCGCAAATTGTTGCGGAACGCCTCTTTCTGTGAGGGGATGCTGGATAGTCTCCAGGCGTGAAGCCAAAGCGATGCTACGGCTTTGTGGTAGATGTTGCAGTGTGGTTGCTTGTGTCGTGGGGGAAGCTCCGTCGGGAGTTCCGCCAGGGGATGCAGAAGGTCCGGGAACCACTCTGCATGATGCCGTAGCGGAGCTATCAGAGTCATCGACAGGTTGACCGATAGTCTGGTCTTGTTGAGCACCCTTCTCACCAGACAGAACGGTGGGAAGGCGTAGACATCGATGTTGTCCCACCATTGTAGGAAGGCATCTTGCCAGAGTGCATTGGGGTCCGGGACTGGGGAGTAGTACAGCGGCAGCTTGAAGTTCAAGGCTGTCGCGAACAGGTCCACAAAGTCAGGACTTTGTTGGCTACTAGAGGGTCCGGGGAATCGTTGCCTAGGTTCCACTGGGACTTGAGCCGCCATTGCAGGGATCTCATCCTGAGGCAGCCGTTTGGAACTAGACGGGTCAGGTAGGAAAGGTGACCTAGGAGACGTAACCAAGATTGGGCTGGAAGCTCTCCTCGTCTGAGGAAAGGTTCTGCGACTCTCCTCAGCCTTGCTATCCTGTCGTCTGATGGGAAGGCTTTGGGAGATTGGTGTCTAATATCATGCCTAAATATCCAAGTTGTTGGGATGGAAGGAGAGAAGACTTCTCGAGATTTGCCATGATCCCTAGATCTTGGCAAAGCCCCAGAGGCTTGTCTTGGTGTCGAAGAAGGGTCGATTCCGAGACTGCCGGGGTTAGTCAGTCATCCAGATAGCGAAGGGGACGGATGCCGATCCTGTGTGGCCACGAAGATATCAGGGTGAACATTCTAGTGAACACCTGCGGTGCTGTGGAGAGATCGAAATACACCACCTTGAACTGGTAGACCTTGTTGTCTAGGCTGAATCTCAAGTACTTCCTGGAAGACGGATGGATTGGGATCTGGAAGAACCCGTACCTCAGATCCAGTGTGCACCTCAAGTCTTGTGGTCTCACTAAAAGTCTGATCGACTCTGCTAATCCACGCTGAACGAAGTTTGTTCGACAAACTTGTTCAGAGCTGATGACAGGTCTCCAGCCTTCAGATGCCTTCTTTACAAGAAAGAGTCGACTGAAGAAGCCGGGAGAGCCATCGACGACCTTATGGAGAGCATCTTTCTAGAGCATGGTCTCAGATTCTGCCCGAAGGGCTAGCCCCTTTGCCGATCCCATGGCATAGGAGCTCAGCGACACTGGATTCGCTGTCAGGGGAGGTAGAGATGTTATGACCGGGACACGATATCCTTGGCTGATCACGGAGATCGTGCAGGAATCGGCCCCGAGTTGCTGCCACCTGAACGCACAACTTTAGGCATCCCCACTGGGGGGGCAGGGGGGTTGCCAATTCTAGCGTTTGCGGCCTCGGCCGCTCCCTCTAGGATTATTGCCTCCCCAGGAGGACTTCCCATCCTTCTTGTCCCTGACAGGAGGGGGCTGCTGTTTAGACACCTTTGTCTGTACCGTCGGAGCCGGTTCCGATGTCCTAGGCTGACGAGGCTGTTGTTGTTGAGGCACTGGAGCCTTGTAGGATCTGGATGTAAGCGCCTTTTGGAGGGGCGAATCGTGATTCGATTTCCTCTACCTCTCAGCTGTCCGTCCCACGTCCTTGGGCTCAAACAAGCTCTTTCTAAGGATGGAAGAGTGTCTGAGCTTGCCGACATCCACGGTTGGAACTTTCGAGAGGAACCTCTCGGTCACTGCATCTCAATGCTTCAACATCGAGTTTGCCCACAAGTTCGAAACTTGGTGAGCCGGAAATCGATGGTGCTCGTGCCCGAGAGGAGGAAAGTTCCCATGGTCTTCCTGGTGGCTCTCCTTGGACAAGTCCTCGGATCACAACAAGATGTCCAGAGATCCAAGCCAGATGACCAGCCACGAAGTGGCCTGCATGGCGCACTTTGCGGCAGAGCTTAACCAGGCTCCCCCATAATCTCGAAGTACCTCCTCTGCTGACAGCTGACAGCCGCAGTGTCAGCGACTCCCGCTGGAGAGAAGGAGATCGGGTGATCCTGAGGAGTAGAGATGATGGGGCCTGCCTGAAAAGAAGGAGAAGAATGTTGCCCAGACCTCTCTGAAGCTTCTTCCTGCTCCTGCATGTGCGCTGCTCTGCGTTTACGGGGTGGAGATCGTGACAACGATGATCTGGAAGTACGCGCTCCAGAAGACTCACCAGGTTGCCCGTGTTGCGAAACCCGACGGGAATCGCGGACGAAATCGCGCTGGCGCTCGCGTGATGGTGAAATCGTTGGTTCGCGCGCAGGCGAACGTGAGTGCGCGTGGGCGCTCGGTTGTAAGGGCGAGCGCTGGCGGCCGGAAGACCGATGGCGCGTAAGCGAGCGATGGCGCGTTGGCGGGCGATGGCGCGTACAGAAGAGTTAACGCGTGAGCGCGTAGGAGACCTACGGCGAACTGAAGCGTGGGCGCGTTGAAAAACGTTTGCGCGCAGGAGAAGACTTGAGCGGGCGCTTAGGAGATCGCTGGTGCGCAACAAGAGCCCTGGGGTGCCTGTGAGCGCACCTCTGCGCTAGCTTAGGCACCTCCGGGGCGGCGCGCTGTGATGTGAAAGCTTGCTGGCGCGTTGGCGAGTGCGTGAGCGCTGGGACTGGAACTGCGCGTGGGCACGCTTCGCGCGAAACTCCAGAAGGGTGCTGCGAGCCCAGAGGGACCTGTGAGGGCCTGTGCGCTAGCGTAGGAACCTCTTGAACTGCGCGCGACGAGGCAGGTACCGTGTGCAGTTGTGCGGCCAGAAGATATCAGCGAGGGTGCAAAACCAGATGGTGAGGTTGCGCGCAAGGGCGAACGCTCGTGGCCCCACAGGAGACTGCGCGCCCCGCGCGCAGAGACTCATTCAAGTCTGGAAGTGCGCACCGGAGATGGTGAGCACTGAGGGAGCGCATGGAGGCGAAGGAACAATCTCCTTGCTTGCGCCCAGATCCGGAGATCGTGGGCGCGTGGGCGAACGTTGGCGTGCATTGCGCACATCAGGAAAGGGCGCGCAGATGTGCGCTGGCGAGCAGGCGAACGTGGGAGTTCAGCGAAGAAAAAAATCTCCTTGCCTGTGCCCAGATCCGGAGGTCATGGGCGCGAGGGCGAACGTTGGCGCGCATTGCGCACATCAGAAAAGGGCGCGCTGACGATCAGGAGATCTACGGCGAGACTCAGCTACAGGAGATTACTGGAGTGTTGATTCAGCAGAAGTCTGGTCCATAGCAGGAGAGCGTTTGCAAACTACTGCGCACTCGCAGAAGAACAAGGTTGCACAGGTAAAACCCTGGCACTAAAGAGACTTACTCACATTGTGAGATAAGCCCTTTGCCCCGAAGGGACCGGTGCCCATTGGAAAACGGGGTGGACTGACGCTCACTGCGCATCTGTGTCCAGGAACGGAGATGGAAGACAAGAAGGTCTGGCAGGTGTCGGAGATCGCGAACGATCTGTCGAAAGGTCTAATGAAGTAGCTGCAACGGTCTGTTCTCGTCGAGGAGGATCCTCTGCGGGGCTGAAGATGAAGACGACCACGGACAGGAGCACCATCATCAGTACTCCGAAGAGGAGTCTCTGTTAGTGAACTCCCCCGAGGGGGAGAGGCACTCGCAGGAGAGACCGTTGGACTCAGCTGCCCCCTCGAAGGATGTTCGGAGGGGGGAACTGAGCCTTCAGCAACAACAGCAGGAGGAGTCTCTATGAGTGTCCTCTCTCGCGAACGAGAGAGGTGAACACTTCGTAGCAGAGACAAGAACTGATGAAGGCGCCCCTTAGGGCCGTTGGATCAGCAAGCTGACCTAAAAAGAGCAACCCTCCGAAGGGGAGCTCCTGCAGCTGCTAAGCCCCTTGAGCGAGCTGCAAGTGAGACCGCTAAGCACCAAGATCATAGTTGCACGAATTCCATGGTACGGCCTTGCAACCGCTCAGCCCCTTAAGCATGGTTACAAAAGCGGTCGCTCAGCACCAAGAGCATAACCGCCCGAGGACCAGGAAACCAACCAGGAATTATTAAGGTAAGAGAAGTTTCCCCCCTTGAAGGGGAAAGACTCATACCTGGGATGGGAACCTCCCTCGGAAGGGAAGTTACCCACCCATGGAGGCGAACCTCCTGAGCGCTCTAAATGAACTAAGGAGCTGACAGCTGTCAAGGGAGAACTTCTAGGAGAAGGGAACACGTCCATGACGAAGTCCTAGAGAGGAGGCGGCAACAGCAGACTCCCCAGGCCCAAACAGGACAGCTCTGCTTCGTTGGCGCATTAGGCAAACGAAAAACTAGATAGCTAACTGTGAAAATAAAATAAATAATTAGTTAACAATCATTCCCCTGGGGAACTCCGAAGAGGAACCACAAGGGAAAAGAACATAAGAATTACACACCAGGAATGCGCCCTCCTCCCCCCACTGACACTCATGGGAAGAGGGGGAAGGCGGAGAACTGTAATAAAAACAGAATTATAACAATTATAATTCTGTAATTCATCTAAGAATGTTCACTAATAGAAGAACGAATGAACCCTAAAGGGAAGCGTTCTACACAGAAGCTGAAAAGTTAACAAATACAATTAGATTTCTATAAAATAATTGAGACAAAATAAACGGAGAAGCAACTCAACCAGCAAAGGGAAGGAAGCTACCGTAATACGTAGTAGTAATAAAAAGGTGAACAACCTCGAGAGAGAGAGAGAGAGACCGTAGTAAAAATAAACTCCCATGTTCCCGACGCTGATAGTCCAAGTTCCCCGTAGGAAAGGAGGAACAGCGAAGAAAACAAATTAATAAATAAAGTCCAGCGATGACGATTCCCCACGGCGCCCGAGAATCGGAAGCCGAAGGAAGGACCAAAGGACCAAGAGAGATCACGACCCATGAAATGCCACCATGGAGGCCTGGAACTACACGGAGATGTTGTCGTACACTACACACACACACCACAAACACTGAAAAGGAAACTTACTGTATTTCTATACTCAAATATATACATAAACATAAGAATGTTTATATATATATATATATATATATATATATATATATATATATATATATATATATATATATATATATATATATATATATATATATATATATATATATATATATATATATATATATATTAAGTATAAGAAAAGTAAGTAATTAAGTAAAGACAAAACATTAATGGCTGCCATGCGAGGACGGGAACAGACACATCTGCCCACCGTCCAAGCCAAAAGCTAAGAGAATCAGTTCACCGGTGTGTGAAGGGGGAGGGGTAGCTAGCTACCCCTCTCCTACCCCCTCGCTAGCTAGCGAGAGTGTAGTCAACCCTCGTTAAAAATCTAATGGCTCGTCATTTCGACTACGCCGAAAGTAATACCCCATGTAAATAGCGTGGTTTGTATTTCGGTTATGGAACAAACTAGTTTTAGTGAGTTTGTAGTGAGGAACGAAGTAGTCGACCTGGTTGCTCTGTTTGTTTGAGGTTAAAATCAAGGTAAAATTCAGTTAAATCACGTTATTAACTACAGGAAAACATGTATCCGTACATATAATTTAACCGTTTTGTGACCTGGGAAGGGGGGTTCCCTCTGCTAGATATGTGAACTGGAATCTACTAGGTTAGGTTAAGTGGGTTTGTTAGGTTCTGTGGCATTTTACAAATCTCAAAAGTGTTAAATAATCACATTTTGTCCTGTTTTTGCACACCCAAAGTCAAAAGTTCCCATTTGTGTGAATTGGGAAAGGAGGGTCAATATTATTACTATCATCATTACTTGCTAAGCTACAACCCTAGTTGGTAAAGCAAGATGATATAAGCTCAGGGGCTCCTACAGGAAAATGACCCAGTGAGGAAGGAAACAATAAAAAATAAAATATATTCAGAACAGTAACAACATAAAAATTAATATCCCCTATATAAACTATAAAAACTTTAACAAAACAAGAGGAAGAGAATCTAGATAGAACAGTGTGCCCGAGTGTACCCTCAAGCAAGAGAACTCTAAACCAAGACAGTGGAAGACCATGCTACAGAAGCTATGGCACTACCCAAGACTAAAGAACAATGGTTTGGTTTTGGAGTGTCCTCCTAGAAGAGCTGCTTACCATAGCTAAAGAGTCTCTTCTATCCTTACCAGGAGGAAAGTGGCCACTGAATAATTACAGTGCAGTAGTTAACCCCTTGAGAGAAGAATTGTTGGGTAGTTTGTGTCGGCAGGTGTATGAGGACAGAGGAGAATCTGTAAAGAATAGGCCACACTCTTCGATGTATAGGTAGGGAAAAGGAAAATGAACCGTAACCAGAGATAAAGATACGGGGTGTATGTATGATAGAGGCCGACTAAAAATACGGCAGTGTAAGGGGGGTCGTAAGGGGTTGTTAGCCCCCCTCCCCCCCCCTTTGGGTAAGGACACGGCTTGTAGGATAGGTTAGGGGGGAAGTTTACATTAGTTGGTGTCTTGGAGCCTTTGTATATCAGCGGCCAGTTCCTCACGTGTTCATTAAAAATGGACATCATTTAACCTAAACTTTCCTCCCTAACCTAACCTACAAGCCGTATCCTTACCTACTTACCTAACGGGGGGACTAAGCCCCCTGTGACCCCCCTTACACTGCCATATTCTAAGTTAGACATAATAATACATACAGGTGGCCACTATCATACATACACCCCGGGTGTCCCTTTTTAATGCTCGAGGGAGAAACTGGCCGCTAATATACAAAGGCTCCAAAGATACAATGGAGTACTGTCTGGCTAGTCAAGGGACCACATAAATCTCTAGCGGTAGTATCTCACCGGGTGGCTGATGCCTGGGCAAACCTACTACCTAACAGCAGAACGGCTTATTTGCAGTAAAAATAAAGACCAAATTCGTTGAAAGAACACGGTGTGTAAGCGTGTGTAAAGGATACAAGTCTAAACGAGGATGGCTCCCCTGTCAAGTAAATAGGTGAGGCTATGGCCCTTAGATTAGCAAAATTATAAAACAACACGGGCGAACATTTCTATTAAGAAAACTAGCTATTCCTACAGTAAGTGGTGTTCTGAACACCACTTACTGTAGGAATAGCTAGTTTTCTTAATAGAAATGTTCGCCCGTGTTGTTCTATAATTTTACTTGAAGCTAATCTAAGGGCCATAGCCTCACCTATTTACTTGACAGGGGAGCCATCCACGTTTAGACTTTTATCCTTTACACCCGCTTACCCTAAGACTATATCAAACAATGTTCACTTCCCAACTGGCCACAAACCTGGTTAGATAACACTAACACTAAACCATAATTCGTAAAAGGTAAATCCAGCGTCATGTATTTTAGACCACAATAAACCTTTTCCATTTTCCTTAAAGAAAATCGATTTAACATAATAAAACAAAGTTTAAGCCTGCCCCAACGAACTACATTAATCCCCATAATAAGTAATAGTAAAATTATAAATCCTATATCATTCGTCTATCGGAATGCCTACAGACTAGGCCTAGACCTACTAAATACCATGGCCAATGTAAACATACCTTTTCCTTAGCATCACGTACACGTCCCCTGATGAAGAATGGCATTTTAATGATCTAGGCCGCAGAATCCAATCACATGACACACAATAAACAGAAATAACGTAATAGACTCTTGAGTTTTAATGAGTTTATGTTGTAGGTTGACACAGAATCTTTGGACTTGTCGACTCGAACGGCGTGTTCCCTGGTTCTGGTTCTGGGCAAGGTTGCCATTCGTACGATAATTATCGTACATGTACGATTATTTTGGGTCCGGAACGATTTACGATACATACCTTAGGTACATACAATGTATGTGTGTGTGTTTAATTAAACAATTATACTAAAATATTTTGAAATAAGTCAATCATGTAACTCGTTAATAATTATATTAAAACTGTGTACGATAATTATGGTTGAGAAAACGATAATTTTAAGGCTCATGTACGATAATCCAGTTGAAATAATCTGGCAACCCTGGTTCTGGGGCGAGGCCTAGCCTTTACAACGGCGCCTCTAACGCTTATCTTCTTGTACTGTTTTGTCTTTTCTTCCACATTATGTTCAATACTTCTTTTTTCTTTTCTATATTTGTTTCACTAAATAAAAATAATCCTACTATTTTCTTTGGGTCTTCCTCGTATGGTTGCTGTAGCTCAATTACTTCATTCCTTTTCTATATTCCTGGCAAAATAACAAAAAATGTATCAAATCTTCCTCTCATTTTCACAAAAATTACAGTTTACATTCCCTCCATTGTGTCTATTTATAATATTTAGTTTTAACGTATTAGTTCTTGCTCTAAAAAATATCACTGAAGCAAATGTATTGTCATAAATTAACTCTTCCGCAACTGTCCACCAAATCCTGTTCAGAACCGTAACCTTTGTAATGGCGACCATGTTCCCTGTATTATCTTTCATCTTTTTATTATTATTATTATTATTATTATTATTATTATTATTATTATTATTAATAATAATTGCTCAGCTACAACCCTAGTTGGAAAAGCAGGATGCTATAAGTCTAGGGGCCCCAACATGGAAAATAGCTCAGTGAAGATAAGAAACAAGGAAAAATAAAATATTTTAAGAATAACAACAAATTTAATATTTCTTATATAAACTATAAAAACTTTAATAAACCAATATAAACAGAAATTAGATAGAATAGCATGCCCGAGTGTACCCTCAAGCAAGAGAACTCTAACCCAAGACAGTGGTAGACCATGGTACAGAGGCTATGGCACTCCCTAAGACTAGAGAACAATGGTTTGATTTTGGAGTGTACTGTCTCCTAGAAGAGCTGCTTACCATACCTAAAAAGTCTCTTCTACCCTTACAAAGAGGAAAGTGGCCACTGAACAATTACAGTGAAGTAGTTAACCCCTTGGGTAAAGAAAATTTGTTTGGTAATCTCACTGTCGTCAGGTGGATGAGGAGAGAGGAGAATCTGTAAAGAATATGCCAGACTATTCAGTGTAAGTGTAGGCAAAGGGAAAGTGAACCGTAACCAGAGATAAAGATCCAATGTAGTACTGTCTGGCCAGTCAGAGGACCACATAACTCATAAGTGGTAGTATTTCGACGGGTGGCTGGTGCCCTTTACTTTTTCTAATGTTAGTTTACAGTTTGTTTAGTATTTCTTCTCAGGCTTTCAGTGGTATTTATATATTCCTATATTTCAATGTTTTCCTCATTTCTGTTATTTTAGTTGTTGCCTTTTATTATGTCTTCTTTCTTTTCTGAATATAGTTCTTTTGATAAAATATATATGTTTCTTGTGGTATGTAATTTTTTGTAGTCTAGTAATTGAAGCATCAAAAGTTTCTTTCTCCGCTCACATGATTTATATTGACGATATGTATTTTCAAATTTATTCCCCCACGACAGATCTAGTGTTAGTACGTTCCTTAAAAGTGGTGTTGAATTTTGTCTATTTCCATAATTGGATTTTTTCTCCCTATATAGGCCTATGTGCTTTCCATCTGTAGTAAAGTTGCATTGTAGGTTATGTTTCTTTCACATATCGTCTTTCCACAATTGAATATATTAATTTTATTACTTTATCTAGATATTTACGTTAAGGAGACCCTGGCACATTGATTAATTACTTTTGCCCATTTGCGTTATCTTCCATGGTATATCTGACAGAGTTTAATTGTTTCATCAACACCCGAAGAGTATTTTGGATATTGGTTTTCATAACAGGAAGAACCAACTTCTCTTAATAATGTACTGATTAGTGTATACTTTAGAGCTCTTGGTATTAATATGCATGTTTTTTTCTAACAATTGTAACTTATATATCCCCTGTAATGAGTGCAGGAGACAATCGTTAGGAAAACCCCTTTCCAAAAGACGTTTCTTCTGGTGAGCATAACTGAATAACCAGAGAAAATGAGGGAAAATACTTACAGAATGAAAGTTAGCGTCGATTAAAAACCGAAAGTGCATTGGCAGAATACAAATCGGCAAAATGCTAATATGATTATTTGATAAGGAGTAAAAACCAAATACTATTAGAAATAGATCCAGGAAGCAGCAGCACCAGACATGAAAAAGTTATATAGTCTATTAAATGATGTAATGGGTAATGTAAAAAAAAAAAAAAAAAAGTATACCAGATGGGTATAGCGACCAAGATTTTGTTAATAAATTTCTATATTTCTTTTTGAATAAAATGGAATATATAATTGGGTCATTTGACGATATTCTGTTATTACCGTGATTGGCTATTGCAACTCTTTCTACTATAATCTACCTAAAGTGCAACTTAAGAATTACAAAACATCTCGAATAAAGATTAGGCCTACTCTTATACTAAATGAATTACAACTAAAGCTAGAATAGAGTGCAAAAAGCCATCAAATGATTAAATCATACGCCCAAAAGACACAAGAGAATTGTAACACATCGTGCAGTCAACGAATCGTGTGGACACGAGAATAGTTACAAATAGTTTCAAATGATTGTATTCAATGTGTATGCCCATTGTAGGTTCTGGACATCTAGAGATTTCAAATTTATTATCGAAAGCTTTAGTCAACTGAAATAACTAGGAAAAGATGGTTTTGTCTATAAGAATCTCCAAGAATATATTGCCTACTGAACATGAATATATTACTTTTACTTTACTTTAAGGGCTGCTTATCTGGTACTGTACAGCAGGGGAACCCTACTCTCTACTGGACCTCCACAGTCATTATATCATGTTCATTCGGGAGCATTTAAGATTTCACATCCCTTACAGTTAAATCGTCACTATCAAAGCACTTGCTGGATAAGAAAGTCGTCAGTTTCCTCTCGATAGCCTTAATATCTTAAATAATTCGGATCTCTCGTGGGAGCTTATTGTATAGTCTTGGGCCGCATATCTAATATGTCTGTGTTCAAATATTTGGAAACCATCTGTAACTATTCTTGTATCAACACGATTTCTTGGCTGCATAATATGTAGTGATTTTCTTAGATATTTTGGTGAGTTATTGTACATATTTCAAATTAAATTCTCGCTTTAACTGGCAGCCATTGTAAATCAATTAGCATGAAGTGATCCTATTTCTAGGTGGGACACCTTCTTTTTATTTATTTTTTTTTTAAGGTAGATTGAAGTAGATGGAGTTACAGTAGTCAATCCTGGTAATAACACAGTTTATCACTAAGTTCCTTTACAGAATATTCATCAAGGTACTTTTTTTTTTATAAAAGGAATTTTCTAAAATGATAACCAACAGTGTTCACTACATTATTTATTTGGGCCTTGAAACACAAATTAGGCAAGAAATGCGCCTAAATCACGAACTTTACTAGATATCGGGGTCGAGTTGTTATTTATGTTTATTTTAATATCACATAAGTTTCTTACGCTATTTTTTCTTTCCCGCCACCATAAACCCTCATTTAATTTAATTTTTTTTTCATCCATTCTCTAACGCTATCAAGGATTTGGTTTAGAGTTTCAGTAGTGTTGTCTACATTATTTATGGCGAAGTAAAATTCTGTATCGTCCGCAAATAGTTTGAACTTCACACCAAGCCTTTGTAGTATTTTCGATAGACGAATAGCATAGATACAGAATAAAATTAGGCCAAGTACACTCCCCTGAGGTACCCCTCTATCTAAGGGGTTTCCAATTTGCACACAGTAATTTCTGCCAACCATGTAGTCTTTTAGATATTCGAAAGCTTGATCTTCAACACCGATAGACCGTAGATCATTTAGTAGAAGTTCATGCACAACTGTACCAAAAGCAGCAGTAAGATTGAATAATACAAACACAACATTTATTTTCATCCATCATTTCCAGCATATCATTTACAACAGAACAGATGGATGTCTTCTTAAAATATAGTTTTCTGTAGCAGACTGGTTGTCTGGCAAAGCTTCTATTACTAAGTGACTGACTAGTTGTTCAAGAATTACGCATTCTAGCACTTTTAAAACAAAGGATAAATTCGAAATAGGTTTATAAGAGCTTAATTCTTAATAACCCAGAGCCTGTTTCAGGACCGGTGAGACTATAGCCATTTTCTCAGATTTGGGAAACTTACATTCATCGATGCTAGCATTTGCTGTTATGATTATCTCGGCTAGACTTGAAAAGTTTCTTTCTCTAGTTACTTCAGATATAGGAACAATCGCACTGTTGGTTTTCTTTGTTCTCTTGATAATCCTGGTGATATCGCCTTGTGTTATGTAGTTAAATCTCGTTAATTTTACCCGTGTATCTGTTGTATCGTTAATCTGATGTTGAATATTTACAAATGACATGGTTATATTTTATATTTTGTTTTTAAATATTCTGCCCAGTTGCACCTGCTTTCTTCTTGCCCTTCTTTGAGTGTGAGAAGAGAATGATTTTCCAAGATTAAATGTTCGGTGATAATAAAAAAGGAAAAAAACTTTATTGTTTCTGTTGCCATACTCGAAATACGTGAGAAGATTATCTGTAATGGATCCTCCCATGATAGGGAGGTGCAGTACCTTTGTCAAAGGGAAAAATACCCGTAGAATTAAATTTCTATCGATTCTAATGATTTAAATGGAATAAACGAGTAAATAGACTTTATGCATGCGGTAGGATGAGAATAATTTTCTAAGAGGGAATATCCCATAATGGAGAAAGACCAGATTTATTTTTCATGGACCAAATAGAATTATATTTAGTAATTTAATCGGAATAACAGAGAAGGCTTACTCTGGAAATGTTAGAAAAGTTTTTTTTTTATGTTGTACCATGATGGAAAAGTAAACTATCTTAAGTATATTGAGATCGATTCTTGTGGTATAACTAGAATAATCGAGAATTTTCTATGTTGCCTTGTTTATGATGGAGATGTACAAGATCTTGGTTATAGGGCAAATGAAACAGTAATTAGATCGATTCAGCACTAAGGTATAACTGGACTAAATCCATAATATTGTACTGTAAACAATAAATTATAAGTTTCACGACAATATAAAAACAAGGAAGCGGGGACTACGGTAAAATATTATGTTAAAAGTAGGTGTATCGTTGCCCAAAAAGATTCTGTGATTAAAGAATTTGGAATAATGTCATCAATATATTAAACTCATACTGGAAATAAATTTCACAGACAATCTGAAGTTGGCACATGCACTTTAATGATAAATCCAGAATGATCTATACTGTATATACATCTCTTCTTTTCTGGTCATATTTTCAAACTGCCAGATTTCTGTAAATAGTAGAGTCAGTTGGAGCGAGTATAGCAGACTTTTGGTAATAGAAACCTTCGATCAGGACTTATCTAGAACATGGTCTAATAAAATGTTTTTTGCCGAGACTCGTTTCCACGAAGTAATCGTCTGAATAGCTCGTCAATCCATTTAATGTATCACAATACAGGCTGAAGCAGAGTAGATGTACCTTCGACAGTTTCCTTCTTCGTCTTTCATAGAGTCTTTTTCTCGTAGAGCCAAATCCCTGCCACGAGTATAACTAGCGAGAGCACATACAACCAACTGATGGTGAATTCAGCTGGAAACAAAGCACCAATCACAACTGAAAGTAGCAAATTGTTGGAGGCACCCAGATAATCCTGACGAATAAAGAATCAATAAATGCACGTTAATGATTTATTTAAAAAAAATGGAAATTATTGGAATTATCAAAATAAATGGGACAGAACTAACCGGTATTTCTTTGAACTAACTTTTGACTTCATAGAGTTTACAAACTCCCCCTCTCCTTATGTTTAAATGGATATTAAACTGGGGCATAACATAACTAGATTGAAATTCACCTTTCGGCTTTAACTATTGCACAATATGATTATTACACTATTGGATACATAAATAAACAAGTTCTTAAATAAAAGAAGGTTCAAAAAAGAGATCTTTCGCACGGTAGACCCAATTAGAAGTTCACTATCTTATAATGGTTTGGTACAGATATTTTTACGCTGGTCAATGGCTAAGTGTGCAATGCCCTAGTTATGTGGAATTTAAATGAATCCCGCTTTCATAAGAAGAAACAATAGGCCTACTCTGATGAAATCGAAATGCTTTTCACTTCGAGTTAATGTATCCCAAAGCAAGCGGACTCAGTCTCACCAAATTGAATGTAATTATGTGTGGTCCCTTACTCTGGCCGGTCTAGTGAATATGGCTCTGATGTTACACAATGAAAAAGTAAATGAGCTAAAATACCTATCAATATATACCTAACTTAGTAAACGAGTTCTTTCCTTGACGAAATACAATATATTTCACGTGTATAAAAAGCAGTTTGTATTAGTTGAACTAGGCCTATAGAACTTTCTTTAATGGCGTATTTTTTTCAAATGCATAAATTGACATCTATTATAAATAATTGCTAAAAACTATTGCATTCTTCCCATCAAACTACCCGAGTTCATACACAAATCGGTTCTTGTCCAAGTCCTAATTCAAGTGATATTCAGAGTATTTCATACAATGATCATGACATCATTAGAATATAAGTTTTTAGGTAAATAATAAAAAAGAGTAATTAAACAATTAGCTGAGTGAATTAGCTTTTATACAGATGTGTTTTAAGATATGGATAATTCTTACCTTTACAATAGTATCAAGATTTTTCACAACGTGAGGAATACAGAGCCCAGCAAAAGATGTAGTTATGATAGAGAGCCAAAGCAACGACATCTGGTGCCAGTTATCCAAGACTTCCTGCAAAAGAGACATGAGGAGAAAGTGAAAAGTGAGTACATACAGTTTATATGGTAATGAAAGCAAGCTCATTGAACAATATAGAATGGTGCAGTCAATATACAGTGAAGAGGTAGTTATCAGCAATGCTTTATAGCAACAAAAAGAAAATGATTAAAAACAGCACATTAGTGATCTAGGAGTGAAATTAAAGGAATGCATTGGAAACAACAAGAAAAAGGCTTAGATTTCCAGCTTGACAGCGGTTTATAAAATAAACTTCAGGAGGATGCACTCATTCGATTTTGCGTTTTTGTTAAAATCGATCAACTCAAAACACCTTCCCACCCCTAGATAAAAGATGCCCCTTTTCCTTAATCAACTCACTTCCAGTAAGACGACATTAATTTCATGTTTTTATCTGTAGTTAATCTGTAGTTGTCCAAAAAAAAAAAATTAAAAAAATTCCGGAGCACGTACCGAGAACCAGGAGTCATTGTCATTGCCTTTCAAAAAAAAAAAAAAAAAAAAAAAAAAAAAAAAAAAAAAACAGGAGTCCTTACCGAGAACCAGGAGCCATTGTCATTGCTTTTCAACATTCATACTGAGCATGGAGCAGCGTTTTTCCTTCCTGCTGTTAGTGGAATAGAGGCTCAGAGGAGAAACGCCCCTTCCACGACACAAACCACAGAAGATGGCCCCCTCGGCTTGGTAAACGAAGGCTGAAGATCCCCGGAGGTGCAGACATCTCTCGCGCAACTTAGTGCGAAAAGCATTTTTCTGAGAGGAGATGCTAGATACCCTCCCCACGTGAAACTAAAGTGGAGTATCTTCACATCTAGTTGGCACAACAGGTCGGGAAGGGGTAGCCATGCCCTCCACCAGCAGAAGTAGAAGGTCCGGGTGCCATTCTACTTGGGGCCAATTTGGAGCCATTACAGTTATATTGAGACTAAAAGTGGCTTGAACTTGACTTAGAACCCTCCTAGTCAGGCAGAACGGCAAAAAAGTACGGGGTGAAACGCGTCCTCGAACGCTGCTCTCGAATCTGGTACTGGAAGACAGTAAAGTTGCAGTGTGGGGTTTAATGAGGTCGGAAAAAATTTGATCGTTTATGAACCCCACAAAGTCTGGATCTCGATCACTACCCGAGGATTCATAGGCCATTCAGAGACAACCACTTGTGTCCTCCTGCTCAATTAGTCTGCTACCCTATTCTTCCTGCCTGGAATGAGTCAAGCTGTGAGAGTAATCGAGTTGAGCTCTGCCCACTCAAGGATCTCTATTGCAAGTTGGCAAAGCTACAAGAACCATGATCCAAGCCCAGCAGGGCTCCTGATTCTCAGGCTTGGCTCCGGATTCTCGGGTTGGATTCCTAGTTTTTGGTCTGGGCTCCTAGTTCTTGGGCTGGGCCCCTGGTTCTTGGGCTGGGCTCCTGGTTCTTGGGCTGGGCTCCCGGTTCCTGGGCTGGGATCCTGGTTCTTGGGTTTAGCCCCAAGGGTATGGGAGAGCCTCAAGGGATGTTAGAACGTTATCAGAGGTGTGGAAAAGTCCTGAGGGGTGTTGCAAAGTTCCCAGGACTGTGTTAAAGTCGACATGTGATGTGGAGAAGTGCTAAGGGTTGTGAAAATGTCCTAAGGGTCTAGTTAAGTTCCCAGGGATATGGGAATGTCCAAGTGGTGTAGTGAAGTCCCCAAACGGTAGAAAAGGTAGATGCATAGTTAAATCTTAGGGGTGTAGTGAAGTTCACAGAAGGGTACTAAAGTCTCCATTAGTATATAAAAGTCCCGATAGGTTGGCCAGGGCACCAGCCACCCGTTGAGACACTACCGCCAGAGAGTTAAGGGGTCCTTTGACTGGCCAGACAGTACTACATTGGATCCTTCTCTCTGGCTACGGTTCTTTCCCTTTGCCTACACAAACACCGAATAGTTTGGCCTATTCTTTACAGATTCTCCTCTGTCCTCATACACCTGACAACACTGAGATTACCAAACATTTCTTCTTTGTCTAAGGGGTTAAGTATTGCAATGTAATTATTCAGTGGCTACTTTCCTCTTGGTAAGGGTAGAAGAGGCTCTGTAGCTATGGTAAGCCGCTCTTCAAGGAGAAGGACACTCCAAAATCAAACCATTGTTCTCTAGTCTTGGGTAGTGCTATAGCCTCTGTACCATGGTCTTCCACTGTCTTGGGTTAGAGTTCTCTTGCTTGAGGGTACACTTGGGCACAATGTTCTATCTAGTTTCTCTTCCTCTTGTTTGTTGAAGTTTTTATTGTTTATTTAGGAAATGTTTATCTTAATGTTGCTATTCTTAAAATATTTTATTTTTCCTTGTTTCTTTTCTTCACTGAGCTATTTTCCCTGTAGAGGCCCCTGGGCTTATAGCATCCTGTATTAAACCCCCACCTCCTGGGTGTAGTAAAGTTCCTAGTGGTGTAGTAAAGTCCTCAGGGGTGTTGTGAAGTCCCCATTGGTGTGCAAATGTCGCAAGGGATGTGGAAGTGTTCCCAATTGTATAGTAATGTCCCCAGTGGTGTAGTAAAGTCTCCATGGATGTAGGAAGGTCAATATTGATTTGATTAAGTCCCAAGTGGTGTGGGAAAGTACCATTCCCGTACAGTTGTTGCTTCATAGAACTGGTTCTCGTCTCATCGTCGAAGTTCTTGTCCAGCGACTTGAATCTTTCTAAACCACATCTCTTGTGGGTTGCCCATGCACAAAAACTTGCGTCATACCAAAATGAGCGATGGCAATCTTAATCTATCAAATCTTTATAGAGATTCCCTTACTAAAGCCATTATTTAATGACTGAAACAAATGTTGGTAAGACTTGAATAAATGAAGCGGCACAGTAACAAATTCCGTCTTTTTCTTCAAGACCTTATTCCCGAAGCCAAGAAAAGTGTCACAAGTGCTTTAGTATTTAATGAAAATTGTCCAAGGGAATGACTAAACCCAAAGAGCATGTATATGTTTACATATCTATTTACATGCTTTAGATAGATTAAAAGGCAGTCATTTCCACCTCTCAGTTTTGTATGATGACTTGTAATAATTCCTTAAGCATAAAACTTCAACACTGTCAGCTTCGTTATGTACTTACCCAGAAGGCTTTTAGACAATGCACAACTCACCTCCATTTAGTTCACAAACTAGACACTCATGAAAAAGAAGAACCTTTATTTATCCCCCTGCTTCTCCCTCCCAAGTTCAAGTCTATATACTGACAGATTAATAAGATACTGCACATGCCCTTAAATCCGTGAATATACATACCTGTACATCCGTGACTAGTTTTGGAATGTCTTCTTTCAAGATCATAAATAGCAAACCTAGGAATGACCCCCAGACGTACAGCCACCACTGCTGCTCACAAAAACTGCGTCCGTCATTTTTTAGAAGTACCTGTAAAAAGACAAGAAGTATATAGACGGTGTTGAAAGCTTAAGAATAATAAACTTCTGAGTAAGCCGTAATGTGTTCTCTTAAAAAAATATTTGTACCTGTTATGGGTGAACTGAATAATGCAGATTGATACTTTCTTTAAAGATAAACTTGTTTGCTTGTATTGCTTAAAACTAATTACAACCTTTGTTCCATCGTTTAATTGACCATATTGATTCTCTTGGCTCTGCCACTATACCAACATTTCTAAAACAGTCAAGTTTAAAAATCCCTTAAAGATGGACCGGCAAGTTGGGTAATTGAAGATAAACGGAGAAAAAAAAATTAAAAGGCAGACGGTGTCTAAATGCGAAACTTAGTTACTCATCCCGAGAATTATTTTTGTATGAGAAAGAGAGGCAAAACAAAAAAATTATACTTCGCAAGAAATTAGATCTTTGAAAAATTTTCCTCTACTCTCAAATATAGAACTAATCTCAGGTTCAAAAATCTTAGTCATTAAACTGTACTGAAATGGCAGATGATGAATGGCGAAGTATTAATTTGAAAGCTCAAGATAGAGACGATTAGTGAAATCTAACCGAGGCCTTTTGCGTCAATAGGCGTAGGAGATAATGATGATGCGTTATACATTTTGGCAAAATATAAGTTACAGTTCTGCCAAAAACAGAGTTGATTTGATCAGCCTATTCTGTTTACCTACAATCGTATTCTACGAAATTTACTAATTCTTCTACTTCATTCTGCATGTTTGGCAAAGTATTCATAAGTAGGAAATGTATTTTCATCCCCCAATTTTACTGCTCGTAAAGGTAGATCCGACGCCGTCATTTCCCTTTACACCACTTATAGAATCAATGTAAAATTATGAAATTTTATATTACCAAAGGTTCAATTTCATATAGTCTTCCTAGTATAGCCTGAATTTCTGTGACAAGGAATGAGGCCATTGCAACATTAGGCATCTCTGCACTCAAAAAACCTCTCCAAATTCAATTAGCACTATTTTACCATCGTGTTTTATTAACAATTGCTTCATTTTTATTAACAACATTAAACTAACCTTCTAAATACTCCATCAGCCGATTCTTTCCCCAGATGTATCTTTTATTCTAAGATACGTTTATTCAGTAACTTTATTTTCTGCATATAACTCCTCAAAGAATACGTTTCTTTTCTTCCCTAAAAATTAACCTCAGAATGGTTACCTTTCTTCGCTTTCTACTTGACTGTCCCACTATCCTGATTACCACTACTGTTCCCATTCTAACCTCTTGATTTCACTATCCCAATATTCATTCCTTTTATTCCCCAACCCTGTGATTCTTTACATGCAAAAACGTCCCAGCGATCTTCGAGCCCATCCTGTAACTAGGCCTATGCATAATCCTTATATACTCCTTCAACTTTAGCACCATCATCTGTAACCATATCCTATTTCACTTCATTTCTTCATAAGCTAATTTATAATTTTTATTATAAGGTTAATTTGATTATATTCAAAGCATAATATTTAGCTTTAGTTTCCAACTAATATTTCAATAAATTTTCAGTTTTGCCCTTACTATAACTATTGATTAGATATAGCCTACCTTTAACACCCCTCCGCTTGCTCTTCCATCCACTCATAATACGAACGAGGTACCAATTGTGGAGTACTTAATAATGGTTTAAGAAAAGTCGTATGAATACAAACAGTCGAATACATAAATTCTTCTAGTATATTTGGCAGCGTTAAAAAAAAAAAAAATAATCGAGGCTTGTTTCCATATTGTAGAAGACATTCTTAACTTGATTAAGACATTAATATTTTTGTAACATTAGGACTGAGAAGTCCAATTCTTTTAGTGTATCTAAAGAAGATATCGGGATACGCCTCTAACAAGTCAAGAAAAAAAAAATTCTAAACTTCTAAACTTCTAAAATTATATCAAAATTTACTTAAACAAAGATTGACAACGTCATCATTTTCGGTACAATGTAACAAAATCAAGGATTGTGGAATTGATTATAAAATGATTAGGTGTTCCATGGCATGTTATCCAGTGTGTATCTTCCAACTTCCATAGTAAAATTCGAATCGGGTTTCTATAACGTTTCTTTGCATAACTATAAAGAATGCCTTGATGCTACGTTCCTGTTTGATTCACGGACTCTGCCGAACCCATTGTTCTATTTGAGGATGAAAATCTAACTATAGTCCATTTCTTTTAGCGAGGCAGATTTGCACCGACTCGCAGCGGTGCCCTTTTAGCTCGGAGAAGTTTCCAGATCGCTGATTGGTTGGACAAGATCATTCTAACCAATCAGCGATCAGGAAACTTTTCCGAGCCAAAAGGGCACCGCTGCGAGATGGTGCAAATCTGCCTCGCTAAAAGAAATGGACTATAGGAAGTCATGAGGCTGAAAATTACAATGATTATAATGTTGCAGAGTATGAATACGCTGATAATTCCGCATCCGAGCTATAGTGAAATGATGACTCTGAAAGTAAAGATGGCTTGCAACTTGTAATGTTCTGTAGGTAATGGTAAGTAAAGTTGAATTTGTCCCACAACATATATTGTAACATTAGAATTATAGGATATATTTTCTGATGGAACTTGCAGATCTAACAAAACTACAAAGCATCTTCATACATACATACATACATATACCAAGGCACTTCCCCCAATGTTGGGGGGTAGCCGACATCAACAAATGAAACAAAACCAAAAAGGGGACCTCTACTCTCTACGTTCCTCCAGCCTAACAAGGGACTCAACCGAGTTCAGCTGGTACTGCTAGGGTGCCATATTATATATTTCGTTGAAAGTTATATATATCATATATGAGAATTTTCATGTACTAATGTTTTGTTTGGTACAATTTATGTTGTCCAAACAAAGTTTGTGTGTGCGCTCGCGCGCGTGTGTCAGTGGCCTCATACAGTAGATGGAATGTTTGACAATTGGAATAACATACCAATAGAATGTTACCATTCGTTTAAACAAATAGTTTCATTCAGTAGCATTTTGTTTTATTAATATCAATTTTCCGATAGCTAAGGGTAGGTGGGTCAACTTTTGGGCGTTTGGCAGCCACAATGAAGATAATTTGTCTGGCGTTTGTCATTCTGAATTCCCCGAGTTGCGTAGAATTATACAAACTGGTCTTCAAATGTTACCAAGAATGTTTGGTCTAGCCTATATTTTTTTTTTCTGGCAGACGTAATGCAGCAATCGGCATGTCTGGTAAGGGTCACTTTGCAAGATGCTATCTTTCATTATAAAGTAGTTTCTATCACTACGTTATATGTTTTATCCACATCCAATTTTTTATAACAGAGGGTGACCAACTTTGGGCGCTTCTGGCAGGCATAAATGCAGATAATTTGTCTGGCGTTGGTCATTCTGAACTCTCCGTGATATATATATATATATATATATATATATATATATATATATATATATATATATATATATATATATATATATATATATATATATATATATATATATATATATATATATATATATATATATATATATATATATATTTCAAGTGGTACCACGAATGTTTGGTCTACCCTAAATTTAGGCCTAGTGTTTTGTTTCTGGTGGGCATAATGCAGCAGAGATTTTGTCTGGCATGGACCATTTCTTAATCAGTGTGGCGTGTACGTTATCCTGATATGCACTGTGTATGGTACGCCTCTACGTTTGATCAAGGTGATATTTTTTCGCCCCCTTCGGGGATCCCCAGGGCCCTAACGCAGCAGGTGGTCTCCGGCAGAAGTCCTACGTGACCCTGCCACTCTATTAATAACACCAAGGTCTGTAGAATAGGCCTTGAATAACACGGTAAGATTCTTTTCACCAGTTTTTTTTATGTAAAACAAATGAACATTATTTGGGGGAAGTCATATGCTACCAACAATCACACTTTATCACAAACACGTCTCCATAAGACCATTTCTTTACTTATTTATTTCAGGAACCTTACACCAACTACGCTAAACATTTATGTTACCTACTTTTGCATTTAAAATACCAAGGACGACCAGGCTTTTTCTTTCTCCAAACTTAGTCAGGCACAGAATCTGAAACTTTCTATATTTTTCTTTCCTCCTCAGATCATATTCAAGTACACACACCAGATATGTTTAGAAGAGGATAATTTATATTTTGGCCGTAAAATACAGAAAAAGGGGTTAATGAATCTTACCTCTACGCATATTGACGCTACTGTAGAAAGAATGGCAGCAAGTTGAGATATGAAGAGAACGAAAAAAGGCAGGGCCGTCTGGCCATCTCCAATTGCTGACAATCTGGCCACACTAACGCTGCACACGACGAGAATGCACCCCATTCCTTGGACGTAGGTCACTTCACGTCCGAAGACTATCTAATTGACATTAACATGTGGTTTAATATATCATGCTGTACTATTACTGTGGATGTAATTGCATGCAAACAAAGAGAGAGAGAGAGAGAGAGAGAGAGAGAGAGAGAGAGAGAGAGAGAGAGAGAGAGAGAGAGAGAGAGAGATACAAGGATTTTGGATTCACGGAGACTCCGTATGCTCTCTGGTAGAGCTATTTAGTTTAAGCATTTGGGGAGTTCTTTTGATCTTGTCTAACTTATTCTTGAACTCGTTTACTACATCCACTGGTAGTCTATTCCAAGGATTTGATATTTTGTATGTAAAGATATTGTCACATTAAGTGGTGTTATATCTTTTCAATTCCAGTTTGTATCCATTACCTGTGTACTGATTTGTGATAATCGTGAATAGATTGTTGTAATCTACATTTGTTAATCGTTTAAGAATTTTGAATGCCTCTATTAACTGTCCCCTTAGTCGTCAAGTTTGTAGATCAAATTTCAAACGTTCAAACCTCCATCTATATCCAAATTGCCTTAGTATTGGGGCTAGTTTAGTGGCCACAGCTTGTATTGCTTGTAGTCTATCTGTATCCTTCTGAATACTTGGAGCCCAGAATTGGACTCCGTATTCTAGATGGCGTCCTTATAGAGATGTGTACAGCCGTAGTACAGTGTCTTTGTATCTGTATTTGAATTGTCTCCTTATGTAACCTGTTAATTTTTGGTGCTTTCTTTTCAGCTTTTATGCTCTCTTTGGTGAACTTTAAATCCTTGCTGATAGTAATACCTAGATCTTCCTCCTGGGTCCACACTTTCTATTCAGAACCAAGCAGTGCGTAATCTGATGATAGGTCACTATAACCTATGTGCATGACTGCATTTCCCACAATTGAAAGGCATTTGCTATTTTTTTGGACCATTCTCCTAGCTTAATTAGATCTTCTCTTAAGGCTTCTACGTCTTCGGAGTTGGCAACATTTATGCCTAGTTTAGTATCGTCGGCAAATTTGGCTATTCTACTAATCATAAATCTATGTAGTTAATGTAGATCAGAAATAGCAGTGGGCGAAGGACGGATCCTTGAGGTCCTCCGCTTGTAATAGCTGCCAACTCTGAAGCTTCTCCATTGATTACAACTGTGTTATATGTTTGTTAGCCAATCTTCGATCCATTCGGCTGACTCATCAAGGATGCATAGTCCTCTAATTTTGACCATTAATTTTTATGAGGAGCTTTGTCAAAAGCCTTTTGAAAATCTAGGTATACGATGTCCATTGCCCTGCTTTTGTCATGAATTCTAAACATATTGTGGAAAAAATTCCAAAAGTTTTGTCACACATGATCTCTTTTGTCTAAAGCCATGTTGGCTGTCTATCAGAAGATTTTTTTCTCTATATATTCTACTATTAAATCCAATATAATTGATTAAAAATCTTACAAGGCACTGAAGTTAGACATACTGGTCTGTAGTTCCTATGTTCTTTTGGTCCCTTCTTTGTAGATTGGAGGAGCATTGCCTAGTCCTTGCGGTACCTTTCTTTCGTTGGCTGTCTTTCGGAACATTTTGTAAAAGTGTGGGGTTATCTCTTCTTCTAGTTCGATCATCTCTCTTGGATTAATATCATCTGGACCTGGTTCCTCAGACCAACTGAGTCCTTTTATATTCTTTATGAAATCATCCACTGTAAAGGTGATTTTGTTTAATGGCTGTGGCCCTTCATATTTGATAGCTGGTTCAGGGAGGGTCGTTGATTCTTCCCTAGTGAATACAGATGTCAAATGTGCATTCATTAGTTGGGTTTTTTTCCAAATAATTCGTTATAAAATTACCCTCCGAGTTTCTTAATGGGTTAATGTTTATTTTTGATAGGTTTTCTACTGTTTACATATACAAAAACTTCTTTTGGGTTTTCTTTACTAGCTGAAGCCGCTCTTTTCTCTTTATTGATCTTGGAATTTTTAACTAGTTTATTTACGTTTTGGCTTAATTTCTTGTGCTCGGAAATTTTATAAATAGCAGGCTGTGTACCCATTGATTTATGTTTGCTGTGTGCTTCTTATTGCATTGGCTATTTCTCTGTTGAACCACTCAGGTTGTGGAGAGAGAGAGAGAGAGAGAGAGAGAGAGAGAGAGAGAGAGAGAGAGAGAGAGAGAGAGAGAGAGAGAGAGAGAGACTAAACTAATGAAATAGGATTGACTTTCAGAATGTAATAGTTTCCTTTGTATTTTAAGAATATTTGAGATAATAAAAATGCAGGAATCCATTAGAAATTATTACAAAACAAACCTTATAAGCGACGGCCGTGTACAAAGTCCGTGTCTGAATTAACACCATCCAAATAGGAGGAGATATTTTGGTAAGAGCACCGAGATACATAAAGTTGGTGAGGAAATAGCAGACAGCAGGCAAACTGAACCTTATTGACGGACTCCAGCCTTCCATCTGAATACCAGTGACCTGAAATGCAGCAGATAATATTTCAGATTAGTTGAAACAACTCTTTAGCAAAGGTTACGAAGAGATTGATAGCTCAATCAGATCAATTAGTCCTCAAACCTGATTTTAATACCTGTCTCAAATTGCCTTCCAAAGTTCTTTGAGAGTCTTAAACGCGGACACTAAATATACCGTAATATCCCATTTACAAATTAATGTCCTACTCATATATCCCCTTGGATTTAGTTATTAAATAAAACTCACATAGTTCAAGGATTGTTTGTTTGATCCCGTAATAGGGCCAAATGCCACCTTAATCTAATGATAAAAAAAATCTGGACTCTGTTACGGCCTCTATGGCCGTAGTCAGGCCCTTCATAGCAGGTATAGCTTAATGAGCACACTATTATGCAGTTCTGGCAAAAATTAGTGTATTTTTCTTTATTATCTCCCATACTAATTACTTGATCAGAATAATACTTTGACACAACATTCTATAGACCTCCCCTTAATTTGTTATACTTTATTGCAATGGCAAATCTCGTTAATCGAGGTGTTTCCTCTTGTCATAATAAAGCCCAAGTCAAGTGAATCGGGTGAGTAGGGAAAGCAATTTGAATACCTACACTCCTACGTCCCTCCCCTCTCCTTCCTTCCCTCTGTCTAGACCCTCCATTTTATCCCTTCTGTAACCCCCTTTCCTGGTCCCTCTAGCGTCACTTACTCTACCTTTTCGGTAACCTGTTTCTTTATTTCTACACCGTTTAAAGAAGACCTCAGGGCCGGGTCATCAAGTTGGATGAATAGGTTAAAGGATATAAACTCCTTATATACCATCACAAAGTACAACAATATCATGAAATGTTAATAGTAACTATAAAAAAAATCCAACATAAATTCTATCAGTTATTAACAAATATAACTGGTTACAGATAGGGTAGAGTAAGCGCTGCCGGAGAGACTAGTTACTTGAGGGATAAGAGGAAGGTCTAGACAGAGTGAGGGAAGGTGAGGGGAGGGCTTGGGCTTTAATTGACGAGATTTGTCAATGCATTAAAGTATCAAAAATTAGGGGGAGGTCTATAGAGTGCTGTGTCAAAGTACCATTCGGATCGAGTAATTAGTATGGGAGATATTAAAGGAAAATACACTATTTTGTCAGAAATGCATAGTAGGTTTGTCAGTGTTCTTTCTATAGTCCTGCTCAACAAAAGACATAGTAACTAACTGATATACAGTGAGTTTATAGTTTGATTTCTCTGTACAATTCCAAGATCCAAGTATGATGATGCTTATATCCTAATCGAACAGATGAAAGTGATTGACTAAATATACTACAAGGTATCCCCATCTGAAGGAGCTACTAAACTTCATTTGCCACCGTTTTATATATAGGTTACTTATTAAATTCATGCATATTCACAATTTCTTTCATGTCATATCTACATAAGACAAAGAAACCTGAGAAGAGTGCTTTATAGTGCACTTTCTCGATGTGATGGTTGTATGCGGTTCATGTTGAGCTAGCATTAGGTCACCCGGTTGCAAAACAATCTGTGGGAGTAAAAAGGCCTTAGTAGACCCTTAAACTCATCCTCACAACTGGCGCATACCCTGCCAAATCTTACTATAATGATATATGGCATATTTCTTATGTATAGCTAAACGATTGAGCATTATAAAAAACACAGGGGAAAAAAAGCAACATAGTTATACTAACAAGAAACAAATATCGCAGCTTTAAAGTCCTGTTTTATAGGGAGCAATATATTTTTGTGCGGCCAGTAAACTATACAATAAATAGATTATCAAATTTCAATATTCATCCAGATTATCTAAAAATCAGGAAGTTATAAGTTAAGTCAAAACCTACACTGTCATGTTACGTGTGCTCTTCTCAATTTTATTACTTATGCATTGTTACCTATCAATATCTTTGCACATTCAATAACCTACGAAGGACAGGGCTTCTTTTATGGGTCTTTCTTATGATTTGGATGTGCAACATAAAGTAAAAGTTATATTATTTGTGAAAGGAGTAAAATAACGTACAGTATTGAACCATTATAGGCCTAGTTTAGAATTACATTTAAACACGAAAAAACACCTATCTCCATGTTAACTCTACCTATTTCGCGTAAACATAATGATTTAAAGGTCACTCAACCTTTTTGTCCACCTGTTTCAACCCAGATGGAAATTAGAGCTGAACCACGGTTTGAAAGCTCGTCGCTAATTGGCTGTTGTTTGTTGGTTCAGGCATTATCTCCTCCGGCCGACCGACGACGAAGCAAAACATTGCATTTGTCTGCGGTATGTGTTCATTTTTGCTCTATGCCTCACTTAGTTTGCGTAATATCTACCTGGTTCTTTGGTCATACACAGATTAAAGGTAGATGATGAGTAATACCTTGAAAAAAATATCCATATCTTGAAAAATATTACGCAAACTAAGTGAGATATAGAGCAAAAAAGAACACACACTTAACCTAGCCATTGTCTCATTTGCTCTTTTCAATCTTAATAAAAAAAAATGAATCATGTTTTAATTATGTCCCCTAGGCCGAGAGCATCGTGTAAGTAGTTGTAGATTGCTCTAAATCTCTCTACACTCAAAGTCTAAAGAGAAGTCTATCCTGTTCGTAATACTAGGCAGGCAGTTAATTCTAATAGCCAGGCCTTCTCCATCATGAGGCTCAATACTACGCAGTACTTTAGAAGTTTTATTCCAGCTGTTACCAAGTTGTGGAATGATCTTCCTAATCGGGTAGTTGAATCAGTAGAACTTCAAAAGTTCAAAGTTGGAGCAAATGCTTTTTTTTGTTGACCAGGCGGACATGAGTCTTTTTATAGTATATTTATGACATATTTGTTTTTGATGTTGTTAATAGTCTATATATGACATGTCTGTTTTGACGTTGTTAATTTTTTTAGAATGATCTATTGTCAATTTGTTCTCTTCATTTATTTATTTCCTTATTTCCTTATTTCCTTTCCTCGCTGGGCTATTTTTCCCTGTTGGAGCCCCTGGGCTTATAGCATCTTGCTTTTCCAACTAGGGTTGTAGCTTGGATAGTAATAATAATAATAATAATAATAATAATAATAATAATAATAATAATAATAATAATAATACATCCATACTTTTTCTCCACTCGTATACAAGGAGTCTTTAAGTTCAAAGCAGCAGGAGGGGAAAAGACACGTGAAGTGGGGGCGTATTCACCCTTATTTGCTTACGAGATTTTATCAAATTTCTGTGCGAATTTCAGCGTGTGAACCTGCTTATAAAGTGAGACATCCCATACACACACGTCTGTTCATATGTTAAAAAGAGATATTTTTCTTACCTTACTCCAAATGAGGATGACGAGAAGTTTGAAAACCTCCACCAGGACAAGCAGAAGCGATGATGGAATAGGGTAGATTCCGTCATTACTTCGTGCAAGGGCGAAGTTGCTGACTTGCTTGTTAGTCTTTAAAAAAAAGTTATACGATTATTAAATGTATGTGCTTATTACTTATACAATAAAATTAAATTACATATATTTTGCCCGTTTGTAGGTAGATTGCTAAAGTGACGCGTATCTGACAGCCATAGCAGATAAAATGCTACTTATATTGACTGTTTTCACATTTCGTTTCGAACAAACCTTAATGAAATTGTTATTACTGTTAAATGCGACATTAAATCATTAGATATTAGACGATGGACTATGTTTTTAGTACGGTGACTCTTGTGTTATTGAACAAGTAGGACTAACCAAGAAATTAACTCTGAAGAATTGATCCAATGCCGTGTTGCCCATAATCTAATATTTTCAAACTTTACCGTAAATGCGAAAATATATCCATTTGCTCTCTCTTACAACCACTTATAATAGAGTGAGTAAAAGGGAATATGATACAATGTGTCCACTGATGGAAAAGACTATAACTGTTAGCGATCAATCTCCTTGGTTTGATGGAGAGACTTTAGTGAAAAAGAGAAAAAGGACGTAAAGAAAGGAAGTGGAATCGGTTAAAACTGAAAGTACTTGGGTAGAATACAAAACTGCTATTTGTCAATACAACGACCTACTAAGAAGGAAAAAAACAAATACTACAAGAAAAAAATCCGCGAAGCAGCAACAGATATAAATAAGTTATATTGTCCCCTAAATGGTATAATGCGAAATGTAAACGAAATAATGCTACCTGATGGGTACAGTAACCAGGAACTAGCAAATAATTTTCTAGTATTCTTTAAAAAAATTAAAATATAGCCAGGTCATTTGCAAATATTCTACATCAGATTAATGATACACCAAATACACAGATAAAATTAATGACATTGAACAACATAACACAAAACAATATCACCAGGATTATCAAGAGAGCAAAGATAAATTGCAGAATTGATCCTATGCCAATATCTGAAGTTATTGGAGGAAGAAACTTTTCTAGTCTGGCAGAAATAATTATGAGAATAGCAAATGCATTGATGAATTCAAGTTTCCCAAATCTGGGAAAATGGTTATAGTCACACCAGTCCTGAAAAGTGTTCTGGGTTACTAGGAATTAAGTTTATATTGACCAATTTCGAATTTATCTTTTGTATCAAAAGTGCTAGAATACGTCATTCTTGAACAACTAGTCAGTCACTTAGAAGTAATAGAAGCTTTGCCAGACAACCAGTCTGCTTACAGACACCATATATACTACGGAGACATCCATCTGTTCTGTTGTAAATGATATGCTGGAAATGATGGATAAAAATAAATGTGGTTTTTATATTACTCTATCTTAGTGCTGCACTGCACTGCAGTTAGTAGCAGTTCATGCACAACTGTATCAAAAGCAGCACTGTGCTGCTTTTGATACAGTTGTGCATGAACTGCTACTAACTGATCTACGCTCCATCGGCGTTGAAGATCAAGCTTTCGAATGCCTAAAAGACTACTTGGTTGGCAGAAATTATTGTGCGCAAATTGGAAACTCAAATTCATCATATTAACCTTGAAACAGAGGGGTACATCAGGGGAGTGTACTTGGTTCAATTTTATTCTTCATCTATACTATTGTTCTATCGAAAATACTACAAAGGCATGGTGTGAATTTCAAACTATTTACGGATGACACATAATTTCACATCTCAATGAATGATATAGACGACACTACTGAAACTCTAAACCAAATCCTTGATAGTGTTAGAGAATGACTGACAATTAACAACTAAAATTAAATGAGAAGAGAAGTGAGTATATGGTAGTGGTAAAGAGGAACAGCGTAAGAAGCTTGGGTGATATTCAAATAAATATAAATACTGGCTCAGTGCCGATATCTAGTAAATTTCGTGATCCAAGCGTATTTCTTGATGGCAACTTGGCTCTTAATGTCCACATAAATAATGTAGTAAAAACTACTGGTTATCATCTGAGAAATATTACTTTTATAAAAAAAAAAAAAGTACCTTGATGAATATTCTGTAAAGAAACTTGTGATAAACTGTTGCTTGTGAGAGTGCCACCGTGAGACTGCCACTCTGCCAGCAGCCAGTTGACATCTTGACGGCCACAAGCCCACAGCTACATCTCCGATACGTTCTTTATGTTATATACATAACTATGGTGGCTAAAAATTCAGATTCATTGAGTATTTTTTTATCATAATTAAAGATCATTGGAATAATTTTTCCATAATGATCTAGCTGATATTTTGATATAAAAATATGGCATAAATTCTTTAAAATCCTGCATAATGAACTGTATCTTTTATTGAGCGAAGTTTCAAAATGCTTCGTCCCGGGAACCTATTCTCATTAGAAATGTGAAGAATGTGAGAGGTGCAATAGTGACTTTTGAACGAAAATCACTGTATTCAGGTATCACCAGTTTTGCTGTATGCTGTACATGTTTACTGTAGGCTCTAGAGCCTTTAAATATTGCGGCCCCGAAACTATACAATAGGCTCCCACAAGACATCGGAATAATAATTGAAGATATGATTCAAGGCTTTCAAGATGAAACTGAAGATTTTCTTATTCTGTGAGTGTTTCGAGTGATGATCTAACAGTAAGAAAGCAATATGCATTGTAAAATGTTGAATGCTCCTGAATGAACATGATAAAACGACAGTGGATGTCTAGTACAGAACAGAGTTCCCTTGGTGTACAAGACCAGATAATTATAGTTTGGTGCTTCAAGTGTTACTTACATGAAAACAGTGTTGCCAACTTTTCTCAATCAAATTTTGATAGAGAAGTAAAATTCCGGTAATACTGTATTTCCCAAATTCCTCATATAACCTACAAATTTTCACCCAAAATTCATCATTGATAAAAAAAAAGTCTAGAAATTCGTCTAGATGAAATACTTTTGGTACTGTGTGTGTTACTCTAAGGCTATTTACTTTTTTGTTAACTTGGTAACACTACACTCAACTAGCAGTGGTGTTTTTCTAAGGCCGTATTCAACAACTGTCTCTGTTTGTACAGTATTATTTCTGAACACGGGCAACAAAGTCATTTCCAAAATATAACTTTATCACAAAATATGAGAAAATACATTAATACTGCATAAACAACTATGTCTATCGTTGTCTGCATGTTTGCTAATAGGAGGGAGTTGGCGAGTCATCAAAAATAACTTGATATGTACTTCATCAAACGAAGTACAATACAAAATAAATTTATTTATTACATATGAGTCATAACTGTAGGTTTTATTTTTTTATGTCTGGTGAGTGTGAGTGCTTGTATGTCATTAGTTGGGCGGTTGAGGGTTGTCAAACTCCCCTATATCACATTTTCTTGGTGTTAACCCTTTTACCCCCACCATAAGGTTAAATTTCGAGCAAATTTTGCTTTGTATTTTTATATTTTTTTAAATTGCTCTAACAGGCTTAATTTTTGTCCTAGAGAGGTCAGGTTGGTCTCATTCTTTTGGAAAATGCCTTTAGTTTCTCATAAAATTATCAAAAATATGCAAAAACATGTAATTAACAGTGTTTTGCAAGAACGTACCGGTGCGTCCTTTGGGGGTGAGAGGGAATTTTTCCGGAAAAAAGGTGCGTCTTATGACACGGGAAATACGGTAATTGATAAAAAAAAAAGGAAACTTACTGTGAATAGCAGGAGAAAGACACGTGGTATAATGTATAGCTTATGTTTAACCATAAAAATGTCAACGGGGACATTATTTGAATGAAAACATTCAAATATAACAATGCAACCTTCCCTAACTTAGCCAAGGATGCTACATCCTTGAATATTAATAACATCAAAGCAAGTAAAAAACTAACTCTTTATTATTGATATGCAATTTTTAAATATCATATTGCCTTTATGAAAAAATAGATGTAATTTCAGCATAAATCTCTTCAAGTTGGTCATTTATCTTTTACGATGTCAGCTAGTGGGACCACAAATGAACACAAGGTTTTTGCACTGGGCACCGCCAAAAACCGGGGAATAGTCAATAGGAATGGTATTATATATATATATATATATATATATATATATATATATATATATATATATATATATATATATATATATATATATATATATATATATATATATATATATGTGTGTGTGTGTGTGTGTGTATATATATATATATATATATATATATATATATATATATATATATATATATATATATATATATATATATATATGTATATATGTATATATATATATATATATATATATATATATATATATATATATATATATATATATAAATGAGAATAATTTAGAAACATTAGGTCATGTGTACAACAAATGATAGTGAAAACGAAAAAGTTCATAGTACTGTACAAACAAATTTAGCAACTTAGCTTCCTTAACCTAGTGTAACCCAATGTGCATAAATTGTCTCAAGAACATCCCAAGTTATTAAGCGTTATTATTTTTTTTTCTAGGCTACAAGATTAGATTGGAACATCAAATGATAGATTTCCCTATATAGAATTTTCAATATTTTCTTGAAAACCTTTGAAATTTGAAATTGTTTTTTCTCTTATTTTGATTCGTCAAAATGCCATAGAGGTTATAATACTTTAATGCTGGAACTGGTGATTCACAGTGTAGCCTAGGCCTATTCCACCAAGGATGGTATTTCATCCTTTTGTTAAATGAATTAATCTCAATACTGAAATTGACCATCTATCTAGTGTCCCATACTGCTTGTTCTGGTCGTATTCATCATAGCTTTATCTTCATTTAATCAATTACTTCAATCATGCACTTAATAACACTGATTTCAGGTCCTGTAATGAATTCGTCTATTTTTTCTTCTGTCATATCGGCAGTGCCTTCTCTGTCGATTTATTTTGCTTCTCAAAATATTGTGAGTCATCAAAAACTTGTGCTGAAACATATAATTTTTACTCAATTACCTCGTAATCGGTTAGTAATTTAAACATCCAACGCACAAGAAGACCTTCATAAACACATTTCTTTAGGTAGGCTTTGCCAGGATCACTTTTTTTTTTTTTTTTTTTTTTTTGCGGTTTATCCATGAAAATTATTTAAATCGCGTGACGTCAGATATGCCAATTTATTTATTCTTTGTTACGCATCGTAACTAATTGAACATGTGATGGGATGCCAGAGAAGCAATGGACGAGAAGATGAATAATTTGAATGTACAATTAAAAAAAAAAAAGTATTATGTTCTTGATTTCATTTATTACTCTTAACCAGCTTGAGACAATTGAAATCACATACAGCTGCTTAGTCTACACATATGCAAGAGACAAATTTACTTCAGTTGGGCCACGAAAGTTGCTTAAATAATCCTCGGCTTTATCTTATATTGTATAATGTCATTTTCCAAATATTACTTGTTACTTGGAAATTACCAGTCTTGAATACTGAAAAATGCTCTCACATCTTTGAAGAAACATAAGTGGCCACGAGCGTTAAGTGAAAGATATTTCAAAATATCTTTTTCTTAATTTAAGTAAAGATGAGACAATGTTGTTATGATGGATAATTAACCAATATACTAAGCAGAGTAGATATAAAATTACCCATATTTAGATTTCACCCTTTTGTATATTATTAAGTTCATTAATCACAAACATTAAGGAGGGGCAATCAATAATGGATTAATGCTCTTCATGCACCCATTGTATAAGGATTTCATATGATTAATAAAATTTTTTTATTGAATTTGTTTGCCTTGAACATTTGTCTTCATGCTGTTTCTCTCTGACTTTGGCATTCGGTGCTTAGCAAATATTTACTAGTAGCGTAGGTTCACTTTAGAAGGCGTAATAAAACATCTAATTACGATTTCAAGTAATCTATTACGTCAATTGCATTTTATTTTGTATAATTACTTTACGATGAAGTATTAATGTAAGTGCCTTAGATGACCGCGGAGGTAGCAGCAGTAGGGGACTCAGCAGTATGAAGCTTCATCTGTGGTGGAAATGTGGGAGGTTGGGCTGTGGCACCCTAGCAGTACCAGCTGAACTCGGCTGAGTCCCTGGTTAGGCTGGAGTAACGTAGAGAGTAGAGGTCCCCTTTTTTGTTTTGTTTCTTGTTGTTGTCGGCTATCCCCCAAAGTTGGGGGAAGTGCCTTTGGTATATGGATGGATTAATGTAAGTCAAACGTAGCATATGGTGACTGGAGAGAAAGGTAAGAAAAGTTTTGTTTGATAAAGAAAAGAGGGGGGGGGGAGAATTAATGATAGATGACGAAGATAGCTTCGCCTATGAAGTTAGGTGATCCACAAGTGTGATTTGTTGAAATAATGATTGTTCAGATAGTAGTACACTTGGTAAATATACGTTTAGTAATCGATAGTTCACTGTTGGGACTATTCTAACGCACTGGCATTCTAATTTGTAACAGGGAGAGATTCAAGAGAAAATGATGATTGATTTTCCATTCTTTTAAAGAATATTGGTATTTTTATTTTCATTTTTATCTACTTCATCTTAACTTTTTAACGTTGTCTATCTATTTATGAGGTTAATTCTAAGTTGTGGTTTTTTAATCCATCCCATTACTTGGATTTTATGAAGGCAAGGAATGGATTTCTTCGCCGCAGCTTTTCAGCTTTGGCCACTGATAAGCAAAATGATTACATGTTTCCTAGGACATAACAATATCTTATTTATCAAACATATTTATAAGATAACATTGAACTTATGAAGAAAACAGTTGCGTGAGATCAGATGCTTCGTAAAAACATGAATATATAAATTTTTATATTTCTTAATTGTATCTCGAAACAAGTGAAATATTGAATAGATTATCTTGAAAATTTCGAAAAATCTGGAATGATCTTATATGCTTATGAGAGTGTTGCAATTTAAGATCAAACTATAGGCCCACGTACCTCTAAATATAAGAAAGCCAGGATGAATCCCAGAGATCTCCTCACATTTGATTTCCTGTCGAGTGTTATAGCGTTACTCGGTATCTTTATCACCTCCTGATTCGACGTCTCGACCGTGGAGTCACTGAAGTCTACTTCTTCGACTTTACCTTGGTCAGCAGGTCGCGCAATTATTTCGTCAAGCTCAGCCATCACGTACCTAAAAGCAAGGCCAATAGAATTTAAACAGGTCAACCCAGGGCCGCTTGAAATTTTTGTCGTAAGCGCATCCCTGGCGTCAATAGGTTCAAAAGAGGTCCTAGGCCTAGGCCCTAGGTTAGATCACCTACGGGCCAACCAAGGGAAAAGCCCGTGCCAACAACAAGTGTTGGCTTTAATACCCCAAGAAGAAGAAGAAGAAGGCCCTAGGCCCTAGGCTGAACCTCTGGTCAGTCTGTAATGAGCGGCCCAGAAGGTCGGACATCCATCTCTCTCCGACCCAGTCTGTCTCACGGCAACATTATGAAATAAATTAGATCACAAATTTTTAATTTTTGTTGTCTGGTCAATTTTGCACCTTGGCATATTTTTTCTTAAATTTCCAGATATGATTATTGAAAGGTCACCATTGTATAAATATAAATCACCTCCATCATATATGATAACGGTAACAATTAATAATAATAATAATAATAATAATAATAATAATAATAATAATAATAATAATAATTATAATAATAATAATATAATAATAATATAAGGAGTATAATAATAGTAATAAAATATCAAGAGTAAACGAATAATAATAATCATAGCAATATTATTATTATTATTATTATTATTATTGTAATACTCCTGATATTATTATTATTGTTGTTGTTGGTGGTGGTGGCTGTTGTTATTATTAGTATTATCATTATTTTATATTATTAATATCAAAAGTATTATAATAATAATAATAATAATAATAATAATAATAATAATAATAATAATAATAATAATAATAATAATGATAACAGTATAATTAGATGAGATTATGGATAAGCAATCAGAGAGAGACAGGAGAGAGAGAGAGAGAGAGAGAGAGAGAGAGAGAGAGAGAGAGAGAGAGAGAGAGAGAGAACACTTGTCATAGTGAAAGCTGCGTGTGGGTTGAACTGTAAAATTCTATTGGCCTTGCCTAAAAGAAAAGGAGTGCGATAATATGCGAATAAAGATATGCCATTAAATGTTGAACTAATTGTGTATCACTCACTAGAATAGTCTGTGAGGGGTCTTCTTCGGGATTTCGTGTTTGGGCTTATCAAAGAAAAATTATACTTAAAAGTATATTCGATTGATATGGTACTACTGCTTAAGAGGTGTTTAGAGTTTAATGAGCTCTTTAGTTATATTAAGAGAATGAGCAAGAGGAGAAATATTGAAAGGATGAGGAATGGTGAATCGCTGGTGGGATGGAGAAGGCGAGTGTCTATAAAGTTCTGAGTAGAATATGTAATAGAACTATGGTCTCCATGAATTTCGAATGATATACTGTATGAAGGATCGTCAACATGATGATGTATCTTAAAAGAATTTGTAAAAGCAGCTATGAAAATATTTAAGCTTTCTAATACAAGTGTTGAAGTGTACATGTGGTTGTCTAGAGGCAATATATAATTGCAAATGTAACTAGTTCTGTAACAAAGGCCACTCAATTCATGTATTAAGGATAAGTAATTGTTGCCTTGGTGCATTTCTCTTAAGTGCGTTCCAGCTCATCAAATGAACTGTGTTTATGTTCCCTCCATTTCACTTTGTTAGCACATCCTTTTTTAACAAAGTCGACCAGTGAAGCTGTAAAATGAGAATAGCCATTCACAAGCTTCCTTTAGTATCTTATTAATTAGAGGAATGATTTCACTTGATTCTTGGTCTCCGATGGTAGGCAAATACATCCTGAATACTCATTCATTTTGGTTCATCCATGGCTACTTTGTTGTAGCTGACCTTGTGTCCCAGGAATTCAACTTTATTATATTCATTGTACCATTTTGGATGTCAAATAATCAATCTTTTCGTTCTCATCACTCTGATGGAGGCTGAAATAGTATTATTTATCATTCCAAACGACATCCTCTCAATATGAAAACTCCACTTGGCACTGTAAATGCTACATTCTTTTTTGATGCTCACAGTCAGACATATATTTTTTTTTTTTTTTTTTTTTTTTTTTTTTTTTTTTTTAGTATCCACAATCTTTCTGTCCTTGTGAGCTGGGATGAAGTCATCAGTAACTGGTGCCTAGTCCTCATTGATGTGAAGAGTGGGCTTAGGTACTGATTATATGGGCAGTCTCCTGGACATTGTACTATAGTCCATTTCTTTTAGCGATGCATATTTGCACCGACTCGAGGCGGTGCCCTATTAGCTCGGAAAAGTTTCCTGATCGCCGATTGGTTAGAATTATCTTGTCCAACCAATCAGCGATCAGGAAACTTTTCCGAGCTAAAAGGGCACCGCTGCGAGTCGGTGCAAATATGCATCGCTAAAAGAAATGGACTATAGGTCAGTGCCTATCCCTTTGGCTCTGCCACTCATGAGCGTTACAGGTCAGCCTTATTCACTAGATCAAATCAGTATTCACTTTTCGAGCACCAAAATTAAAACAATCATGTATATATATATATATATATATATATATATATATATATATATATATATATATATATACATATATATATATATATATATATATATATATGTATGTATATATATGTATATATATATATATATATATATATATATATATATATATATATATATATATATATATATACACACATATTATATATATATATATATATATATATATATATATATATATATATATACATATATATAACAGTATTCACTTTTGGGGCACCAAAATTAAAACAATCATGCATATATATATATATATATATATATATATATATATATATATATATATATATATATATATATATATACATATATATAACAGTATTCACTTTTGGGGCACCAAAATTAAAACAATCATGCATATATATATATATATATATATATATATATATATATATATATATATATACATACATACGTATATATATATATATATATATATATATATATATATATATATATATATATATACATACATACGTATATATATATATATATATATATATATATATATATATATATATATATATATATATATATATATATATATATATATGCGTAAAAATCACAGGGTAACGTGATGCTCAGATGCAAAAGAACCATAAGGAAAATTAAAATAGGAAATATAAGATCAAGTCCTAACTAACTTCGTGATACTTCTTCGGAGGACTGATTTATTTATATATATGGACAAAGCTACCCCTATTGATATGAGGAATTTGTATTGAAAGCCTAAACAAAATTCATCAGTCATCAGAAATTACCCTTTCGGGCAGATGTCTAATGAGATTTAATCTCCGCTCAGGAAACACCTGATAACAGCGCAGGTAGATGGTCACTGTTCTCTAAGTCTCTGTATGTATGTTCGTACGTTTACTGTACCTATAAAATGTCAAGAAACCTCGTTCAATAGATCAGTCCTCTGAAGAAGTATCAGGAAACTATTTTCATTTTCCCTTTGGGTATTTTGCACACACACACACACACACACACACACACACACACACACACACACACACACACACACATATATATATATATATATATATATATATATATATATATATATATATATATATATATATATATACATATATATATATATATATATATATATATATATATATATATATATATATATATGTATATGTATATATATATATATATATGTATGTACACATACACACACACACACACACACACATATATATATATATATATACATTTAGTTTGTTTTCTCCAATTTGCCAAAGAATTAAAGCACTATGAAATTCAGTCTCTAGCTTATGCTAGTATTTTGTTCAGGATATCTCAATGTTAAGACAGAACAGGACTTTTGAATATTACATTTTGTCTTAATTAACCTATGAATATCAACAACCCTTTTTGCAATGCGAATAGAAATTGGATAGATTAAAATTAAGTTTCAAATTAAAGGGGAAATGTAAATATCTGAAATCCTTATAATCATTCAATTCAACATTTCTAGTTTTTTTTTTATTTTCTTTTTTTTAAGGTAAAATCTATGTTATATTTCTTTTTTACCGTATCTTTTTTATTATATGTATTATCATTCGATTTGGTCGTAGGTATCAAAATTACTAAAGAAATTAGCAAGTGAATGCCATCGATATGAAAGGTCTAAATTATTACAAAACGTACGCTACCTTTTCCTAGACTCTCGCCTGGTTTGAATAAAAATTAAAACAGCTCTCCCGAGGAATGGCCCATTTTCAACATCGTACACTTGGTCATGTTAATCGAACAACGTAACAAGTGAAACTGTTCGAAAGAGTTAAGTTTGCGGAACTCAGTCCAGTCTGTTGCATACGTGTGCAGAGGAAAACATCACCTGATATTTCGCAGCTGACATGGGGCGGCCGGAAAAAACACCATAAACTATCATGCCTGGCTTCACCCAATCAGTGCTCTTCTTCCGCAATAGATTTTCATTTCTCATTTGTCTTGTCTTACGTGAGATATTTTTTAAGCATAGAGGTTTTGTTAACTCCATTTCTGAAGTTATGATGAACCAGCTTGATGCTGAACGCATGAAAATTACTGTTTCAAGCCAGGTGTAATGTAATTGGTATATGCAAAATATGTCTAATTGGCTAAATATACTAGCAAGGCAAATTCGATACACACGAACAATATCAAGAGCAGATTTGAAAAAAAATAATGTCCAGTACTTAAAGCGCTCCTCTCTCTCTCTCTCTCTCTCTCTCTCTCTCTCTCTCTCTCTCTCTCTCTCTCTCTCTCTCTCTCTCTCTCTCTCTCTCTCTCGATAGATAGATAGATAGATAGATAGATAGATAGATAGATAGATATGTATACACTAGTGTACGAAACTCATAAAAAATGACGAATAAATACTTAATAGATTCAACCTTTCCCACCACCTCCCATATAGTCTCACAGTACCCCCTCTCACATGGGTATGACTACTTCTTCTCCCAACCTTACCGAAGGACGGGCATACATAGTATGGCAATAGTGCTGCATGTGTACGGAACGAAATGTAAATCTATCTATCTATCTATCTATCTATCTATATATATATATAAATATATATATATATATATATATATATATATATATATATATATATATATATATATATATATATATATATATATATATATATATTAACGCAAAAGACCTTGGTTAGATTTCGTCAGCCGTCTCCATCTTGAGCTTTCAAATCAATACTTCTCCATTCATCATCTCCTACTTCACGCTTTTTAGTCCTCAGCCATGTACTCCTGGGTTTTCCAACTCTTCTGTGGCTTTTTGGAGCCCTGTTGGAAGTTTGAGGAACTAATATCTCTTGTTCTTTATTATATAAGGAATATATATATATATATATATATATATATATATATATATATATATATATATATATATATATATATATATATATATAATTTTATATATATAATCATATATATATATATATATATATATATATATATATATATATATATATATATATATAAAATTTTATATATATGTAATCATATATATATATATATATATATATATATATACAATATATATATATATAAAATTTTATATATATATAATCATTTATATATATATACATATATATATATATATATATATATATATATATATATATATATATATATATATAATATATATATAATATATATATAATTATGTGTGTGTGTGTTTCTAAGTCTAAACCTACCAATTACTTCTCCTCAATTACAGTATTCATATTAATCATATTTTTTTTTTTTTTTTACTCTGGTCTGTTTACGTCACTCTGAAAAATCAAGGTTATTTTAGATGTTTTTGAAATTATGCTTTAGATTAGAGTACCTTTGCGCTAGTACAAAGATAAATTGATGTAATACTCATCATATCAGTGAATATATAGACTCCATTATTTGTTCTTAGCTGAATGTGAAGAATGAAAGGTTGTTGGAATATGAGGAGAGAATGAGATCGTTGTAAAAAAAAAAAAAAAAAAAAAAAAAAAAAAAAAAAAAAAAAAAAAAAAAAAAAAAAAAAAAAAATCAAGCTGGCGTGGATCAGGACGATTTGATGTGGGTTGTTCTTATTTACTGGTAGAAAATAAAAATAGTCATGAAATTGGAGAACGAACAAGTGTTTTTGTACTTGCTATGTGAGGTGCATAAAAGAAGGATGGGGGCACTTAAGTAACTAAAGTTAGTTAAGTATGTTGTGTAAAACGTAGTTATCCTCATTTTTATTTCTATAAAAGTACATTTTTTTGTTTGTATTAAGTTTTTTAATTATTATTTTACGTTACATTTACATAGCAAAATCTTCTAATTACATTTTCTACAGAAACAATTCTCATTAGTTTGATAGTTGAGGTTCACTGTGATAAACATGTAAATATACTCTCATTATTATTATTATTATTATTATTATTATTATTATTATTATTATTATTATTATTATTATTATTATTATTATCATTATTATTGTTGTTGTTGTTGTTGTCATTGTTGTTGTCATTGTTGTTGTCATTGTTGTTGTTGTTGTTGTTGTTGTTATTTGCAAGCTAGAGCCCTAGATGGAAAAGCAGGAAGCTATAATCCCAAGGGCCCCTACGTGGAAAATAGCTCAGTGAGGAAAGGAAATAAGGAATCAAACTAAAAGAAAAGTTTAAGAACAATAACATTAAAATAAATTTTTCATATATAAACTATAAAAACTTCAAAATAACAAGAAGGAGAGGAAACAGGATGGAATAGTGTGCCTGAATGTACCCTCAACCAAGAGAACTCTAATCAAAGACAGTGAAAGACCATGGTTCAGAGGCTATGGCACTACCCAAAACGAGAGAACAAAGGTTTGATTTTAGAGTGTCCGTCTCCTAGGAGAGCTGCTTGCCATAGCTAAAGAGTCTCTTCTACCCTTAAGAAGAAGAAAGTAGCCACTGAACAACTACAGTGCAGTAGTTATCCCCTTGAACAAAGAAGGATTGTTTTGTAATCTCAGTGTTTTCAGATGTATGAGGACAGGGGAGAATGTGGAAAGAATAGGCCAGACTATTAGGTTATGTATGGGTAAAATAAAAATGAGCCGTAACCAGAGAGAAGGCTCCAATGTAATACTGTCTGGCCAGTCAAAGGAGCCAATAACTCTAGCGGTAGTATCTCAACAGGTGGCTGGGGCCCTGGCCAACGTACTGCCTACATCTGTTACCTATGTCGCTTGGGTAGTTTGGTGATTATTCCATTATTGCTCTTATTATGCTTTTGTAGAAATGGATTTTGGTTTAATAATACTATTTTTTTTAGCTTTTTATTTTGCTTTCTTGCTATCCATAGCCTTTCTCTTGTGAATGGATATGCCCCTTTGCCCGAATTGCTTACCTAATTATTATCATTATTATCATTATTACTTGCCAAGCTACAACCCTAGTTGGAAAAGCAGGATGCTATAAGCCCAGGGGCTCCAACAGGGAAAATAGCCCAGTGATAAAAGGAAAAAGTGAAAAATAAAACATTTTAAGAAGAGTAACATCATTAAGATAAATACCTCCTTTATAAACTATATAAACTTTAACAAAGCAAGAGGAAGAGAAATTAGATAGAATAGTATGCCCGAATGTACCCTCAAGCAAGAGAACTCTAACCCCAGACAGTGGAAGACCATGGGACAGAGGCTATGGCATTACCCAAGACTAGAGAACAATGGTTTGATTTTGGAGTGTCCTTCTCCTAGAAGAGCTGCTTACCATCGCTAGAGTTTCTTCTACCCTTAGCAAGTGGAAAGTGGCCACTGAACAATTACAGTACAGTAACCCCTTGGGTGAAGAAGAATTGTTTGGTAATCTCAGTGTTGTCAGGTGTATGAGGACAGAGGAGAATATGTAAAGAATAGGCCAGACTATTCGGTGTATGTGTAAGCAAATGGAAAATGAACCGTAACCAGAGAGAAGGATCTAATATAGTACTGTCTGGCCAGTCAAAAGATGCCATAACTCTGTAGTGGTAGTTAGTATCTCAACGGGTGGCTGGTGCCCTGGCCAACCTACTAACTATATCCTTACAGTTTTGATGAAATTCACTGATTGTTGATGCAACATTATTTGTGCAGGTGTTGTGCAGACAATGATAGTATTTGGAATTCAGATTTATCTGTTATATTGCAATTCTTTTTAAATTGATTTATTCTTTCAATTTGGACCATTAAGTTTTGAGCTAGTTGTCTTTTCAAGGTTGGGTCCTTTCTTCGAGTAGGTTTTTTTCTGGGTGTATAACTATTTGGATTATATCATCAGCGAAGCAGACATCAGTATGGTACTTTAGTGGTGGAGTCACATCTGATGTGCAGTACATAAGATTAATAATGTTTCATAGGCACTTTTTTCTTTATGATAGTGCAACTCTTATATATATATATATATATATATATATATATATATATATATATATATATATATATATATATATATATATATATATAGTGAGAGAGAGAGAGAGAGAGAGAGAGAGAGAGAGAGAGAGAGAGAGAGAGAGAGAGAGAGAGAGAGATTTATAAAGCTTTAGACAATCTGATTTAGTAAACTTGAATATTTCCTATCCAGGCTTTTTCATTCCATGAATATTCTTGAAACTTGTTAAAAGGTGGTCTGGCTTGAGTGATTTTTTTTTCTGGTAAAGACCAATAGCTTATCTTTTCTGCTGTTTAGATCCCCTGGTTCTTGATCCCAAGGTTCCTGGTTCTTGATCTCAAGAAGTCCGTGGGAACACTATTGGAGCAGGTCATCATATAAAGCTGATATTAACCTTTACAGGGCTTCATTTTATACGATATATTGGTCTATTACCACTTATTCCCATTGTGTACATTGTCTATTTTTTTTTTTTTTTGACATTTTAAATGTTTAATTCTAAAGTTTCTATGTTAACTTCTAAAAGTTTTCTAGTATAATAGGTAGGCCCTACTGTTTTCTTTCCCCTTCTGCTAACTGGCTAACACCAGCCATATTGCGACGACTGTTTGGTACCCTTAACAGTAAGGTATTTTTTGACCGAATGTCCCACTCATAGCACATAAAGAAATAGATATCTGTCTGAGGCTCCAGGTAAGGAAGGCAGGTTCATCCTTGCCAAGATTCTTGGATATGATGTGTCATAACATGCTTGGGGTATTTTTTTTTTTTCAGATTTATTTAAGAAGCGGGTCTTATGAAAGCTACTTAACTTTTTAAAAGACATCTTTGCTTTTATTGTTTGAAATTTAATTTCCTTTTATTCTTTGTTTATTAAGAATTGTACCGGCGTCAATAACCTTAGATGTCAGGATGCCAGAAAACTCTCAGTCAATCAATCAATCCTCTTCTGTCCTACATAACACGGAGCTACAGTATATCATCTTCACTAGTTTCTTTAAGATTACATTTAGGTTGTGGCATGATTCGTCTAGCTTTCACTGAAATTATTGCCTCTCTCGAGCTAAATGGTTCTACAGATCCTTCCTGACCTTACTATCAGTGAATCTTAAATTTGTAAATATACTTAATTTTAATTTCTACACAATTTCAACCATTCCTTTGATATCTTATGATCTATATCCTTTGTAAGCTTTGGTTTCGAATACATTTCTACTTCTTTCGCTTTTACTTAGTATTTTTTTTTATTACATATTCCAATTCCGATTTCAGTCCAGCAGCCGTTACATGGTTTTTGTTGGCAATCTTTTGCCTTCACGTCATCCCCAGACTAACTATGCTTCTCAAAGTTTCAGGTATACAGTTAATTCCAAGTCTTAGATTTTTCTCCTTTTTTATCAAGGCTTAATACTACATTATATTTTACCTGTGAACAAATTATGAAACGATCTTCCAAATCAAACATTTGCCTCGGTAGAACTAAAAAGCTTGTCAATGACGTTTTTTTTTTTTTTTTTTTTTTTTTTTTTTTTTTTTTTTTGTAAGGTAAATTTTGTCAGACCCTAAGCTTACTTTCATAGTTTATTTCTGTTACTTATCTATTGTGATACGTGATATTTTGGCTCCTCTTATATGGTCTGTCCTGAAAATTTCTTTTCTTTTCTGCGGTGGGCTATTTTCCCCATGGAGGCTCTTGGGTTTCTTGCATTCTGCTTTTCCAACTAGGGTTGCAATTTCGCTAATAACAATGCTAAAATAGATCCACAATACCATGAATAAATCGGTTTATAAAAAAAAAAATCTGCAGTAATAGCTAGATTTTTAAAATCAAATATGTATTGAAAATATATTACAAAAATTTTCAAACACCTGTACCGTTTTCCTCATCAGTATTTACACTTTACACAAAAGAATGAAAATTAGTATCCTAAAATTTAAATTTTTCGGTTGATGAGGAACACCATGCAAATTTTTTAGTCTGTCATATATTCTTAATACAAATTTTTCATTAATGTAATTCTCATTATCAATATGAATTTTTATATATCATACTGCAGTAACTTGAGTACCTGTTTCATATAGGTACTCAAATAGTAGCTATGGCTATTCATGGTTTCGGCATTTTTTTTTTTTTTTTTTTTTACAGTCTGATGCCTTTCCTGCCTTTCTCTTTTATGCCAAAATAAACACAGTTGATGCAACATTTGCACGTAGGCAGACAGTAGAGAAATGTAGAGAGAAACGGAAAGGACTACATCTAGTGTTTATTTATTTGTAAAAAGCGCATGATATGGTACCTAAGGAGGAAGTGTAGAGGTGCTTGAGAGAGAAAATGGTTTCTGAAAAGTATGCCAGAATAATGAAAGATATGTATGTATTGGCGTGCTACTGTTATAAGCACACATTGAGTATGAGTTGTTTTTCAGATGTATTTAAATGGTACATGAATACATCTTAATAGTTTTTAAGTCTTTATTATATAAAAACAACAGAGTTAAACATCTCCATCACTGGAGGAAGCTGTGTTGGTCCAGATGACCAATTCTGGTGAAGTTTAGATATGAACTCCTAAATTATCGATATCACAGATATCGTATGCTTGGTTTACTTTAGCCACGTGACGAAATCGGAAGACACCTGCATCCGGTGACGTCACAAACTTTCACACGATGAGACAATGTGTTGACGTTTAAGAAGAATGTCAATTTGCTGAGACTTGCATTGTATGTCCGGTTTACGATTTGAATGACTACAGCAATCCCAGGGTTAGCTCTTCCAACCAACATGACATATTACGTCATTTGTTTTAAACATGTAATATTAACTATTCTAATCATTACATATGTAGAGGCAACCACACAAGTAAGAGGCACTGTGGAACTACAGAGAAGTTTAAGTTGACAGTTGGTCTCCACCAGGGTTCAGCCCTTAGTCTTTACATGTTTGATATTGTGATGGATGTTATAACATCGGAAGTTAGAAATGAGGTGCCTTGGAGTCTAGTGCTTGCTGACGCCATTGTACTGACTGATTAACAAGCGAAGGTATCCAACTCAAGCTAGACAGATGGAGATAACTTGAGAGTACTGTAGAGACTATAGATTGGCGGAGCAAAGGCATTATATGGGATCAGGGATATTAGGCCAAGAATAGCCTACATAAAGTGTTAGGCCTTTCAAATATCTGGGTTCTGTTATGAGACTTACCAAAAAGGTTATAAACATGGAAGTAGGGAGGGCAGAAGTTCAAGTATAAAGATAAATTATGGAATGGCATGAAGGAAAACGGTCTAAGAGAACAAGATGTACAGTACATATAAAAATGTGAAAATGTGAAGGCAAAGAAGAAGAAGAAGACCCTAACAGTGACCATAAATATTCAAAATATATGTTTTTGGATTTTTCCATATCTGTGTAACTTTTCTTGTGTCCGAATCCCTGTGCTGAACTGAAACTCAGTATTTATATATGGAAAACTTTAAAACGGTTTACTTGATTTAAGTTTATGGTTATTATTTTATTTAGATTATATTTTGTGTTAGTTTCTTGCAGTTTTTTATAGTTTATGAATTTTTTAGACTGAATACAATATCTAAACAGACTGTCCAAACGATTGAAACGACGATCTTCATGTCACAGTGTCTATGTTTGTTGTTGTTTGAAGAGAATGTTACGGCAATGGTCGACCGCAATGAAAACCGCGTAAGTATTTTGGTGTGTATAATTTTTGTGATCTGTTTTTATCTGGTTATAAATTGTAAATTAGACTTGGTTTCAGGCAGTGCATTAATAAAAATCCTTAAGTTGTCAGTTGTCACAATCTAGGGTACTTTATAGAGATGACCTTTTAGCCTTTGGTGGCATGGATAGATCCCTAAGCATTACTAATCTAGAGTACGGCGGAACAACGTTTGCTTACATTGTTTGTTGATATCACATGTCCTTCAGAGGGTAAAACGATAAAATTTACATATGCTGTTTTATAGAAAAGAAGATAGATATTGCTTATTTCAACAGAAGTAATTTACATCCTAACAAAACCCTCAATGACACCCTTACACGACCTATTCTATGGTAGCATACGGGGCACTAACCTCATTGCCTGCCCCCAATCTAATCTCACCACTTCCCCACATAACCTCACTGTCCCTCCACCTATGATTACAGCCACCCACCTAATCTTGTTGCTGCCCATCTCCGTCTAACCTAACTTGCCCAGGAGCATCATTAGTCATGGAATGCTTTTATGTTATATAAACCATTGTTGGAGCCTTTGCATATCAGTGGCCAGTTCCTCATGCATTGATTAAAAATGGCCCTAAACTTTCCCCCCTAACCTAACCTACAAGCCATGTCCTTACCTACATACTTAACAGGGGGCTAACTCCCCCTTGCGACCCCCCTTATGCTGCCGTATTCAAAGTTAGCCATAATAATGCATACAGGTGGCCGCTATCCTACATATACCCCCCATTGTTTTTTTTTAATATAGTTTGCACAACTGTTTTGCAGTTTTACATATTCCAGTGCCTGATCTCATGTTGGCTTGGGCACATATGTGAAAAGCCTGCCGGTACCTCTGCTTCTTGTTCAGTGATTTTGTAAAGCATATGTATTCTTTCAAATACCATTTGTCCTGTAACTGGAATACAAATCTTCGCTATCGGCGAAGCTGAAAGGACAAGCCATTAGAATTTAGCGAGGGTTAACCACCCATCCTGTTTGTTAGCGGGATTGGGGAGTGGGGACTACTGTCACTCACGCACCTGTTACTGTATCCCACTTTACTTTTGGTTTGAAGGGAGAACATTTGTTACCGCTCTTCCTCCTCCCCTTTTGGATTGCCACTAATAATCTGTCTTTTCAACTTATGTTTTTTTTTTTTTATATATATATATGAAAACATTCTTAATGTTTTGATATATATTTTAAGCTTTTTTTTCATTGTGTGTCAATGTTGTGCGGCAGGTTCTCTAGGACAGAACCTTCCCTTACGATCTTTCCCGGGCGAGTGTCCTTCCGAGTGAGTTGACCTTCGCCATGGGGGATTCTTCATGACTGGATACTACTTCTCCGTTCTAATGTTTACGTCACCTTCCCTACATGTTCTTGGAGGAATCTGCCTGCGGCCTTCACAGAGCTTGACTTCGGTTTTGCTCTTTCTCGCCGCTCTCCCTCGTCATGTGGGCAGTCGGCAGTTGCTCTGTGGAGGAATACCTTTCACGCTCATGGGCTAGGTTGCGCTCCTGGATAGTTTTTTCATTAATTAAGCTGAATTAGTACTGTACATGGTTGTTTTGTTACAGTTTTATGCTGCTGCTCTCCTTCTCCCCTTGGTGTAGGCCAGCAAGGAATGTGGAGTCCTTAATTTGGGTCTGTTCTCTCGGGGGACACATTTCCCTTTCAAGGATTAGGTGCTCCTCCCATGGGAGTTTTTCTTGGATTTTTTTTTTTTTTTCGTTCGGCTAATACAGCTGACATAGAAGAGCGGGGCCGTTCGTTCCTTTGGATTCTGCTGTCCTTGTGCCGTCATTTTCCTGTTCTCTGGAGCTTGTGGCAGCTTCTGATCAGCTATGTTTTATCAGGTAGCGCTCAGTGCAGACCTTTATCTTGAACAATGCTTGTTGAAGCGAAGCAAAGACCGCTGCTTGGAGGTCCGCCTCAAGGGGTTGGCCTACTTTCCCTTCCGAGGGAGAGTTTTCCTCACTAGGTGTTGGGCTGTTTCTCCCTTCCGAGGAGAACTTCCCTTCATCATATTTGTTGTCTCTTCTGCTGATGATCACCTCTCTCATTTCTGAGAGACCACCCACAAAGACTCTTCTTCAGAGTCCTTCCTGCTGAGCAGTCTTCCCTGCGGGGGATTGTCATTGACGAGCTCGCTGAGTTCATGGTCTTCCGTGTTGCCTCAGACACGCTCTTTCGTCTTTGGCAAAGAGTCGGCCGATAGACTAGTCGTCGACTTCTGACGAAGTATCCCTTTAGAAGGATCGTGGTATTGTCACCCTGACGAGTTTCATAAGTTTCTCTGTTTTCCCCCTGGTTGACGACCCTTGCCTGTCCTATTGACTACTCGGACTCGCCGTTCGCCAGCCTTACCTTGACAGTCAGATTGTTAGTATCTCAGCACACAGGTTGCATAGGCCGCAGACTATGTATAGCATTGTTAGCGAGGTGTTAGGGTTTCCTCTTCTATGTGCTAACATACATAAAGGGGAATCTCCAGGTACAGCCAAAAAGCCAGTTGTTCCGTAACTGGAATACAAACCATGCTATTCAATAGGGGTATTACTTTCGGCGTAGCTGAAATGACAAGCCATTAATTTTTAACGTGGGTTTACTACCCACACTGCTAGTTAGCGGGGGTAGGGGAGGGTAGCTTGCTACCCCCCCTCTCACACACCTGTGCTTGAGCCCACTTTTGCTCTAGGCTCGGATGGTAGTCGGACGTGTCCGCTCTCATTCTCGCCGTCATTTGACAGCCATTTAATGCTTTTTTTGTTTTTTCTTTTCTAGTTTTGTGTGTCAGCGTGTGCGGTGTTCTCAAGGGCGGAGAAACCTTCTCTTCGGTCTCTTCCCCTTTGATGTCGGTCTACCATAGGCTGGTAGCCTCTCCCGCTTCTCCTAGTGCAGCAACCCGTAGGGAAGACCTCTTGCGGCTTGCCCAGAGTTGGACTTCAGTCTTGTTCTTCTTCGCTGACGGTGTTTCGGATTACTGCACCTCTCAAGGGATACCACTCCCCTCAGCGCAAGCAGCCAACGTAGGAGTGCGAAGTCAGATGTTCCTGTCAGCCTTCAGCTTTGCCTGCGCCTGCTGCAGTCCCAGACCTCCGCAGCAGTGGCTGGTCGGAAATCCTGGGAGTTCTGCTGTTAACTCTGGGGAACATAGAAACACTGGTCGGAAATCCTGGGAGTTTTGCTGTTAACTCTGGGGGAACACAGAAACAAGCTTCGGCTTCGTTTCTCAGGCAACACTTTATGTCGACCTTCAATTTGGGGTAGAGCTTGTTGAAGGTAAGCAGAGAGTGCTGCCCGAAGGTTCCCCTCCAGGTGTTGGAACTTTCCCTTCCGAGGGAGGGTCCCACCACCAGCTACTGTTTGGCAATCTTCTTGTTTGCAGGGAGAATTGCCGACAACAGCAGTAGATGTTGGTAGCCTTTCCCGTCCGCGAGAATTTTCCTTCACCTGTTTCGGTTTCCCTTCGGGGGATTCCTCTAGCAGAAATTGGATTTGTCCATTTCTGTCCTTTGTGCTGACGTTCGTTCTTCGGGGAACCCAGAAACAAGCTTCAGCTTCGTTTATCAGGTAACACTTTATGTTGACCTTAAATTTGAGGTAGAGCATATTGAAGGGAAGCAAAGAGGGCTACCCAGAGGTATGCCTTCAGGTGATGGAACTTTCCCTTCTGAAGGAGAGTCCCATCACCAGCTGCTGTTCGGCAATCTTCCTGGTTGCGGGGAGAATAGGTGACGGCCGTAGCAGATTTTGGTAGCCTTTTCCGTCGGGGGGGGTAGTCACCCTTCACCTGTTTAGATATCCCCTTCGGGAATGAGATTTGTCCATTCCCATCCTTCGCTCTGACGTTCGTTCTTCAGATAACCTCTTTGTGGGAAACCAGAGAATGAACTTCAGCTTCTTTCTCAGGCAACACTCAATGTTGATCTTCGATTTGAGATAGAACTCGTTGAAGGGAGGCAGAGAGTGCCTCCTGGAGGTTCGCCTCCAGAAGTTGGAACTTTCCCTTCCAAGGAAGTCCCTCCACCAGCCACTGTTTCGCAATCTTCCTGCTTGCGAGTAGAATTGCCAACAGCGGCAGTAGATGTTGATAGCCTTTCCCGTTGCGGGGGGACTATCTTCACCTGTTTTGGTCTTCCCTTCTGGGGATTCCTTCGACGGGGATAATCTTCATCCTTTTCCCGCTCTTCATCTTTGGAACAGCACTCATCTCGTCTCGTCTAGTCTAAATTCCTCTCTCCCTGCTTTCTTGTCTCTCCAGCAAGACTCTTCGCTCCAGCAAGCTTGTGTCACCCTTTAGACTCCTGCTTCTCGCCAATCGTCAGCTTGTCATCACCTGTTTTCAGTTCGCTAATTGCCAGCTCACTGATCGCCCATTTCCAGTTCGCCGATTGCCGATCGCCAGCTCGTCAACTCGACGATTGCCAATCTTCTGTTTGCTGAACTCCAACTTGCCGATCGCCGATTTTCAGATCGTCAACTTAATGATCCCTGACAATCACTGATCTTCAGTTTGCTGGTCATCAGCTAGCTGAATTCCAACTCTTCGTTCGCCGATTACTTGCTCTCCTTTCGCCGATAACTGGTCTTCAGCTTGCTGATCGTCAGACCATACTGCTGTTCTCCAGCTCCCAATTGTCAATCACGAGCTCGCCAATCATTGTTTCAGATTGCCTTTTGCCAGTTCACCAATTGACAGCTTACAGATAAACCATTCGCCAACTCGCCGTTCATCAGCTCTTCTATTTGAAGCTCGTCTATTGCTAACTAACCAATTGCCAGCTCGCTAATCATCGATTGCCAGTTCGCCGATTCGCTAGATCTCCAATTTGCCAGCTCGCCAATCGCCTATTGAAAAGCTAGACAATCTCCAGCCCCAGCTCGCCATTTGCTTGCTTGCCGCTCGCTGTTCACCGGCCCGTGATCATCTCTAAGCTGCTCAGGATCATCACTAGTCAGGTCTCCTCTAGGTTGCAGTTAGAACCAGCATCTAACGGTTTAGCCCTGGATACTCTGCCTTCCGGGGTAAAGACACTTCCGGAACAATCCGTTCTGTCGAAGACCCTCACTTCATTGAAGTACTGTATGGGCTTCCCGATAGTCTCTCATCTAGAAAACGTAGATAGTCTTCTCACCTCTCTTCGGTAGCCCTCCCACATAGAGTTGAAGGAGTTTAACACAGATTGCTCTCTTTGAACCTAACCCGGCACAATATCGACGATTGGGGTAATGCACAAGGGCTAACCTAGGTGCTTAATACCCATCTCGCCTTTAGGGTTTTGTTTGTTTTTCACAAACAAAATTTCTTCGGTTCCCGATGTTTTCATCCCCTACTGCGAACTTCAAGGAAACTTCATTCACGTACCCAGGTTTCTTCATCGAATCCGGCACGTTCGTGGACGTTTATCCCTCATGAACATACGTTCTTCACCTACACTCCGTTCCTACTACAGAATGGCTTATATGCCATGTACCTCAAGGACCAGATTGCTGCTTCTGCTGCTACTTCCACTCTTGTTTCATGTATGGTATGGACTACCTCGCGAGCCGACTTTGCATGGATAGGAACTGCACTAGTTACGCAGTCACCAACAGCAAAGTCTTAATGACTAGTCTTCCAGCTTCGCTGAAAGATAATCCCTATTAAATAGCTACAGATTTGTATCGTTAGGAAAAATACAAATTATTTCCAAATTTGTCATATTACTTTTAAAATTTATGATATTACTTCACTGAATAACCCACTATAATCTTTGTTCTCCTTCATATTATTATTATTATTATTATTACTTGCTAAGCTACAACCCTAGTTGGAAAAGCAGGATGCTCTAAGCCCAATGGCTCCACCAGAGAAAATAACTATGTGAGGAAAGGAAATAAAGGAAATAAACTACAAGAGAAATAATGAACAATAAAAAAGATATTAAGAACAGTAACAACATGAAAATAAATCTTCCATTGATAGACTATAAAAACTTAAACTAAGAGGAAGAGAAATAAGATAGAAAAGTGTGCCCGAGTGTACCCTCAAGCAAGAGAACTCAACCCCAAGAAAGACCATGGTACAAAGGTTGTGGCACAATCCAAGATTAGAGAACAATGGTTTGATTTTGGAGTGTCCTTCTCCTAGAAGAGCTGCTTACCATAGCTAAGGAGTGTCTTCTACTCTTACTAAAAGGAAAGTAGCCACTGAACAATTATAGTGAAGTAGTTAACCTCTTGAGTGAAGAAGGAGTGTTTGGTAATCTAAGTGTTGTCAAGTGTATGAGGACAGAAGAGAATGTTGAAAGAATAGTCCAGACTATTCGGTGTATATGTAGGTAAAGAAAAATGAGCCGAAACCAGAGAGAGGGATCCAATGTAGTACTGTCTGGCCAGTCAAAGGACCCAATAACTCTCTAGAGGTAGTATCCCAATAGGTGATTGGTGCCCTAGCCAACTTGCTATCGTGTAACGGTAATAAAATTAAAAGTGTTAACATTTACCCAAGTAACATAAACCCATGGTGAGCAATGGGTTGAGCTTGCAAGGGAATGAAATACACTGCCATCCAAAATATGACTCAACCGATCAGCGCTAGTTGAAACATTACCAGCATTAAACAGCTTAGAGAATTATATGATATGGAATGCCATCCACAAATGAAAAATGACGTGGCTTAAAAGCACTAACGTTACTAAGATAGGGATAAAAGGATCCAAACTACCAACTCAGTCTTTTTCCTCACAATCTAGATGTCTAAAGGAGCAGCTAGGAATGGGGGAATGCAAAGGTTTAGCAACAGAAGGATCTAAAATATATTAGGAAATTGAGGCTCTACAAGAGGATTTAGACTCTCCAAGGTGCTGTGAATATTCAGAACACTTACAGAATGAGACACTATGGCTGCCAGACCCTACTATGGAAATCTGGTTAGGGTAAGCAACTGGTCAGGTATGTCAGACTTATGGCCTACAAGTTAAGACTCCTTGGCCTCCTGAGATTAACTAATGAAACTAATCAAGGCTTATCACTAACAAAATAAACAAGTAGTGTGGTTTTCTTTTGATTTTTTCCTTGAACTAAAAGCATGTTTCATTAATACATGAATTAGAAAGATACTTTCCCTAAGAGAAACTTTGGCGCAAGAGTACTCCACTCAATGGTTGTTTAAAACATTGCTATCACTGTGCAGGAATAATGATGAGTTCAGAGGAAGGTAGCTTTAAATGCAATAAAATTTATCAATCTAGAAGGGGATATGCTGACAATCACGAATGTTACAAAAATACTGAAGAACAAAAACACACGCTTTGCTTTTTACCATTTACTGCTAGTGTCTCATTACTTTGCTAGAGGCATGTATCTATCTTAAGAAAAGAAAATGTGAGAGTTTTTATAAAATTTTAAGGGTAAACATTGATAAACTGAGCTTCTGAAGCAATGTAAACACCATGTGAGTGACTGAAATAATTGAGAAGATTGGGGATAAAGTGCAGGTATAACAAAAGTTGCTCACATTATCACAGAAATTACCCATGGATCGGTACATAGCATTCACAAAAGCTGCTCAATATAAAGATCTCTAGTTGAGTAAGAAACAAGTAGCACAAATAATTGTTTATCAGCAATATGAAAATTAATTAAAAAGTTTAAAAGCAAATACAAAGAAGGCTTGAGATTGGTATGAGGAATAGAGAGAAATACTCAACTGAGCAGACTCATTTGTATATACTGCTTCATCCTATGCAATTTTGTCTCGTTAACGACTTGCCGACTAGCACCCCTTGGTTGCCATGTAGTAGTACTTAGGTAAGTCTCCCTACCTAACCTATATGTACTTGATGACAGATAGTGTACTTAAGTATAGAGAGGTCTTGTGATGAGGGGTCAGTTATTTATATATTCTGAAATTCAGCATATTAAGGTTCGGATGGAAATAATAGATACAGAATGATGGGTAAGAAACAAATTAATTCAGAACTGTATATACATAATTACCTAAAAGGTGGAGAATCAAGTTGGAAAAATGAAAGCAGCAGGGCAGGATAAGAATTGTACATTTTATGAGAAGTGTATTATAGAAATTCAGTGAAGTATAATTAAATCTGCATGTTTAATATAAATAGGAATATATGATAGAAGGAGTAATAAATCATATTTATTGTCTTATTCACTACTTTCAGACCTACATGCTTTTTGATATCCTACAGAATGATGACAAACGATGTGCTCAGATTGCTGTGGAAAGCATCATTACCTGGGGGGAGAGTGTGGGGATAGTTGATCTCTCCCAGGAGGTTGCCAGGGCAATAGCAGCTGATGCTACCTACAGGTTACGTCAGTCTTTGAATGTATGTATTGTAGTCATGTTGTGTGTGAAGTGGCCATATGAATTTTCTTGGATTTTTTCAATTTGTATTTTATGCCAAGTAATCTTGGTTGTTACTTAGTATTTATAACCTAAAAAATATTATTTTGAGTATTATAAGATATTTAATAGAAATTTTAAATGGCATTGTGGTGATTTTGTTGTAATAATATTACTGTAAGTTTTTGAGTACCATCGGGTGTTCAGTAATTAACGTCCACTAGTTATACTCCCTTGAGCTCCATATGATGTAATTTACATCCTGTAACTACCAGTTTTTTCTTTTTATTTTTGAAGTGTTACAAGTTTTAAAAAAAATTTAATATTATATATCAATGGAAAAGAAATTTACTTATGTACTACAGTGCTGCTAGATTTTCATAATTTTTTTCATTGGATTTAGCTTGGACAATTGCAACATTGTAATTTTTTAACATTTAGTTATTTCATGCTATTCTCTTTGTGTTTACATATTAGGTATGTGGTCAGTTTTTAAGACACAGCAAGAGACGCAGACTCACACCAGATGATGTCAACCGTTCTTTGAAATGGATGGATGTCCAGGGAGTTGCAGGGTATGTTGTAACTGCACGTTAAACATCATAAATACTGTAGTACTGTAATAACTGTATTTTATGTAAGATCACAGAACAAAGCCATGGTGTGTATCCTTCAGTTTTACTCATTCTAAATAACCAAAACATCTCTCAGCTACCTGAATTTAGTTTCCTGAGGCAATCAGGATTATATGTTTTTCGTGCTATAGTAGCAAAACTGGATTGTCTTAGCTAACTTAGTATGATAAAGTATTTCTATTTTATAGCACTGTAAATTTCACTCGCCATTTAATTTTTGAGGATACTTCAGATCTGGCTATGCAACTGGGTTGCAGTCCATCATGAAGAATGGTTAAGGAAAAATCTTTTAATCGAACAGCTTTTAACGTACAGTGATACCTCTTGATACAAATATTTTGGCTCACGTTATTTTTATGATGCGAAACGAGATGCAAAGATTTTCCCGTCCCATAATAAAAAAAAAATTTCTTGATACAAAACAAGGTACGGTAAGAGATTCACCCAGCCGCTGAGACTAATTTCAAAATTTGCGAGCCACCAACCTGTAAACTCGCCATCATCCTCCCGCGCTCCCAGGTTATATCCCTACTCTGATGCTAGTTATCGCTATAAGATCCTCCTCTGCTATTGGTCAGCATGTACTGTAATATATCCCATCGTACATCTCTGCATTGGCGTTCCTCGGCCAGCAGTATCGAACACATCAATTTAGTGTTTGTGATTTTGCTTTCGTGACCATTACAGCATACTGTATCGTGTTGCGATATTACGTTTGTGTATTAACCATGGGTCCCAAGTGTTTTGCTGATGTCTAGGGAAATAAGAGGATGATGCTTACGATAGAAACAAAGCTTGTGATAATCAAGAAGTATGAGGCCGGCATGCGGTCAAGTGTGATCGCTAAGGATTATGGCCAAAATCCGTTGACCATAGGAACCATCCCATGGATTCATGCGAGCTTTCCTTACCGGGATCTTCCCACCGAGGGAAGAGACATGCTTAATGTTAGAATGTCCTTCACGCCCCCTTCTGGGACGGATGTGCTGCCGTAATTAAGAAGCATGCTTCTCACAAGAATCCCTTTGTTAGTGAATAGCACCTTTCTCAACAAACACTCAGGCATGGCTGCACACACACCTCAGTGCCTTGGCTCTCCTGAGCACAGGTGGGTTAACTGTTTCCAATAGACAACCTCTCTTTTGAATACTTTTATGGTAGCGTGCTTAACACCAGCCAATTTTGGGTCATGTATGGATCTCAGTATCCTTTAGTGTCGACCCACTCTTTATACTTGCCTAGATAAAGTCAGTGTGAGTTTCCACTCACTCACTATTGTTACACAGGTCATCAACCCTCTATTAAACTCTTTATTTGTATCCCTGTGTAAAGTTCTTCAGCCTATTAGAATTGTCATTTGTTCCGTAACCGAAATACAAACCACGCTATTTACAAAGGGTTATTACTTTTAGCGTAGCTGAAATGGCGAGCCATTATAATTTAACGAGGGTGTATTACCCCCGCGCTAGTTAGCGGGGGGGTAGGGGAGTGGTAGCTAGCTACCCCTCCTCCCCCTCACACACAGGTGAATACTCACTTTAACTTTAACTTTAACTTTTGGCTCGGACTGTGACAGACGTCTCTGTCTTGGTCCTCGCTTGGCAGCCATTGTCTGTTTTGTCTTTACTTAATCGCTTACTTTTCTTTTACTCAATATATATGTAAACATGTTTTCATGTTTGTATATATATTTGAGTATAGAAATAAGTAAGTTTCCTTTTCAGATGTGTGTGTGTAGTGTACGATATCTACGTGGAGGCCTCGGCAGTTAGGCCACCACGGCGTATTTTATGGGTGGCGATCGAGTTTGACTTATGTCTTTCTCTCTCTCTCTCTCTCTCTTGAGGTCGTTCACCCTTTTACTACGTGTTACTACGCCCTTGTAGCCTAGCTTCCTTTCCGTGTGGGGGGTTGCTACGCTGTACGTTTGTATCAATTAGTTATGAATCTAATTGTAGTTGTTTTTTGTTTTTCAGCTTGTAGAACGATTCCTTTCGGGGTTTTCGTTCTTTCTTTAGTGTTCATTCATTTTTAAATTACATAATTACATAGTTACATAATTACAATTGTTATAATTCTGTTTTGGTTACAGCTCTCCTTCCACGAGTGTAAGTGGTTGTGAGGGCACGTGCCTGTTGTGTAATTCTTGTTCCTTTCCCTCGGGATTCCTCTTCGGAGCCTTCCCGGGGGAATGAATGTGTACTAATATTATTTGTTTTATTTCTTTACAGTTACCGATCTAGTTCGTTTCTGTAATATAGCAACGGTGTGAGCTGTCTGGTTGAGTCCTGGGGATTCGGCTGTTGCTGCCTCCCCCCTTGTATTTTCGTCAGGGGCGTGTCTCCTTCTACTGGTAGTACTCCCGTGTCGACGGACAGCTCTCCAGTTCATTTTAGAACAGTCAGGAGGCTTGCCTCCTTGGGCGGATAACTTTCCTTCCGAGGGAAGTTTTTCCTGTCCAGGCTTGAGTTTTTCCCCTTTTGGGGGGTTCTTCTCTTGCCTTTTTTTCGTGCGACTATGCTCTTGGTGCTGAGCGGTCGCACCTGCAGTTTCGCTCAAGGGGCTGGGCAACTGCAGGAGCTCCTCTTCGGAGGATTGCTCCTTTTAGGTCACTGGCTGACCAGTCTCTTCCACGAAGTGTTTCTCTTTCGTTCGCGAGAGAGTACACTCATAGAGACTCCTCTTCGGAGGTTTCTTCTGTTGCTGTTGGCCTCCCTCGCCGTAAGGCCCTCCGTCCGCCTCGTCGTAAGGGCCTCTCATCTCCCTATAAGGGTGCTTGAGGCGCCCTTTTGGATCTCCGTTTGCAGCCTACAACTCCTTTTTCTCGATCTTCCGCCTTGGTGCAGATGGACAGCAGTCTGATCTCGTCTTCCGAAGGGCAACGGTCTTCCCGACGGACAACGGTCTGCCCGACGGACAGCGGTCTTCCGACGGACATCAGTCTCCCGGCGGACAACGATCCCTTCGGGGCAAAGGGTTGCCCCCACGGGGGTTCTTCCCTTGCGTGTCAGGGTTTCCCTGCGCGCCCTTCTGCTCATCAGCGCTCTCCTGTTCGTCAGCGCTTTCAAGATGATCTTCCCTGAGGTTCCTGTTACGTGCCCTGTGCGCCCACGTTCGCCCTCGCGATCTAGAACTTCAGTTCAGGTCGGGGTCAAGGACTCTTCTTCTTTGCGCAGGCTTCCACGCGTAGCCTTCTGCTCGTCAGCGATCATCAGCTGCTCGCCAGCGATCATCAGCTCGCCAGCGATCATCAGCGATCTCCGGATCGCCCACGTGTGTTACAGCTGGCACTCCAACGTTCTCCAACACTTCTGAAGGAACATGGTTCGCCAGCTACTGGCTCACCTGCGCATGCTGATCGCCATCGCACGACCCTCAACTGCGGATGCTGATAGCCATCGCGCGACCCTCAACTGCGGATGCTGATCGCCATCGCGCAACCCTCAATTGCGGATGCTGATCGCACGACCCTGCATTCACCTGCGCATGCTGCTCGCCATCGCACAACCCTGCACGATCGCCCGCTTACGCATGCTGCTCCTCATCGCACAACCCTGAACGATCGCCCTCCTGCGGATGCTGATCACCATCGCACCCTTTCACGCGATCATTCACCTGCGCATGCTGCTCGCCATCGCACAACCCTGCACGATCGCCCGCTTACGCATGCTGCTCCTCATCGCACAACCCTGAACGATCGCCCTCCTGCGGATGCTGATCACCATCGCACCCTTTCACGCGATCATTCACCTGCGCATGCTGCTCGCCATCGCACAACCCTGCACGATCGCCCGCTTACGCATGCTGCTCCTCATCGCACAACCCTGAACGATCGCCCTCCTGCGGATGCTGATCACCATCGCACCCTTTCACGCGATCATTCACCTGCGCATGCTGCTCGCCATCGCACAACCCTGCACGATCGCCCGCTTACGCATGCTGCTCCTCATCGCACAACCCTGAACGCTCGCCCTCTTGCGGATGCTGATCACCATCGCACCCTAGCACGCGATCATTCACCTACAGATGCTGCTCGCCATCGCTTACCATCACGCGGTCATTATCGCCAGCGATCGTCTTCACCTACGCGGCAGCACGATCCCTCGCCGTCGCGCCATCGCTTGCGTTCGTCGCCTCGGACACGTGTTCATTTACCTGCCCACCGTCACGCCCACTCGCCTGCGCGCCCGCGCGATCGCTCGCCTGCGCGACCGCTCGCCCGCGCGACCGCTCGCCCGCGCGACCGCTCGCCCGCGCGACCGCTCACCTGTGCCCCCGCGCGACCATGCGCCTTCGCGCGACCGTTCGCCCTCGCGCGACCATAGTTCGCGGCGAATTCCACAGCCGGTGGTAGCAGCAGGGACGCGTGCTCCTAGACGGCACTCGGGATCACCTCCATCCAAGCACAGGTTGGTAGTGCAGGACGAAGACAGGTCAGTACAGCATTCTTCCCCACCTTCTTTTCAGGCAGGTACCGTCATGTCCACTCCAAAGGATCGCCCGATCCCTTTCACCTTAGCGAGGATTTCGGACTCTGTGTCCTTGGAGCAGCAGACATGGTTTGGTCCGCTGGCACGGGCGTTAATGAGGGTTATGAAACCAGCACTCGCCGGCCAGGGTAACAAACCAGCGGCTGTCTCTCCTACGCTGAAGAGAAAGAGAGGAGTGGACTTCGTGGTGACTTCCCCCAGGGCGAAGTTGGTTCCCAAGAGGTCGGTCTCGAGGGTCCCCTCTCCTTCTCCCGCCCTGGAAGGATTTTTGGCGGGGGGGCTTTCCGTTCAAGATTTCTCCATCGGACAAGGGGTGACTGCTTACCTCTTCCTCTGGGAGCTTACCAAGTTCTTTCCCTCCTCGGTTACGGCCCGAGGTTTGGTTCAAGGAAGCTACAGGAAGATCAAGGGTACTTTCCTCCTCTCGAGCTCAGGCACCTTGGCCTTTCGTCATTAAGTATCTACTTGCGGACAAGCTCGATGTTGTACCATCTGGGCGCGCTGACTGAAGGCTTCCTTCGGGTGTCTCATCTGTGGAGGTCGACGACCTCAGACACCCTTCCATCCTTGAGAAGAGTTTTGTTTGTGCCCAAGGACAGAGACTTAGACAGCTGCTGTGTGGAGTAAATCGACTTCCGGTTTCACTCCTCCAAGGCGCTTTCTTCCAGACTCTGCAGGGCTCCAGCGCCCTTTTCTTTCAACCACGTCGTCCTAAGTTATCGGCTACGACAACTGGGACAAGGTGTCCAATTGCAGTTTCCTCCTGTCAGGAACAGATGGCACGGGAGACTCCCCCGGGGGGGCATAGTCCTAAAAGGAGTTCACGAACTCTAGGATTGCAGGTTTTTTCGCTGGGAGGATGCTTAAGGTTACTCATCCGAATGACAGCTTCCTGATGCCCATTCCCGCACAATCTCTGTGAGTAGCCAAGGATATCGCGCCTGCCGTCTCTGTCAGCGAATTCAGTGTCTCTGAACCTCTATGCCATAGCGTCAGCAGAGTTGCCTGGTTGGGCAGAATGATCCATACCTTAGGCGAAGGTCTTCCTTAGGATCATCGACGGCTTCACCCCCGGCCCCCTCAGTCGATCCTTTCTTGTAAGGAAGGATCTGAGAGGGGATGTCCATAGTCGACCTCTCAGCCCTGATCAAGTTTGTCGAACAAACTTCGGCCAGCGTAGACCAGCAGAATCGATCAGACTGGTAACGAGGCGACAGGACTCCTTTAACCCTGGATCGGAAGGACGGGTACTTTCAGTCTCCATTCCATCCATCTTCCAGGGTGCTCGTCGAATTCAGCCTAGACTGCAAGTATTCCTGCTTATGATGCAGTGTGGCTATCCCGCCGTGGCATAGCAGGTTTGTTTCCCCAGAGAACTCTCCCTGCCTTCCTCTTGGCCGCTCAGGTGCAGGCTTCCGCCTCCTCTGCTGTTTGGAGGACTGGTCAACTCCGGTAGGCTCGGGTTTCGACCTTCTTCAGCGCCGGGACAAGCTTCCGGATGCTGACCATGAGTGTGGGCTCATGGTATTTTGCTTGGAGCCTTCTCTTCCTCTGCCTCAACATCTAGAGTATCTGGCCATGATATTGAGTCAACCGCCTTACCACATTGGAAACCCCGCTTCTCGTCCGTCCAGCGAGGTTAAGCAACGTCGGTACTTGGATGGGTGACCACCTGGGGACGCCAGATTCTGTTACCACATCCTCCGAGCCTTCCTTTTGGTTGACTGTGGCAAGACTGAGGAGAGTTGCAGTACCTGTTCTCAGTCAAGCAGAGCTTTCAGCCCTACCTTGGAACGTTTCCTAGTTCTTCTTTCCTCATTGACCCGTCTATAGTCCGAACGGTCGCCTCAGGATAAGTTCCATGTGGGGCGATCCAAGTTCCGGTGGCTTCAGGCAATGTTTAACCGGACTCCCTGGCCCTATGGGACCAGCGGAACTATTAAACCTGCAATGGGTGTTGACCTATGGAGCCTCTTGATGGTAGTGGATATTCTCGTCCTTTCCCCACATTCTTGATGCGGTTCTCGGACTCGTCAAAGGAAAGGGGGGGGGGCATGTTCCGGTCCAGGCCTATGGTCAAGACCTGAAGGATACCTCTCCATCATTCAGGCAGGCTTAAGGGCCTTAGTCTGGCCCCTCTTCAGATCCTACAGCTCCTGCCAAGTCGCCCCGTAGCTCGTCGACTTCATTCTAACCAGCAGGGGACGCATTTTCACACCTTCACATCTTGCAGTAGAGATACCGGGATGATTGAGATTCTCTCAATTCCACCATCGGCTCTCTCATTCCAGGCAGGGGAATGTTTCTCTCAGACTATCCGAGCAGAGCCTCATAGAGAGAGTGTACCTAGGGGTCTTTGACCTTGGGGAACCAGCAAGTGCTGGTCTGGGGGACCTGATCGCGACACCTCAAGCTTCCGCTAGTCTTCCCCCCAGTCTCAGACCCCGAGACTCTGGCAAGATGCATTCCGGTGATGGTGGGACAACGTCGACGCCTGCGTCTTCCCTCCTTTTTGTCTGCGGACAATGGGTCTCAACAAAACCAGGTTGTCTGTCAACCTTTCAATGGGAGAGCTCCACTGGGACTATGCGCAGAATGGTTTCTGGACCCTCTGCTTCCCCTGACGGAACTCCCGGGAGAGCTTCTCCCACGGCGCAGACTACTCAAGCAACCACACTGCAACATCTCTCCCGAACCGGGGCGTCGCTTCGGCTTCATGCCTGGAGACACTACGCTTCCTCCTCTAGAAGAGACAACCCGCTACAGTCGCGGTACGGAGGTCGCGTCATCTGCGATAGTCATCCACAGGGGTCTCCCAGGCAAAGTGAAGAGTCTAAGGTGGTTGGTGCCGTGGGAGATATACCTCTTCCCGTGAGGCCTCTTCTCCAGCAATAACGGTCTTATTGCCTTTCGGCGGGAGGAAACTCCTTTCCGCTCTCGGCAATGAAGCCTGTCGCTCAGCCTTTCCCTGACCTTCAGGCTTAAAGGAATAACTTTTTCCTGCCTGCTGGATCTATCCTCGCTCATGCGAAGCTACGATCGTCCCTGCCCTAGTCGGAGGAAGACCTCCAACTTGGAGCATGGCTCGGACTTTTAGTCCTTTAAGAGATCTTCTCAAGACCCTTTTACGACAGGCCTCGGATTGTATTCCGCCTTGGGTCTTCTGCTCACTCTGGCCACGGCCAGTGTGTAAGCAATCTTCTTGGTCTCTTACTACTCCCCCCTTTCTAAGGAAGAAGGGAAGGCAACATTCAGGCTTGCTCCTGAGTTGTTGGCTAGACTCCGAATCTGAGGGTCCCGACCCTTCGGTCCGATTCATTCAAGATTTCGAGTCTCCATTCTGTGTCTGATGTCCCAAGACCTTCTCTTTCTTGCCAGTAAGGAATCGAGAGTTTAGCGCTGGGAACAGCTGCAGTTTGGCCTCAGTTGCAGCCGATTTGGGAACACAAGGAGGACATGGGGGGAGAGTCATCAGTATACCTCTTCAGCCCGGACTCAAGGACATTCATCTCGACCTGTCTTCAGACCCTCCCCCGTCACGTCGCCCTACAGCACGATGTTGGATACATCGCAACGTCCCTCGCCTTCGAGTAATACTACTCTATGACGCAGGTGCTACAAGCTGGAGTCTGGAAGCGTCTGATGACCTTCGCAGCCCGCTTCCTGCAGGGCGTGACCCACAGGAGTCTCGATACGTTTTCTATCGCTCTGTGGTGGCTACACAACAGCTGGTCTAACCTCAGGCTCCTTTTTGGACAGGTAGCAGAAGGTTGAGGGCATTGTTATCAGGTTTTAGTCTGCATGAACGAAAGAAGTATGTCTGGCCCTTACTTCTTTCTTCATCATCCCCTCTACGGGGAAGCAGCATCCTGGTCTCTGCATAGCTGACCTCAAACCTCTGCAGGTAAACCATGCTTCCTTGTGTTCCGAGTATTGAGTCAATACTGTCGCGTCCCCCATACCCTGACGAGGTGGTATTGGGAACGTCCTAACCCAGAGTTCCTTCTGGAACTCCAGGTCAACTGCCTAAGACGGGTCACACTTCTTCCTTCACACACAAGCTTACGTAGGCCACATGGTTCCTTGCAGAGCAAGGAACTTGTGAGGTGCAGGGACTCCTTTTCTCGAGTGCGACTCACTCGGATTCTGAGTCCCCGGGTAAAGCCAAAGCCAGTATGGCTGGGGACTTTCCACCCTTCCTAAGGGATAAGTCACCCTTTGTAAATAGCGTGGTTTGTATTTTGGTTACGGAACAAATGACAAATTCGAAGATAATTTGTATTTTTCCTAACCATACAAACCTTAGCTATTTACACATATTTGCCCGCCAGCCCTGTCCCCCAAGACAAGTCCTACCTCTAAGTGAAAGTGAGTATTCACCTGTGTGTGAGGGGGAGGAGGGGTAGCTAGCTACCACTCCCCTACCCCCCCGCTAACTAGCGCGGGGGTAATACACCCTCGTTAAATTCTAATGGCTCGCCATTTCAGCTACGCTAAAAGTAATAACCCTTTGTAAATAGCTAAGGTTTGTATGGTTAGGAAAAATACAAATTATCTTCGAATTTGTCATTTTAAAAGTGTCTTTCTGTAACTTTTGGACTTGATAACGTGGAAGGGGAATAATCTATAGCATCTTATGACACAGCCCTTTAGACAGACTAACTGATTGTCCAACCCCTTACAAGTTCGGAAGACGACGATATCAGGAGGAACGAACTCTCCTTCCCGAATGGAGACTATCCTTTGGTTGGGTCATGTGTGGGTCTCGGTATCCTTGAGTGTCAACCCATTCTTTATACTTGCCTTGATAAAGTCAGTGCGAGTCTCCACTCACTCACCATATTTACACATGCCATCAACCATAATGCTCTCGCACTTGAGAGCAATATGTCTCTGAGTACGTAGTATTTTGACTTTGAATCATCGTTTACCAATGAATGCACTGCTTTGCTTGCACAACCTTTTCTGACTAGATTGGAAACCCAGCAAGCCACACTTCATCTGTGCTTAGCGTAATCCTGGTACACTTGCGAGCATCGGCTGCGCTCACACTTGAGCACTTCACAAGTAACAAGGCTTCATGTGATCCCATGGATTCACGCGAGCTCTCCTTAGCTGGATCTCCCCACCAAGGGAAGAGACATGCTTAATGTTAGAATGCCTCTCACACCCTCCTTGTGGGACGCATGTGTTGCCGTAATAAGAAGCATGCTTCTCACAAGAATCCCTTTTTGTTCCGTAACTGGAATGAAAAAATAACGCTATTTATATGGATACTGTATACTTTTGGCGAAAGCTGAAAGAACGAGCCATTAAAATTTAGCGGGAGTTAACTACCCATCCCTTTAGTTAGCGGAGGGTAGGGGGGTTAGCCTGCTACCCCTCCCAATCACACACCGGTGATTGCACTCACTTTACTTTTGGCTCAGATGGAGTGTGGTTGTCACCGACCTTCATCCTTTCCAAATTTTGGACTGCCATCATTGAAGGCTGCACCTGCAGGAAATTCATGTCTGATGTGGAAACAGATCCCAAAGCCTTTGCCTTGTCTGCAGAGGACAGTGCTGTGATATTGATAACAAGTGTGTTGAATGTCGGGAGTGGTCTTCCTCCCAGGTATGGGCGTAGGCAAAAGAAGAAGTCTGAGCGGGACTCTTCTCCTACGAAGGATGCTTCGAAACAGAAGAAACCCAAGGCTTCTCCCTGTCTTCTGACCTTCTTCCGGGGAGCTGACGAGTAGTAGCGTATGCCATTTAACTCCCGGCCAACCTTGGTCCTTGAGAGACGGTACAACCTCCCCTAGTGTGGTTGTCCTGGCTCTCACCCCAAGTGAGGCTGTCTCTTTCTCCTCTTTTACAGGTCTGGCCATCGTTGGGGTTGCCTGGTGATCCTATGAAGTAAGCGTTACTGCAGTTTTTTCATCGGGATGCTGAGTTATTGTCGGACGTCGACCCTTTGTCAGTTGTTGACACTGTGGTGTCGGAGTGCTCGTCAGCTGTTCCGTCTGCTGCTCCTGCGGCTATGTCCGCTTTACTATCATCTGCTGCCGAGGTCTTCTCTCCTTTCCCTGACAAACATCCTGCAGGGGGAGAGCTAAGTCCGTGGCATGTCTCTCCGACGAGTGTTTCCCTTCATAGTAAAAGGTCAAACATAGAGACTCCTCTTCGGAGGCCTGCTGATCCCACACTCCTTCATTGTCACGTCGGCGGCAGGCTACCTTGCTGTGTCCGTCCTCCTCGCCGCCTGCAAGGTGGTCTTGCTCCTTCGGCCAAGAGACGTCTTCTCGCTTCCACTCCTCCTCAGTCTTCTGCAGAAGAGGTTATTTGACCTTCGCCTCCGTCTTCGACCTCCTCTCGTCTCTCCACATCTCACCAGGCTCTTGCACCTCATTTTCCTAATCGACGGTCTCTCCATCGTTCAGAAGAGTGTGAATCACCCACGCGTTCACCTCGTAAATCGCCTGACCATCATCATCATAATCATGTTCCATTTGATCAACGGCAATGAGCGTTTTCTCGTGTACCACCGGTACGGTTGGTTACTCGTGAATCGTCTTCTCCGACGCTTTCTACGTATAAATCACCCGACCATCGGGATCAAGCTACGTCTACACCAACGCGTCTAGCTCGTCAGTCGCCTGACCAATGTCAAAGTGCGACTTCTCGTGCACCACCTGAATGTGGGGTTACACGTGAATTGCCTCTTCCAGCTGACCATCTATATCGAACGTCTCGTACTCCTCCTGTATCGTTATCTTGTGAATCGTTCGCTACACGAGAATCGCCAACAACGCAGGAATCGCTTCCTCGTTAGTAATCGCCGGCCTGTCAACAGTCCCCTGCTTGGCCCCATTCATCAGCCCGCCACCATTCCCCCGCACCGCAGTTTGCCTACGCGGCAGCGCTCACCTGCGTTTGCTGGCCCACCAGCATTCACCTGCTTCTCAGCGATCGCCGGGTCGTCAGTGTTCGCGTTCGGCAACGTTCACCTGGTCGTCAGCGATCTCCCATGCGGTGGCGTTCTCCCCAACGCATTCACGAGGCTTGTAGACCTTCTCCATTTTGAGAGACGCTTGATCATCCATTGAACCAGCGTTCACTCGTTTTTAAGCCATCGCATCGCTCTCCGGTGGAATGCGTTTGCTCACCTGTTCAACCTTCTTGACCAGCGACGCGTGAGTCGCCTTCTAAGGGATCATCGTCAAATCGTCCTGCCTATCGTACAGTGGTACCGTTCGACCCAATGTTACCATGCTATCACTCAGCAACGTGGGAACACACTCACTCCTTTCAACCTTCTAACCATCGATTGTCGCTTCTAGAGCAGGAGTTTTCTTGTCGCTCTTCAATGCGTCAGTGACCACCTCATCTTCTGACAAGAGAGGATCGCCTACTACAACCCCCGAAAGCGATGGTTGTGGCCTCTAAGAAAGGAAGGTTTACTTACAATCGTTCTTCATCGCCTCACTCCCCTCCCCGCAAACGCGTAACGTTGCAACTGGCGGGGAAGGAAGAGGAGGGAAAGTTGCAGGGTTTTATGATTCCTAAGCTACCTCCCTTTAGAAGGGAATCGACTCCTACAATCCCAAAATCGACAGCATCTGGTGTCGAGACAGCTCCAAATGACTTTTCTACCTCTTTCCCTTCAGAGGATCTCTCGGAGAGCACTTCATCGAGTAAGCAGCTGTTGTTCAATGCCCTGGTCATGGTGGTATCTCAAGCCTTTGCCCCGTGACTTCCAGTATGCCCGTCAGAAGCCCAAGTGGTGCCAGCCGATTCGGGACTTAGGACCATGACTACTTCCCCCTGAAGAGGAAGAGGGGATTTCCCAATAAGGTCTCCTCCTCTGAGGTTTCATCATCGTCTCAGCTCCTTGATGCCTCACCCACTGTTGCTAGAGGCTTCCAGAGGGAAGAGTCAGTGTTGGACTCTTCTCTCCCGTTTCTGACGGAAAGACCTCAAAGAGAGAACAGCCTCGCCTTCAGCTCCTTGTTCTTTTCCTACCGAGGAGGTCACTTCATCGAGACCTTTTGCCCTAGAGCCTTTATTCCCTACTAGAAGGGAATCTAAGGACTCTTAAGACAATTCCCAAGTCGTCCTCCAGGAGCTGAGTCAGTCTTCCTGTTGACTACCACGACCCACCCCGGGGTCAGTCATTGGTGGTGGATGAAGATCCTGCTGCCAGCCCAGCTTCAGACAATGACCAAAGAGAGTCAGAACACGGCTTTCGGCCGGTTTTGGTTATCATGAGGGCCTTTAACCAGTGATCTGATCCTGAAACAGCCCTTCAAGAGGGCACCCAAAAGCCTCCTAAGACCAGTGCATCCCTGCCCTGGTCCGGGGGATTGAAGGGTGTCCGGCATAAGATCGCCTCCCAGTTGTCTTCTATCTCATGAGTCTTTCCGCTCTTCCTCGTCCCCTAAACTCCTCCCACCTTCGGGTGTTAGCCAGAGAAGATATTACGACATCATGGATGAGGCAGTCTCGACTATGTCACCCCACTACTCTTTGGAAGAGCTGATCAATGGAGTCTCTTGAGAGGCTGTCTTTGTGTCAGGTCTCTTTCTCAGCGTCTGAGATCCTGAACCAAGAAAAGGTTGCGAAGTATGCCATGCAGGCTACTTCGTGGCTAGATCATTGGTTAGGAATGATAGGTTTCCTGGTGCGAACCGGGGATTTCTCTAAGGATCATACCAGGAAGGCCTTGGAGACCTTTCTTCCCTCTCGGGCATTCGCACCATTGAGTTTCTGGCCCACCAGGTAGTGACCCTTTGGGCCAACACCATTCTGAAACATAGGGATGCAGTGGCCGAGAGATTTCACCAGCAGTTTCCGAACACTGAGATCACTAGGCTTCGAACTTCCTCCATGGAGGGGTCCTTCCTCTTTGAGCATAGGGACGTAGAGCAGGCTGTGGAGAGGTGGAGGAAGTGCAACACGGACTCCCTCCTTCATAGGACCCTTACAGCTCGGCCCTACAGACCACCAGCCAAGGAAAAGTGTCATCGAAGAAAACGGCAGGCATCCCCAAACTTAAGGTATCTAAGAAGCCCTTTCCTGTTAAGGATGGGAAAGGCAGCAAGTCCATCTGTGGAGGCAAACACCAGAGAAGTGGCGGTAAAAACTGCAAACGCTAGGAGAGGTCATCCCCCTGCTTATCCACAGTAGGGGGATGTCTTTTCATCATACAACAGGATACAGAGGCCTAAGAAGGTGGCGAGACCCTTCTTCAGAAGTGAAGAGCTTTCAGCCTAGCGATAGTTGTCTCTAATAGGTCACCGATCATCCCTGGCCTGTTTAGTGCCCAACAACCGCCTCAGGATTCAATATCTCCAATGGGAGCTGAACTCCAGGTAGAATCAGACCAGCAGTTCCCCAGACATTCTAGTCCCTATAGAACTAGAGGAGCAGATGGACCTCAGGTGGTGGGTGGCAGACGAGAACCTTGGCAGGGGTGTCGGCCTTCTCGTTCTTCTCCGAGTTGATTCGCTATTCAGATGTAACCAAAGTACACCACACGGCCTCCGGCCTTTTGTTCAAGTCCGAAGGGTGCCACCACATAAATCTCTTAGAGATAAGGGCAGCCTTCCTAGGAGGACTCCAACTGTTCCAGCAGTTCCTGGTGGGTCACTTTGTAGTTTTGATGAGCAACAACACCACTGTAGTGGCTTTCATAAACAAACAAGGCTGTACCTTTTTATAGCCCTATGCCATCTAGCAGTAGAGATACTGAGATGGGCAGAATACAACTCAGTGTCCCTATTGGCCCGCTTCATTCTGGGCAAGAGGAGTGTTCTTGCAAACAATCTGAGCAGAGCGACTCGGGTAGTGGGCTTCGAGTGGTCTTTAAATCATCTAATAGCCAACAAAGTCCTAAATTTGTGGGGTTCCCCGACTGTGGAGTTGTTCACAACATCCCTGAACTTCAGGCTCCCACCTTACTGTTCCCCAGCACTGGATCCCTAGGCTCTTTGGCAAGATGCATTCCAACAATGGTAGGACAACATCAATGTTTACGCCTTTCCCCCCGTTCTGTCTGTTGAGAAGAATACTCAACAAGTCAGAGCATCAGTCAATCCCTGTATAACTCTCATAGCTCCACTATAGCATCACACAGAGTGGTTCCCAGACCTTCTGCAACTCCTGACGAAACTTCCGAGAAAACTCCCTCTGTGACACGATCTACTCAAACAGTCACACACGAACATCTTTCACAAAGCCGTAGCTTTGCTATGAATTCACGTCTGGAAACTACCCAGTACCTCCTCAATCAGAGAGGATTTTCGCAACTGATGGCTGGACACCTTCAATGATCTTCAGCTTCAGTCTACTTGGATAAGTGGACTGTCTTCTGTGGTTGGTGTCGTGAAAGGGGTATCTCTCCCCTCAATGCTACTATTCCACAATAGCAGAGTTCCTTGTGCATCTTCAGGAAGAAATGTTTGCAGTAAAAAGCTAATGTTCAGCCTCGAGCCTTGCCTTTAAACTGAAGAGTCAATATTTCTCTCCTTATACAAAGCTACTAGCTTACCTGCCCCCCTTCGTAAGTTAGACCTCTATGGAATGTGCTTCTCGTCCTTTCAATCTTTGAAGGGTGCTCCCTTCAAGCCATTACGCCAGGCAACAAATTGCCACCTCACTTTGAAGATGGTGTACCTACTCACCTTGGCTTTAGCTAAAAGAGTGAGTGAACTGCATGGTCTTTCCTATGATATTGCCCATTCAAGGGGATAGGGGAAGGTAATTCTCGACATTATCCCTGAGTTTATAGCCAAGACTCAAAATCTGAAGTAGCGTATCCTAGATTCGTTTCCTTCCGGATTGGGAGTCTTCGTACTGTAACCGATGATGCAGTTCAACTGTTATTATGCCCAGTAAGAAGTTTGAGGTGTTACCTCAAAGGAACATTAGCAGCTCGCCCCTGACTGTCAGCACACTATGTCAGCACGGGGAACGTCGAGAAGAGGGTCCCGAAGAACACCATCTCTGCTTGGATTTGCAGGTTCATTGACCTGGCATTGAATCCCGACCCTCCTTCAACATGATTACTCATAATGTTAGGGGTATTGCAACGTCCCTCGAGTTCAAAAGAAACTACTCTGTGGTGTAGGTATTGCAAGCTGGTCAGTGTCAGGCGACCTTCATTGCCCACTACCTGTAAGACGTGACCCAGAGGAACATGGAGACATTCTCCATTGGTCTTGTGGTGGCTGTACAACAAGTGGTTTAAAATCCTCTGGCTCCTTGATGGACTAGTAGCAGATGGTTGAAGGCAAAGGTTACCTGTAATTAGTTTGGGCTGAATGTATAAGCATTGGTTTGTATTGGTGTCATGGTTACAACACACACTCCCTTGTAAGAAGTGTGGGAACTGACACCTATATTACGAAATAGAGGAGGATAGTAATCCTTATGCCCCTTTCACATAAGCCCACACCTTTATCAGGGATGACGCTGGACATAGAAGAAAGAACCCTTTTCATACTATACTGGACTTTAGTCCAATCACCGTATTTAATGCTGAAACTTACATTCACTTGATATTAAGCTATAAAACTGTTAAGACATGGATAAATGAAAATTTTTATTATATCTTTTTTTATTGTTTAAAAAGAGAATTCTTGTGCCTTTAATATCCTCAGCTCTGAACTCTATACTTGGTAGTTACTATGTGACTCGGGTTGGTCTCAGGTTTGTGTATACTGTATTGTAATGTATAGGCAACCCCAACATCTATAAGAAATTGCGATAATTAAGCATCTCATCTTAGGTAGTGCTTACAGCATGTCTTGAATGATTGTCAGAATGACTGGCTCTTCTGCTTCTTCCCTTTTGCCCCTTTCACGGAGGGCAGCAGCTATGACTGTTACATGCTGTGCCATATGTCTGATCTTAGTAAGCTTCATAATTACCAGCATTTCTTCATAGTCAGGGTCTGTAAGGAAGTAAATCTCCCATCCTCCTTTACATGGGAAAAGAAGGACACATGCCTACCAAATCATTTTCTTATGTTTGTTATACATTTCCAACATCTTCCCTTCATGGTAAAATAGATTTTTATCCTAACTTAGTACTGGTGTCCCATCAACTAGTTTTGACCCAGGCCGTAATGGCTTTTATTATTAGCTGGTCAGGAGGTTAGAGGACTGTAATTTTCCTTAATTCTATAGGGGTTTAGAAAGGAGGATGATTCCACTAAGGAAAAGAACCTTCCAGTGAGATTTATAAGAACTGTCTCTCACCAAAGAGGGAGTTTCCTGTTTCACATAGATCAAATAACCTTAGAAATACTTTGTATTTCTGCTAGTCATACAAACCCAAGTCCGTTTATTAAATCCCCCCCTTTTTGTTACCTTAACTCTTTGCTATTGACCAAACAGTTTTCCTGTTTGTCCTGTATTATCTCTTATATTATGAGAATCCGATTTGTATAGCTATGAAAAATACAAATTGCTTTTTTACCTTTGCCAACTTCGTTGCGAAGTTTATGTTTGGATTGGTGTTTATTTATTTTTTTGTATGTCTGTCTGTGTGTTTGTGATTTATATAACTCAAAAACATTTTGCCTGCCAAGGTCAACTTTATCATAATTTGGGAATGATTAGGTCAAAAGTCAAGGACAAGGTCACGAAAAAGTCAAACGCTCCTTTGCCATAGCGTGACCAATTTTTATTTAGTTTGCATGAAACTAGTGCTAAATGGGCATAATTCAATTGCCTATCTTTTGATATGCAACATTATATAGTGATGTCATTATCCTTGTTAGCAGTTGGGGTCAAAGCTCAATGGCATCAATGAACTTGCAGAAAGTGCGGGTTTTGTCATTACCTGGCCATATTTATCCGGTTTGGCAGTGGCAAAGGTATGCGCTCTACCTAGTGCCCTTTCTAGTTAAATTTTTTATATTTGGATAGAATTTCACAACAATGCTTGTTTCCTAAATTGGTAAAATATGTGATGAGAGAAAGGCGGGGAAGAAAAAATCAAAAGAATAGTGAAATTATATGAAAAATATTAACATGTCCGGATCTTCAAATTCAGATACAGTATTTTAGAGTTTCAGCATGTGTGAGTGTGAAAATCTAGAGTTAATATATTATGGGCATAAAATGTGTATCAAGTTTTGAAAGGAAAAATTAAAATTTTATTAGACCTAGTATAGTACTTTAATCTTAATGACATTCTCAATCTTGAAATGAAGTAGAAACACTGATATTTCAAATTTTCGAAAGACAAGAGTTCCTAATGTCTTTGGCTAATTATTTTTAAGAAGAATATTGTATTCAGGAATTCTATACGTACATACTTACGTCCTTTTTCCTTCAGAATATGGAATGGCACCAAAAAGAGACCAAAGCAATATTTAAAAGTTTTGCAGTACATGAATGCAACTTGCTCCTTTTTCAGGTACACAGGTAGTGAACCTGTTGAGTGGATGGGTGTTGGAGAGGTGGGTGTCTACATCCCAAATGATCCCACTGTTAACCTTGCAAGCACAGCTCTTAGTGGGGATATATTCCACCAACCTGGTAGTCCTTGTGTTAGAGGCAAGTAGTTTCAGTTGTTTCCCGCTATTTTTAAAGTGTTACCTATATTTTCAATATTATATAAGAAGTTTGTTCCTACACAGATACAAACCCTCATCTTTTCATAGGATTATGCTTTCAGTATAGCTGGAACTAGGCTTTTAAGATTTATAACAAGGTATATATAGTTACAGGCAGGTGGTGGTCTTCAACCACTGGTGAGCACCAGTGAGTACTTCTGGTGCCGTCAGGCAGCTGTTTTAATCTTTTTCATTTGTTTAGTTAATTGATGGCTGTTTGTTGTGTGCAAAAGATATTAACGGTGAAGAAAGGTTTTGCAGTTTTCCTGATAAGTGTAGCTGATTGGCAGTTGTATGTGTAACCTACTGATAAGCACTTTCATATTCCCATTTGACAACATTCCTGGTGCTGTTTATTCTCATGCAAATGGGAAGGTGTGTCTGCTGCCACCAAGCTGAAATGAAACTTCCATGTCCAGGAGGCGCTACAGACATATCTCCTGTTGGTACTGTCTCTTAGAGTTCCTAGGATCTCTCTCCTCTGAGTGATGTCACTGTTGGTAAACTGGAAGGCTGGAATCCTTTCATCCCAACTAGCAATGTGTGATGAGAAGAAAGACCACCCTAAGGTTTCCTCTGTGTTATCTCGCCATCTCTCGAGGTCATCTTAGTCTTCGTCTTTGGTGAGGAAGTCATGGGGACACTTGGGATAGAACTGTCTCTCCCTCACACGGAGAGAAACAGCAGGAATCACATACTGTACATGTAACGCCTATCGATCAGTCTCCTGGGGCTTCTTGGTCCATATTTGCCAGATAATATAAAAATCTTACTCAATATTTCTTAGAAAATTATATCTTTGACCTGTCCAATGTTATGATATTCGCCACATTGATATGAAATGCACTAATGGCATAAGTTGTTTTACCCATTGTAAATTTCATAACCACTACAGATTGTTTAGGAGATGAAATTTGTTTTCATTGTAAGGGAGCTCACTATCCAGGTTCATGACAATGTTGTCAATATGAACTGATCAAGCAATCATTGAGACAGAAAATAATGAACACATCCTTTGGTGCTACCAGGAAATAACTTTTGTGACATATTAATGCCAAACTATCGACTTGGTCATGTGTTTTGTCCAATCCACATGAGTTGACATCTAGTTCCAAATCAACGCTTTCGTCCAAAAGTTCTAATTTATAGACTCATGACCACTTCACCCTCTTCAGCATCGTCGCCTCTCTAAGCCACTGTATTCTCGTACTTCTGCTGTTACTCTACTAAATTTTCATTTAAACACATGTACAGTATATCAATAAAGTAACTGAAAATGCAAAAAGTACTAGCACTTAAAATCATCTAGATAAGCAAGAAACTCGGATTCCTGTACAGAATTGGTTTGATACTTGCCAGTTATGATATTTTAATATTTCATTTAAATATGTTATTCCTTCTTGTATAATAAAGTAACACCAGTATTTTAGTTTGAATAAGTAAATTTAATTAAAAAAGTAAACACATTTAAGTTTGTTTACATTACTGCATACATAAAAAGAAATAAAATTGTACGTAGGAATAAAATTTTCTGTATAATAATATAGACACCTGCCCTTAAAGAAGATTTTATTGATTTCATAAAGAAATATATTTCCTCTTATCTCTCATTTCTTAACAGAAAAATTATATTCTTTTTAAAGAAATATCTTTAGAAATAGCATAAGATGAAAACATGAAATATGTCCCACTATAATTTCTAGTCCCCTGCAATTTGTTAATCATTTATCAATGGTCAGAATGAAATAAAAAGCTTGACAGGTGTGAGTGATTTAAGACCTCAGCCATCGATGGGTGAAAAATTTATTTCCTGTTTAACTTCAAAAGTTCAAACTCGCTGCAAATTTTTTTTATGTTGAACAGTCCTTTTATAGTTTATATATCAAATATCTGTTTTAATGTTGTTAATGTTTTTGAAATATTTTATTTTATTTTTTCATTACTTCTTATATCATTTATTTATTTCCTTATTTACTCTATTCACTGTGCTATTTTTCCATGTTGGAGCCCTTGGGCTTATAGCATCTTGCTTTTCCAAATAGGGTTGTAGCTTAGCTAGTAATAATGATAATAATAATAATAATAAAAATAACATCAAAACTTGAACCTGTGAATAGTGGATTTCACGCGCCTTTGCTTTATACACGACACCCAAAAGGTGCTCGCGCGAGGGTTGTAACCTCAGCATTCCATGCTTTTATCTTTCTCTGGTATAATTGGAAGGTTTTATCAGAAAAGATATACAAGAAGGACTTCTTTTCACTGGGCGCCACAGGTCGACCCAGAAATGAAGTTTTTATTTATTACACAAAGAATTTCACGTTGTATAATTTAAACACGCTTGAAAAGGCAACCCTTTAGGCTGATGTGTTTGTTAGTAAGCAGAGTAATGGGAAACTGATCTTCCTCATTCCTTTTTTCTTGAGGATTAACTAACTAGTTTTGCTTTTCGATCTTGTGAAATTAAAGCTCTCTTAATGAACCTTGATGCTTATGGAGGTGTAAACCCAATGGGTATTTTTTCTTTGTTTTTTATAAAGACCGCAGATTTCTTAGCTACAAATTTATCAGTTATTTTGTGCAAGTTAGTAAAAAGAGGCTCTTTTAATACTTATTGGAGAATTGGTAATGTTATTCTATTATGTAAATGCATTTGTGGTAGGCCGAGTCCTGCTGATTAACCTACCACCCAATTTCCATAACTCCCATATTGTCTGAAAATTTTTAACATCTTTTGGCAAAACTTTTAAATAAGTATGTTGAAGGTTATCATCTGTTCACCAGTTTGCAATTTGGCTTTCATTAAGGCCTTGTAGCATGTGATGCCCTTCTTACAATCTCCAATGCTGTACAGAAATTCCTTAAGTGTTGTCTGGAAGTTTGTATGATTGGCCTTGATTTTAGGGCTGCCCTTGACCGTGTTAATCATGAGGCCCTTGTTTTCAAACTCAAATAGTTGGGAGTGGGTGGGTCTTTTCTTAGCATCATTACTGAAAGTAATAGGTTGCAGAGTTGTTGTGGATTGGGCTCCATTGTGAGTATAGGAATATGATATCTGGTGATCCTCTGGGTAGTGTTCTTGGTCCATTGCTTTTCATAATGTATACACATGACATGTAGTTTGGCCTATGAAACAGGCTTGTTGCAAATGCAGTTGATGCTACTCTCTTGGATCAATTCCATCTCCTGAATGTAGATCTAGGGTTGCTGAATCCCTTAATATAGATCTAGCTAAAATTAGTGCATGGCACAAATTATGGGGCATAAAGTTGAATCCTAACAAAACTCAAAGTACAGTCGGCCCTCGTTTATTGTAGGTTCTTGCTTCACGACTTCAGTTTCATACGCATAAGAACATTATTGTACCTGTCAAATGGAAATTCTTATAATCGCGATAAAATTCATGTTGAGCGATTATTTCAAATAGCCTGTGCTCCTTTACATTGGGAGTGCTTTGTGCCACTACCTATCTCTCCAACCAGCTGGTCCTAGCTCTCTCTGTACAGTGTGTATCCATTTATTGTGGTAAAAAGGACCTGTAAATACTCCTGCTCCGTCAGGCTTCACTTTGCCATGCTGAAATCTGGAAAAAAAAAAAGAGAGAGAGAGAGAGAGAGAGAGAGAGAGAGAGAGAGAGAGAGAGAGAGAGAGAGAGAGAGATATATTAGCCTGAAAATCACATGTTTGCTGCCCTCCAATCCAGTATGGTGATTGGTATGGGTTGCCACACCATTCAATGATATTTTCCAATAAACACAATAAAATTATTTCACTAAGTGATAATGCATTAAAATAAAATGTACAACTTTTGAAATTGCGTGACTTACCTTAGTTAAGGTAACGTGGTATTAGATATGCACCATTTACAACTTTGGAGGGCAATAGCTGGTGAAGGCAGTGGAGCGGAGGTGATACAGGTGTTGCTTCCACTGAGGCTAGTGAACGACTAACCGTCCCCAGAATACAAGCGAGATCGTGCTAGACGTCTATGCGCAGAAACAAAAAAAATTTTGATGCGGATCTGACGCAACGCTACTTTTCCAGGGTTAGAACCTCATACTTTGTGAGAGATAGTGAGAGAGAGAAGGAATCAGTATAAGATTAAAACTTATGATTAAATAACTTTTTATAATGTTTAACTGTTTATACAATGTTTACTGTATGCACTTTACACAATAAAAAATTTCATAAATACATAAGTTTACTGTATAATACTACTATATGTAAGAATATGGGGAAAGGTAATACTCTACAAATAGAGGGTGGGTTATTATTAGTACAGGGGATGTTTATAAAGATTTGAAATATACGTAAATAATGAAATGAATTGGGCATTACTAATTCATGGATTTTCACCTTTGGGGGGATGGGTCCTGGAACCAATTATTAATGCTGGATGAGGATTTGCTGTACTTGTACAAAGCGGGGTGTGGCGATGACTTTCATGTCGAGTCATCTTACCTTGTACTGAAGCTGTGTTGCTAATGTACAATTACATCTGAAAAGTCATATGAACTAAAATATCATTAAAAGCACTGGAAAAGAATATATTGCAGTACAGTGGTTACTTAGTGTGTTAGTCAAGAGCTCGCGGGCAATTTTTTCTCGATCTTTGTGCCAGTTTTTGTTACCTAACTCTTGCAAATAAGGAGGGCTTACTTCCAGTTTAGCTGAAAGACTACTACAATGAAAGGACTCAGATGTGTATAGTTAAAATTTTACAAATTACTTTTAAAAATTCTGTTTTTATTATAAAAACTAAAAACTCAGATTTTTTAGAATTTCTCATTATTTGTCTTTCTGTTTTATTAATTTGTCTTGTTGTGTGAATATAGGATAAGAAGTAAAAGTTTAAAACACTGATGACTTCAGTCTGGTAAAGTTTTATTTGTAATTTATAATATTGATAAAAAAGAAATACAACCTTTTAATACTGCTTTGGTGATGCTCGTTGGTTCCTCATAAATAAATAAGTGATGTAGTAAAAGCTTTTGGTAGTCCTTAGGGTTGTTTTCTGGTTTATATTACAGATTTCTCTTGAATAATTTTACAAATGAGTTTCACTGAAGTGCAATACAGTATTTTCAAATTTCTTAAATTTCAGGTGAATGGTTGAATGTCAGTGGGCATAATTTAGTCAAAGCTGAAAACAGCGGGGAGATTTTACCGTCACCGCAGACATTACCTCCAGCTTTCGTACAGTATTACCAAACACTCTTTACTGTTATTGCAGGTCCTTCTAATGATTTGTTTAAGGTAAGTTTTATATATAGATGGAAATTTTACAGTGTATATGCTCCAATAAGAGTAGAAACAAGCATACAATTATTTGTAGAACGAGACAGGAGAAAAAATGGCTACCTGTGAGGGATGAGCTCATATCCCATGAAGGAAAAAAAAGTCTTCAATTGAAAGTTCATATATTCCCAGTTTTCAAAATTTCCAGAAAAATATCTTTAATTTCTTTATACCTATAAGAATTTTAATTCTTTATCATAAATATGGATATGAATGTGTCGAGGTGGTTTGGCCATGTTGAGAGAATGGAAAATGGATGTCTGCTAAAGAAGGTGATGAATGCAAGAGTTGATGGGAGAAGTACTAGAGGAAGGCCAAGGTTTGGGTGGATAGATGGAGTGAAGAAAGCTCTGGGTGATAGGAGGATAGATGTGACCTAGGCAAGAGAGCGTGCTAGAAATAGGAATGAAAGGCGAGCGATTGTGACGCAGTTCCGGTAGGCCCTGCTGCTGCTTCCGATGCCTTAGATGACCGCGGAGGTAGCAGCAGTAGGGGATTCAGCATTATGAAGCTTCGTCTGTGGTGGATAATGTGGGAGGGTGGGCTGTGACACCCTAGCAGTACCAGCTGAACTCGGTTGAGTCCCTTGTTAGGCTGGGAGGAACGTAGGGAGTAGAGGTCCCCTTTTTGTTTTTGTTTCTTTGTTGATGTCGGCTACCCCCCAAAATTGGGGGAGGTGCCATGGTATATGTATGTATGTATCCATTTTATACTTTATTGTGCATATCCATGTACATACTCAGGTATAAATATAAATAATGATAAAACTAAAGCATCCATTACAGTACATAGATACAGTACAGTATATTGATATTTATTAAATGTACTTCATACATGTACATATGGATAACAAGGACACATACATTTATTTATTTATTCATATATACTTACACCTTGTATGTATATACAAACATGTATAATAGTAATGCATATCTATAATTATACTGAATAAGTAACTTAAAAAGATTGCTAATTTTTATCAAGAATTCTTGTTTTCTAAGTTTATATCAAGAATAATAAGTTATATCAGATAATTGATGAAATGTACTATGGTTTGCACTATCGTTTCTGTAGAATTTGCCAATTTTGAGATGATTAATCACCCTGTATAACATAAGTATGTTGACTACAGCATCTATCTTGCAAGTAACTATTCTTATTTTTAATTTATTTTTATGAAATTACAGATGATGTGTGAAGATGTGTCAACTTCACCTGGAATCCGATCTTTTGTGGGCCACATAATTGGAGGTGTTGTTCGAGGAGCAAATCGTGCCAGGCAAAAGCCATTCATCTTAAGAAGACTTCTTTTGATTACAAGAGCTCTTCTTGTGAATCCTCACATACATCTAGGTCCCCAGAATTATGTAAGTTGGTGTATATGAATAATCTTGTATTACTGAAATAGTTCTTTCATGATTCAATGGAAGCACCTCAATATAGGAAATTAATGTACAATTTCTAACCATATAGAATTCAAATAAGTTTTCATAGGAAAGTTTTTTCATTGATTATAATCATATCTTTACTGTCAGCTTGAAAGCACAGTCTTTTTATCTCCTTATTGTACACGCACTCAAAATAATTTCACCTCACTAACCAAAGATTTTAACACCTTATCCATGATAACACCATTTTCATACTGTTTACAAAAATGTTTTGTTATCGTTAGTTTTCCCTTGGATGTTTTAATGCGCTCATTCGTTGTTGTGATTAGCGATAATACATAAACAAACGCATAGTTTCCCTTTTGGGCATTGTAAATTTATGTAGGAAAAACATGCTATAGAATAGGCATTATTTTGTTCATTTCTGATATCTTAGGATACAGTAAGTAGAAAAAAATTTATAAAGATGTCTTTACATAACCTAAACCTAACCTAAACTCAGATGGTTCTGTAATTTACCAGTTGTCATATATTACGGATACATGATAAGTTAATTAAAATTTACTTTGATTATTTACCTTGTCTAATCTAAAGGTCATCTTATATGCAGAAATATAAGTCACTTACATTTATTAACTTGCTTACAAATATAGTATTGTATTATATAATTTTACGATTTTTAATTTTTAATAGTATTTTCAGGTGCTGTACTTTACAGTATTTAGTTTGTTTTAATTTGGCCCATACTTGAGGTAATCTTTGTTTTTTTTATACTAAATGTTGCTTATTATCAAAGGACTCCTTCACTGAAATGGGAAGTGGAATAAATATTTCATTTATATATATGGTGACAGCATGTCTGATTATCATATGCTTAATGACCATAATAAAAGAAATTTAATCTTGCAAATGATTACATTACTGCATCTTGTTAATGTTTTATCCAGTTTTTTCCAATCTTATAGAATAAGTGTGAGTTTGTGTGAAGAGCCATTCAATTTTGTCCTTCCCTATAAATTCATAAATATAAGTCATGATTCTTTGTTTCAGATGCGCGACATCATTAATGTCCTTGTTTACTGTCTGATTATTGAACGAAAGCTCCCACAGGACACCCAAATGCTTCGTAGTCTTGCTTGTAATGTTTTGCTACAGGTGAGTATTTGTATTTACACTTCATATATCTTATTGAAAATAGTGTTGGGAAATACAATGAAGTAATGATCTGTGATTTAATTTTCTTCTTTAGTACCATTAGTTATATTTGCATTTTTTATTGTTGCTACATTTTGCATTGACTCTAGTCATGATGCATTGGCTTTGTCATCAGTAACGGTTGTAAAGCATAAGATTTTTTATCCACCATATTTTAACCTATGGTAATTAAACTTACCTACTCCATTAACCGTTGTCAATGATTTGTTAAAATATGCTCAAATGAATACCCTCTGATCACATGAGATATAAGAAAATCATAATAGATTATATTAAGAAAGCAAGATAATGAAAAATATTCTGTGTTCTCAAGATTTTTCATACTTTTCTTACCTTTCTTTGTTTCCTTTATCAATTCTGTCCTGTTTCAATCTCCATAACTACAGAAAGGCTAGCTTATTCTTTATTATTATTGTTATTATTATTACTAGCTAAGCTACAACCCTAGTTGGAAAAGCAAGGTGCTATAAGCCTAAGGGCTCCAACAAGGAAAAATAGCCCAGTGAGGAAAGGAAATAAATAAACAATATTAGAAATAATGAACAATTAGAATAGAATATCTTAAAAACAGTAACAACATCAAAACAGATATTTTGTATATACATACATACATATACCAAGGCACTTCCCCCAATTTTGGGTGGTAGCTGACATCAACAAATGAAACAAAACAAAAAGGGGACCTCTACTCTCTACGTTCCTCCCAGCCTGACAAGGGACTCAACCGATTTCAGCTGGTACTGCTAGGGTGCCACAGCCCACCCTCCCCCATTATCCACCACAGATGAAGCTTCATAATCCTGACTCCCCTACTGCTGCTACCTCCGCGGTCATCTAAGGCACCGGAGGAAGCAGCAGGGCCTACCAGAACTGCGTCACAATGCCCCCTGTGGCCGCAGGGGCATAAAAACAATTAGAATAGCGCCAACGTTATCCCTGCGTGTCGTAAGAGGCGACTAAAAGGGACGGGACGAGGGGGCTGGGAACCCCCTCTCCTGTATATAATCCTGCGAGATGTCAACATTTTGTATATACATACATATACCAAGACACTTCCCCCAATTTTGGGGGGTAGCCGACATCAACAAATGAAACAAAACAAAAAGGGGACCTCTACTCTCTACGTTCCTCCCAGCCTGACAAGGGACTCAACCAAGTTCAGCTGGTACTGCTAGGGTGCCACAGCCCACCCTCCACCGTTATCCACCATAGATGAAGCTTCATAATGCTGAATCCCCTACTGCTGCTACCTCCGCGGTCATCTAAGGCACCAGAGGAAGCAGCAGGGCCTACCTATTTCTAGCACGCTCTCTTGCCTCTCTCACATCTATCCTCCTATCACCCAGAGCTTTCTTCAGTCCATCCATCCACCCAAACCTTGGCCTTCCTCTTTTACTTCGCCCATCAACTCTTGCATTCATCACCTTCTTTAGCAGATAGCCATTTTCCATTCTCTCAACATGGCCAAACCACCTCAACACATTCATATCCATTCTAGCTGCTAACTCATTTTTTACACCCGTTCTCACCCTCACCACTTCGTTCCTAACCCTATCTACTCGAGATACACCAGCCATACTCCTTAGACACTTCATCTCAAACACATTCAATTTCTGTCTCTCCGTCACTTTCATTCCCCACAACTCCGATCCATACATCACAGTTGGTACAATCACTATCTCATATAGAACTCTCTTTACATTCATCCCCAACCCTCTATTTTTTACTACTCCCTTAACTGCCCCCAACACTTTGCAACCTTCATTCACTCCCTGACGTACATCTGCTTCCACTCCACCATTTGCTGCAACAACAGACCCCAAGTACTTAAACTGATCCACCTCCTCAAGTAACTCTCCATTCAACAAGACATTCAACCTTGCACCACCTTCCCTTCTCGTACATCTCATAACCTTACTCTTACCCACATTAACTCTGAACTTCCTTCTCTCACACACCCTTCCAAATTCTGTCACTAGTCGGTCAAGCTTCTCTTCTGTGTCTGCAGCCAGTACAGTATCATCCGCAAGCAACAACTGATTTACCTCCCATTCATGGTCATTCTCGTCTACCAGTTTTAATCCTCGTCCAAGCACTCAAGCATTCACCTCTCTCACCACTCCATCAACATAAAAGTTAAACAACCACGGCGACATCACACATCCCTGTCTTAGCCCCACTCTCACCGGAAACCAATCACTCACTTCATTTCCTATTCTAACATATGCTTTACTACCTTTGTAGAAACTTTTCACTGCTTGCAACAACCTTCCACCAACTCCATATAACCTCATCACATTACACATTGCTTCCCTATCAACTCTATCATACGCTTTCTCCAGATCCATAAACACAACATACACCTTCTTACCTTTTGCTAAATATTTCTCGCATATCTGCCTAACTGTAAAAATATGATTCATACAACCCCTACCTCTTCTAAAACCACCCTGTACTTCTAAGATTGCATTCGCTGTTTTATCCTTAATCCTATTAATCATTACTCTTCCATACACTTTTCCAACTACACTCTACAAACTAATACCTCTTGAATTACAACACTCATGCACATCTCCCTTACCCTTATATAGTGGTACAATACATGCACAAACCCAATCTACTGATACCATTGACAACACAAAACACATATTAAACAATCTCACCAACCATTCAAGTACAGTCACACCCCCTTCCTTCAACATCTCAGCTCTCACACCATCCATACCAGATGCTTTTCCTACTCTCGTTTCATCTAGTGCTCTCTTCATTTCCTCTATTGTAATCTCTCTCTCATTCTCATCTCCCATCACCGGCACATCAACACCTGGAACAGCAATTATATCTGCCTCCCTATTATCCTCAACATTCAGTAAACTTTCAAAATATTCCTCCCACCTTTTCCTTGCCTCCTCTCCTTTTAACAACCTTCCATTTCCATCTTTCACTCTGTCTTCAATTCTTGAGCCAGCCTTCCTTACTCTCTTCACTTCTTTCCAAAACGACTTCTTATTCTCTTCATATGACTGACCCAATCCCTGACCCCACCTCAGGTCAGCTGCCCTCTTTGCCTCACGTACCTTGTGCTTTACTTCCACATTTTTCTCTCTATATTTTTCATACTTCTCTATACTATTACTCTGCAGCCATTCTTCAAAACTCCTCTTTTTCTCTTCCACTTTTACCTTCACTCCTTCATTCCACCATTCACTGCCCTTCCTCATGCTGCCTCCAACAACCTTCTTGCCACACACATCACTTGCAATCCCAACAAAATTTTCTTTTACTAACTTCCACTCCTCCTCTAAATTACCAGTTTCTCTTACTCTCACCTCGTCATATTTCATTTTCAACCTTTCCTGATATTTACATTTTACTCACGGTTTTATTAGCTCTTCAACCCTCACTAGCTCCCTTTTACATCCACCTACTGTATTCCCCCACTCTTTTGCTGCAACTAATTTTCCTTCCACCAAAAAATGATCAGACATACCGTTAGCCATACCCCTAAACATGTGCACGTCTTTCAATCTTCCAAACATTCTTTTAGTTATCAACACATAATCCATTAATGCCCTTTCTACTACTCTTCCATTTGCCACTCTTACCCATGTATACTTCTTTTTATATTTCTTTTTGAAAAAGCTAGCACTTATTACCATCTCTTGTTCAACACACATATCTACCAGTCTCTCACCACTCTCATTTTCACCTGGTACGCCATACTTCCCAATGACACCTTCTACCTCTCCAGCGCCCACTCTAGCATTTAAGTCACCCATGACAACTACATAATTCCTTCTACCCAGTCCTTCTACACACCTAGTTAATTCATTCCAGAACTCATTCCACTCTTCTTCACTTTTCTCACTACCTGGCCCATACGCACTGACAAACGCCCAACATTCCCTACCCAACCTAACCCTTACCCACATTAACCTAGATGATATTTCCTTCCATTTAACTAATATAAGCATCAAAAATGAATATCATTGCAGAAAGTTAACACATGACAACAATAGAAAACAATCAAAATGATCACTCCAAGAATAAGTAGTTGTGTAAAGAAAAATGAACATGGCATCCTTACCCAATACCTTCAGAACACACTAATTCAATAAACAGTTTCTTCAGAGAACCCTCGTTCACTGGCAATCAAAACATGAATCACTTCTAGGGATTAACAACTTTAAATGTATAAAACACTGACCTAAATAGCAACTTTGCTTCTAAAAGGTCAAACCCTTCTTGAGTCTTCACATGAGAGAAGTTAACTTGCCGAGTGCACAAGGTGAACTGAGTGGGAACTGGGAAGAATGAATAGCAATGTTCATTACAGCACTCCTCATCACAAAAATATCAAAGAATACAAAATATATATCAATTATTAGTACATAAATTAGAAAAATCAAAGAAAATAAAAGATACAAAATATCTATCCATTATTATTATACATATGGTACATATACTGTAGTATTATCCATTTTGAAATTGTAGGCAAATGGAATCTTTACATCTGTTAGTTTAGCACTTTAACAGTATGGAGCATTATATTTCCTACATCACTCGATAGGAAGACAAAGATAATGGCCTACATTATCCATTTGGTGGAAATAGTGGCATGCTTTCTATTAAAATTCTGGACCCAGAAACTGGAACCTGTCTATATATTCCATGAACATATCGCATGTATGGTTGACTATCGTGTCTACCATGTTTACAGTAGTTTTTGTTCTAACCCTCTCTTCCCTAAGAACAGCATCTTTCATATGTATAAGAGACAATTGAGTGGGCAAATTGAAGTAGCTTAGCAATACAATTGGCATTTTATTTATCATTACATTGATGCACAATACAGTGTCTAATTTCTGTTCAAAAACCCATTTCTTCCACTCTACGCTCTTGTGCTTGATGGGTGTTCTATCAGTGTTCACTCCCTTAAAAATATGAATGCAATCACATAGTTATATTTCAAGAGTTACATTGCTGTGTTTCAGTAGAGAAATGGAGATTTGCAATTCAATCATTTATCCAAGAATCTCATGAAATTACTTAAATTACAGGTGTCAGAAATCCTCACATGATACCTAGATTAAGTCATACATTAATTATCTGTTCAATCCTAAGGATTCTATCCAGCCTGAAAATGCTGTCTATTGAGACAATTTTCAAAAACTAAGAAGTTATTGGGTATCATTATTATGAATTTTTAATTATAGAAAAACTTTCTGAGTTAAATTTTGTAGTCAAAGAATTGTAAATCAATCATACACCTAAGGATGACTGTTTACGCTTATATGCCAGCATCTCTTTCTTCCTTTATTACATTTTCCTTTGCCTTCACAGTTCTAGTCTCATTAACCAATACATTATATGCAGTGAAAATATTATTTTTATTTTCATTTAAAGTTCCATTTTTTAAATAAGTTATGATTTGATAAATTTAATACTGTACTTATTATTTCATCCAAACATCATTTTTTGAAATCATTGATATACTTTACCCACAAGCTGACAGTGTTTTTTATTTCCATTCAAAATTTTAGGTTGTATCAAGAGAACCTGGATGCTGGGAAACTTGGGAGACTGTTGTAACAAGCTTGAGTGGTGTTGTTGCCAGCAGTAGTCGTCCTTGGGGTCAGCATATTGGAGCTCTCATTGGTCTTCTTACTTTGGGATCAGCTGCATTATTGAAAAGCTTGACACCTATAGCTAGACCCTACCATAACCGATTAATGCATGCTATATCAAAGTCTTCAACAGCCACATCACGGGATGTTCATGATGCACACACTGCAAATGGTCTTCTATTGGTATGTGATCAATGTTTGTATCTTTTGATGGGCATCCTTGATACTCCAGAATGATAGTATATTTAAGCTCTTACATGTATTTTATCAGTGTCAGTTGATGCTGATATTGTGGGGAGCTAATACTGTTTGTTCCTATGCATATACAAACCTTTCGTCCTTTATATAGAGAGATGTTTTTACCATGAGCTGGAGCAGCTGTTGAATTCATTAAAGAGGCGGTTAATGACAGGTTGGGAGCACAGTGCTCCTCCACCTGGTGAGAGATCCTCACTTAGTTTTTGGCCATAATAAGTATGGACGTACTGTTGCAACCTTAATCAAACTTTTAATTTTTTTTCTTTTCAGGTTGTGAATGCAGGCTGTAGATTGCTTTAGAAATAGATAGGAAGCAAAAGATTTGTACTTGCAGGAAAGGTTGGACATTGCAACTGGCTGTAGACACACAATCTCTCTCTGACTCTTGTAGTTTGCATAATTATCGGCAGTCATCCCCGTGCGCCTAGTGTAGGTCATATGGCTTCCTGTGCAGTGGCAGGTATTTACCTGAAAGAGGACGAGACCTAAGCCTTCTCTGTCTTCTGTCTTGGCAACACCCTTGTTCATACGCCCCTGGCTCGATCGCGAAGGACTATGTGTCAGGAGCAAGGAGCGTTCAGAGTTACATTGGCAGGCTTTTCAAGTTGTAGTGGCATGAGGAGCTTCCCTAGTGTTTGCTGCACCGTATCGGAGGTTGGAGGCTCTTCTCCCGGTTCTGTGCAGACTGTTGATGACAAGTTTTGCCTAAGGCTCGGGCACTCCTTTGGTCTTTCAGGTATGCCCTTTATGACTTTGTTGAGGGAGCAGGTAGTTAGGCTACCACTACCCCAGTATCATTGTCTCCCGTGGTGACGCCAGTGGTAAAAGACATGGTTGTGTCCCCAGTAATGTCTCCAGTGGTAACCCCTAATCCCTAAAGGACTGCTAAGACTCGTAAGGTGACACCTGTGCCGGTGGGAAAACCCTAAGATTGGGCTTTAGTCAGCCCCAAGGCAGAAAGGGTGTGTTGCCCCATTGTTGGGTATTATCCCATACACCACCCCGTGTTAGCCACCCTTTACCCAGTAACTCCTGTGCTAGCCACCCCTTACCTGGTACCCCTGTATTAGCCACTCCTTACCTGGTAACCCCTGTGTCAGCTACCCTATACCTGGTAACCCCTGTGTCAGCTACCCTATACCTGGTAACCCCTGTGTTAGCCACTCTTTACCCAGTAACCCCTGTGTTAGCCACTCCTTAACTGGTAACCCATGTGTTAGTCATCCTAACCCTTGTGCTTGGGGGTCCAGAGTCTGTGTATCCCCTTCCCTCTGAGTCTGTCGTGACCCCCCGTGACAGCGTTCCACAGTGTTGTGATTCCTATTGGAGCAACCTGTGTGGTTTATCCCGTCAGGGGAGTGTTAACATCGTTAGTTACTTAGACCATAACTACTCTGCTCGGGCTAGGAAGAGAAAGAAATGTGCGTGTTCTTCCACCACCAACTCCTCTTCCATCTCCTCCTCTGACTCCTCTTGGACTTTCAACTCTGATTCTCACTCTTCTTCTGAAATATAGAAGAGGAATTACCAATGCTTTGCTATAAATTTTAATAGCTGAGTTCCCGTTACCCTGAAAGCATGCTCTTATTAAAGGAAAGATACAGATTATTTTAAAAATTTAGAATTTTTCCTTTCTTTTAGTCATTCTTAAATAAAGTTTGTGCACAGTAGTATATTATATAATGGTCGATATTTAACTGATGGAACGATATTAAAACACACAGCCTAATGTGAAGACAGCATCAGATATGTCAGTCCTATTAGTGATAAGTGTTAATGTCTATGAAGGCATAGCACTATTTCCCTAATTGTTTATAATAGTAATAGGGGAAGCAATAATCTTCACAGACAGTGAGGTCCCTATAAATAACTACTTATGGTGACCTAATGTTGCAGCATATGAGAATTTCAAAACAATGTACTGTAATCAAAGTCAAGCTTATGATGACAAAAGCAGAGGAGATTTAGTCTGAATTATAGCTGTTCATTATTATTGTTGCAAGATAATAAATCCCTTGAGAAGTATAATTATTTCAATGAATCTTACCAAAGCTCATTTGCTATTCACCTTTAAAGGGGGGGGGGGAGTGTCATGGTGAATACAACTTCTTTCTTTTAAGAGGAGCTACTACAACAGAAACAAAGTGGTTAGGTTTGGTTTTGATCAATTGCCTTGTTATTTTGTATTAGACCTTCATTGTCGGGCTTTTCCCTATTTATTTTCACGCCATAAATGTGCTTGGGCGGAAAGTACATGTGATGTCACTGAGGGACTTTGGCAGTGAGAAGTGGATGTAAATAATCTAGGTTTCCCAATTTTGCTTGTTGGGAAAAGATTTTGTATCAATTTTTTTGAGATTTTATGCATTATAATGCCTCGTTGGTGTGTTTCTGCGGGGTGCTCGAATACAGCTGAAAATATCTCCTTATATTTCTTCCCAAATTATGAATTGTTAAGGAAACAGTGGGTCACTCAAGTGCAATGCACACAGGGCGAATCGACACCCAGCCAAACCTCGTTTTGCCACATTGTTAACAACAACTATGAAATAATAATGATGGTAATAATAATCATCTTCATCTTCATGCTCATTCTCATCCTCATAATAGTACATACATACATACTTACATATGCCAAGGCACTTCCCCCAATTTTGGGGGGTAGCCGACATCAACAAATGAAACAAAAACAAAAAGGGGACCTCTACTCTCTAACCATCATAATAGTACAACAAAATAATTCATAATATTGATTATAAAAATTATTACAAATACACCTACCTGCATTACATTTTTTACACCATGTTACGAAATCCATCAATCAGTTAAATATCTGCTACGTGTTGGAAACTTTTAAAAGTAACTTTATGATAGTGAAATTTAGATATCTTCTCAATTTTTATGCTCAATTTAAAATACAAAGTACACACAAGCACAAACACACACACACTCTCTCTCTCTCTCTCTCTCTCTCTCTCTCTCTCTCTCTCTCTCTCTCTCTCTCTCTCTCTCTCTCTCTCTCTCTCTCTCTCTCTCTCTCTCTCTCTCTCTCTCTCTCTCTGTGCAAGCAGGGATTTTGGATCCAAGTTTGGTTAATAAGCATTCCCATTCTATATTCTCTGAATATGCATCCCTAGTTCATTATTCTTTCACATGCATATTTGAAGCCGTCAATATCAAAGGTGCAGGGTGTTCCATGAGCCAGTCATGAAATGTTTTCAAGTTGATGCTAAAGATACATAGAGATGTTTGATACTTGAGTAGTGTTGGGCAAATGCACAAAATATATTTTCTCTAGAATAGGTTTAAAAGTTTTACAGATACTATACAGTATTTTTATTTATATGTGATTTACTAAGCAAGTTATGAATTTTTACAGGAAACGTAATTTACAAAAACTTGTTTTGGGGACCTTGGATGTATCTATAGATGTGTTAAACTCATTTTATACACTAACACCAGGGATTAATATAAAAACTGAATATCATTGTCTCTGGTTATCATCCTAATATCATTGCCCGGTTTAGAATCCTCAGCTTATATAATGATTATTTTAATTGTGGATTTTATGCATTTGTTGTGAATAGAGAGCAGAAGATGATACTCCAGAAGAGAAATGATAGACATTGAAGTGAAAAAAATGACAATAACTCACTCTCGCTCATCCTTACCTGTTCGTAAATTAAAACCATCTCTCTACATTAAATTTTGATATATCCCTTCAATTTATTTTCCTTCCTCTCATCAATTTTATCTAATTATTTTTAGCATATTTTATTTTAATATTTGTGCATGATGAATATCAAGCAATTTAGTGTAAATACCTAGAATTATACAATACTTTGTAGGCTACAATATTTCATGTGCTTATATTAATTAATACAGATTTTGAATAAAGGAATTTACTACGTGACATCCTATTTATTGCAAATTTTGCATTGATGAATTTTATTATTTTTCCTGTATATAAGAGAGCTCTGTCTAGAAACACTTAGTGTGTTCTATTTTTAGCTACCTCCCCTCAAAGCTGACATTGTTTTGTTGGTTTTTTATGAAGAAACTTTTTTTTTCTCTATACTGTATCTTTTATTTCTTAATGGACAAATTTCAATTTCACTGATGTTTCCTCAGCAACTTTATTCATGGGGTTCAAAACGATGTGGTTTCAGAATTGCCGATGACTGATCCTCTTTATCTGCTACATCTTCGTTTATCATCCAAATCTATAGAAAAATTGCTCAGATCTATGTTGTGTCCGCTGTCTAAATCCACTTTTACGTGGTTGACTGAATGTAAACAAATCCGGTAGTGAAGTCAAGTTGTCTCTACGTGACGTAACACAATGGTGCAACAGCCTTTGCTAAATCTCACGAGTCTGGTTGCGGCCTATGTCAGCTGGTATAAGTAATTACTTCAACAAACGAAAATGCAGCCAAGTGAGCTTTATAAGAGGGAGCTTAATAAGAAAAAACAGCATTATTGGAGAGAGGAACATTTCCTGTAATGTTTTCAGTTTTGTCTTATAAAACTTAACAACCCTCATATAGTATAGGAATCTAAATTTATTTTATGAGATACTACCAACCTCCTCCTCCATTGAAGGAATGTGGAAAAATTTATGAAAATTTTCAGCCATGGAAGTAGATGAAAGAGAGAAAATAATTTTTTCCATACTGAAACCTACATATAAGAAATATATTCCTGAGCGTGAACGGCCTTGAGCACAGCAAAGAATTCCAAGCAATTAATTTTTAGTGATGATTCTTCCTTTGACTAACTCTGATAGATGTTAAAGTTTTCATAATCACACACAAGCCTTCTTGGGTAGCATCTGCATAAAAAGATATGTCTGCAAACCTTGTTTCTACAGATATACCTTGAGCCAAATGATAAAGATCTTCCCACCATTTCACCATTTTATATTGTAATTGGTTCTGCATCACTAGAATACAGATCAGATATTTTGTTCCAATAACATTGTAGTTGAAACTTGAATTCCCTCATCTTTAATTGACCCATCGAAACAAAGAAACTTTATTCCCTCATCTTTAATTAACCAATCAAAGCAAGCTTCTTTAGAGAGGCCATATCCCCTGTAACCTCATCTACATCTGAACCGACAATGCTTTCATCTGCTTTAAATTTCACCAACAGAATAAAGGACTGAATCTCTTTTATGAAGGAAAAGCCTCAAAATGAATTATTATTATTATTACTAGCTCAGCCACAACCCTAGATGGAAAAATAGGATGTTATAAGCCCTAGAGCTTCATCAGGGAAAAATAGCCCAGTGAGGAAAGGAAATAAGGAAATAGATTACAAGAGAGTAATGAAATATTAGAATAAATCTGTCATATATAAACTAAAATCTTCGCAATAAAACAAAAGCAAGATAAATAAGATAGATTAGCGTACCCAAGTGTACCCTCGAACAAGAGAACTCTACCCCACGATAGTGGAAGATCATGGTACTGAGACTATGGCACTACCCAACACTAGAGAACAATGGTTTGATTTTGGAGTGTTGTCCTCTTAGAAGAGCTGCTTAACCATAGGGTTTGAAGTTCAAACTATTTGTGGATTACACACAATTTTACTTATCCATAAATGATATAGACGACACTACTGAAACTAAACCGAATCCTTGATAGTGTTAGAGAATGGATGACATTTAAACAACTAAAATTAGATGAGAACAAAATTAAGTATATGGAGGTCAGAAAGAGAAACACTGTGAGAAACTTGGGTGATATTCAAATAAACATAAATAATGACTCTGTGCCGATATCTAGTAAATTTTGTGATCTAGGCGTATTTCTTGACTGCAACTTGTCTCTCAATACCTAAATAAATAATGTAGTAAAAACTGCTGATTATCATATAACAAAATATTGCTTTTATAAAAAAGTACCTGGATGAATATTCAATAAAGAAACTTGTGATAATCTGTGTAATTGCCAGAATTAACTACTGTAACTCCATCTACTACAAACTACCAAAAGTACAACTTAAGAAATTACAAAACTATAAACAGAGGAGAAAGACTGATAAAAGGTATTGTGCAACCAACAAATCATCCTAACACAAGAATAGTTATAGATGATTTCAAACTATTAGAACCTAGGTACATGTGTATTGTAAGCTCTAGAGCCTTTAAATATGCGGCCCCAGGACTATACAATAGGCTCCCACCTGACATCCGAATAATTGAAGATATAAAGGCTTTCAAGAGGAAACTGAAGACTTTCTTATTCTGCGAGTGTTTTGACAGTGATGATCAAACCGTAAGCGAACAATATGCATTGTGAAATGTTAAATGCTCCCGAATGAACGTCGTAAAACGACCATGGAGGTCCTGTAGAGAGTAGGGTTCCCCTGCTGTACAGGACCAAATAAGCAGCCCTTAATGTAAGTAAGTAGTTAACCCCTTGAGCATAGAATTGTTTGGTAATCTCAGTGTTGTCAGGAGTATGAGGATAGAGGAGAATGTGAAAAGAATAGGTGGGGCTATTTGGTGTATGTTTATACAAATGAAAAATGAACCAAAACCAAAGAGAGGGCTCTAATAAAGTACTGTCTGGCCAGTCAAAGGACCCAATAACACTCTAGCAGTAGTATCTCAATGGGTGGCTCATGCCCTGCCCATCCTGCTGCCACTATTTTCTCCAAATATCAAATCCATTGAGAGGGAGCCAGATGAGACTTTTTCATATTGACCAGGACTCCTGTCCTTTTGAATAACTTGAGTAATCAAAGTTTGCTGAGCCTGAATCTTCAATAAGACGCTTTCAAAATTATCCTGTCGTCTATTACAACAGAACTCTGATGCCCAGGAACCTCAGCCACTTGGAGATGGGAGCCATCATCCTGATAAATACTTGAGGAGCAGTTCTGAGATTGAAACAGTTTTCTTAATTGATAGGTCTTTAACCCATTTATAAACTAATGGGTTTCATTGATTATGGATGAATAGGAATGTGAAAAAAAGCTATCAAGCCTTGAAAATTTTTTAGATGAGCTGGAAATGGGAGGGAGGATTTAAGGACAGAGGAATTCAGCACCCCGGGTTGTGGTGGCTTATTGTGAACATCCCTGCCTAGTGATTTGCCATACTGGGGTTCGAGCCCACTCAAGCTCGATAGTTCCTTGTTGTTTCTGCAACCTCACCATCCTTGTGAGCTAAGGATGAGGGGTTGGGGTGGGCTATAGGCCATTGCCTGGCCCTCCCTGGTCCTAGTTTAGGTTGAAGGGGTCTTGGGCACTGATCATATGTATATATGGTTAGACTCTGGGGCATTGTCACTGTCCCTTGCCCCTGGCATTCATGAGCTGCCTTTAAACCTTAAACATTACCTCAGTTAGGACCCAAGGATGAGGTTGAAAGGTTTCCCTCTACTGGGATCTTTATGAAAGTACAGTCATTTATTCTGCTATAACATCGAGTCCTGTTGGTAGTGCGGTTGGATTGCATGTTAAAAAACTCTGTAGGCATATCACTGATCTGAAAAGACTCCCTAGATGTAATAGAAAAAAAAATCTTGAGGTGAAGTAGCCTCTGAACAGTAGAGATAATAAAAAGACCGACATGACATGACCCCACAGAGTACCATTTTGTGTTCTGGAGGCTACCTGAATTCCCACATTATCAATCCTATCTTGATCAAATATTTGCCCCAATAAGGCACCTGAACTGCCATATTATCAATGCCATCTGGATTTCAAATTGACATCAAATATAGAAGTAATTAAATTGAGTTTCTGTGCACCGGTTACTTCCCAACTATAGAGGAACACAGGGATTCCCTACATTTAACAAGATTCATAAACACAGCAGTAGCCTCCAGAGACCCATCCAAAATGTTTTTATTTAAACAGTTTAGCTAATCAAAAGTAAGATCAAGGTCTGCATGCTCTGCCAACTTTTTTGCCATAAGAGTTGAAGTAATCCCTATGAAATCAAGGGGACACATTTCTTTAATCAGTATACTTGAAAAACCTGTATTCAATGACTTCCTTTTGTTTGGATTGATAAGGGAATCAAGAGAATTAGCTTGTTTAGAGATAATAACAAGGTTGAGTAGTTGATTTTTTTTATTGATTAGCAAATACTTCAGTGGCAGATAAGGATTTAACAAAGGACAGGAAGCAGAATTAATAAACTCATTTTCCTCCAGAGATAATTTATTCACTCTATCCTTGAAAAACTTGGAGTATAGGTGACTTAGATACATAAGCATTCAACAAAATAATGGAATATTGTAAGAATTATCAGAACTTACCTCGGCGAAACTATTCAGATAATATTCTGCAGTGCAGTTTCTCAGAGATTGAAACAGAGATACCTCTTCTACTTCCTACTTACCTTCTTGATCGTGCTTCATAGAATCTTCCCAAGTTGGAATCAACAAGCCTTCCTGTTTATTTACTACCTTTTGCACTAATTCCTGGTAAGGGATTTGTTTTGGCAGTAGAGATACTAGCACCCACATTAACACGCATATTTAAAATTTGAGATGAGCTAATGGCTAAGCCTACAGGAGACTGATCTCTATTGCCACCCAGAATGTGATGCAACCATTTCTCAGCTCAAACCAAAGTCTTTAAGAACCAATTTAATAATTGCAAATCATGGTCTACAGAATCCATCCAATATGCAACATTGGTAATAAATGTAAACAAAGGTTGTTTATGAAGGCTTACTTCAGCAGACAGAGAAATATTAGGATCCAGTCTGACTACCTCTTCTTCTACCTCTTCTACCTAGTAATCCAGTGGTTGAATAGAGCTGACTGGATTGCAGAAATATCATGGTTTCACTATAAGACCTGAAATAATTTGGGAGAGTGGGGCTCAGGGAGAGGTTATTAACACTATAATGCTCTGTGTACCAACAGAACCCTTACTGACTGGTACAACAGAACTGATAGGCACAACTTAAGGAGTTTTCTTTGGATTTCAACCATGGCAGGTTAGGCTATGCTTGCTGCTGCCTGTACCCAATGGCTTCCTGGCCTTTTGAATTTGCACAAATATAGTAAAAACAGTGAAAAGCATGTGAAGCTCATCATTATCTATAACTGCATGCTTAGTTATACCCGGTATGGGATCACCAACTTGACTTTCATAGTTATCAACTACTTTAGTCTTGTTTATTTTTTCCCTTTAGTTAAAAGACGGTTTTTTTACATGCACATCTACTAACTGAAAATAATCCATTATAAGATGAATTGAGAAGGAACCACATTCTTCATAATGGTTTGTAAAATCACACTTTCGACCATAGCTGGTGAAAGAGAATGGGGATCATTATTGCCAAGCAATAGATCCTTTGAACAACCATTACAAGAAAAAATAGAGTACCCAGAAGAAGACATCCCCTTTAATCTATCATCATCATCATTATCTCCTCCTACGCCTATTGACGCAAAAGGCCTCGGTTAGATTTTGCCAGGTGTGTCTATCTTGAGCTTTTGATTCAATACTTCTCCATTCATCAACTACTTCACGCTTAGTGCTCAGCCATGTAGGTCTGGGTCTTTCTACTCTTCTAGTGCCTTGTAGAGGCCAGCCGAACATTTTGTGAACTAATCTCTCGTGGGGAGGGCGAAGAGCATGCCCAAACCATCTCCATCTGCCACCATCATGATCTCATCCACATATGGCACTTGAGTAATCTCTCTTATAGTTTCATTTATAATCTTTAATCTATAATGATTATTAATGAGTTTCTATAGAATTTCCTGATACAAAATTGTAATCTGGATAGTGGATGCACTTGAACCTGTCAAGAAGATAACGGAAAGACAAATGGGTGTGGTTTACTCACGCAGTGGTATTGCCACACACTGCCTCATTATCCCAATACTATGTTAGAGGGGCAGGGCTGTTACAAGGAGGAAACATGAAATTTTTAGTTTCAGCATAGACATTAACATTAAACCAGCACCAAAAGAGGAACAATATGAATGCCAGAGGATGTCCATGGAAATGATGGAGGGTTTGAATTATTACTATGGACTTAAGACGCATGGCTAGATTGAGGTGGGAAGAGAAGACCACCATTGCAAAATTCTGGAGGATGTTATCAAATAGCTAGAAAATAGATGAGAAGGGATAAGGAATAGTTAGTGAGAAAAACAGTAAATTTAGAATTAATTTGATGAATGCTAGTAGGAAGTACCAGAATATCAAGGAAAACGCCATAGATGAAGACTGCTCCAATTAAGAATTCAGGTGGAAAGTGCAGCGGACAAGAAATTGGAGTATATTCATACCACATCTTACCCTATACAGTAGAGCAAAATTCAAGAAAGTTGTTATACTTTACATAAAACATATTTGTATAATAGTCTTGTCCATACAATTGTTGAAAAATTCGCTAGTGTGAAGACAACAAGCATTCCAGATGAAAACATATGTCTTATTTAATTGAGAGCTTCCAGAAAATGGTCGCACCGGGTATCCTCCAATGTTGGTATAAATTGTAATCGCCATTGTTGGCTAAGTTAATCACCACTTTCAGTAAAAGATTGGTTAGATCAATATGGAGGAATAATACAATACTGTACTCTAATAACAATAAAACAAATTATCTTAATTCTGTGAGATTGATACCATTATCTCTGTATACATAAAAATAATCCAGTTTTATAGCTTGTGTTACGAATAAAGAAAACTACAATAATATCTCATCAAGACCCTAAGAAACTGCACTTATAGGTTTGGAAATCTGAAGGCCATTGATTTGTAACGGTTGCTGTTACTTAGTATCAACTTAACTAATTTTCAGATTGACAATGTCCTTAAAATAGGTTTGCTTATTGTTGGCAAATGTAGAAGGTGTTTGATAACTATATTTTCCATAAAAACAGAATTCGGACTTCAGTTACAAATGGCTTCCTTTCAGTGCCTTAAAGTGCTTTCATCTTCATTTGCTTTTGCTTGCCAAAATAGCAATTTGCAATTATGAAATCAGTACTGAGGATTATGCTTGGTGTGTATCCTACCCCACATTTAAGTATTGTATTAAGTAAAATAAGAGGTTTGTACAGTATTTATTGAAAATAGGCAAAAATGTTCAATATTAAACTTACCCGATAATCATGTAGCTGTCAACTCCGTTGCCCGACAGAATTCTACGGGAGGGATACGCCAGCTATCACTATACTAGAAGGGGGTGTACTCACAAGCGCCACCTGTGGCCAGGTACTACAGTACTTGTTGTTGACGCCACCTCACTTTTTCCTCTGTCGTGCTTCCGGCAAGACGTTCTTGGATACGCCTATGATTTTGGAGTATTGTTCACGGTTTGGTGAAGTATTTCTCTAAAATTTGCAGCTATTCGCTATACTGGAAACTTCTATATTAGCTTAGTTAGCTTTTGGAATTAATTTGATTTTTTATGGTGACGAAGAGAGTATGAACTCTCTTTCACCTTTAAATGGCCGACCCTTCCCTTAGACGGAAGTGTTGGTGTCTAAGAGAGTATAGACTCTCTTTCTTAATTTTGCTCTTCCTCCGCTTCCACTTGCTGTTCCACCAGTGAGGCAACACTCGCTTGAGGTACAACAACCTCTCCCATCCATGAGTCAGTCTCCTCAGCTCTCGCTGCAGCGAGCTCAACCCTCCTCAAGGCAAGCACCTCAACACCTTAGCCTTGCGCCTCAGGAGCCTCAACTTGCGAGACTTTTACTGCGTTCTGCGCAGCCACTTCCTTTTCGCTCTCAGCTCACACCGCAGGAACCTCAACTCATTCCTCAGGAACTTGCTACTGCGCATCCGCCAACCACTCAGCAAGCACAACCCTTGAGTTCAGCCACTCATGCCAGGAGTCAGCCTCCTCCACCCATGCGCCTACCTTCTGCTACTTCCTTTGATCAGCCTTTGCAGACTGAGCCTCAGGTGTTCCCTCAACAGAGTCTTGAAGAGGAAACCACAACTATTGTTGTTCCAGCTCGTTCTGACTCTGCTGTTCAGCATACCTTACCTCCATTTTCAAATATGATAATGGAGGTTATTTGTATTACTTATAAAAATATATTTGTATTCCTTGCAATACATTTTTAACAATATCGCAAAATATGGCAAAAATATGAATCATGAGTTATGAATGTAAGGTAAATATTATGTTGATATTAAAACCCCATGCAAGCATGCATAAAGCACTCTAGCACTGGTCATGGAATTTCTGAGAAATGTTAAACGCCATGCACACGCTCTGCTTACCTTACAGCATGCTCTACATACAGCATGCTCTGCTTACAGCATGCTCTGCATACAACATGCTCTGCATACAGCATGCTCTGCATACAGCATGCTCTGCATACAACATGCTCTGCATACAGCATGCTCTGCATTCAGCATGCTCTGCATACAGCATGCTCTGCTTTCAGCATGCTCTGCATACAACATGCTCTGCATACAGCATGCTCTGCATTCAGCATGCTCTGCATACAACATGCTCTACATACAGCATGCTCTGCATACAGCATGCTCTGCATACAACATGCTCTGCATACAGCATGCTCTGCATTCAGCATGCTCTGCATACAACATGCTCTGCATACAGCATGCTCTGCATTCAGCATGCTCTGCATACAACATGCTCTACATACAGCATGCTCTGCATACAGCATACTCTGCATACAACATGCTCTGCATACCTTACCGCATGCTTCTCAGTCACACATCTTTGGTTGTTGCCAACTCACTAGACTGTCAAGCAGTTTCATAACGTTGCCTTCTAGTCTGCTACTTTTGCACCAGTGAAACCCTCACTGAGAGAACTTAGCTTTTCTAGGATATGGTCCCTGTAGATGAGAAAGTTCTTTTCTCCCTCCTTCTGATATTCCCTTGAGGACTCTGTCATTTGGAGGGAGCCTTTAGCTGCGTAGCCTCCTATGGACTTTTATTTAAGCATAACATGCTTCCAGGGAAGGTAATGGTTCCACTTCAGTCGCTAATCCCGTCTATTACCACACCTGCTCCCATAGACCTTGAGCTGTGTTGCAAGACATGCAGTCCAAGCTTAGTCCTTGTTAGAGGATTTTTTGTTTACGGAGTCAATGTGTCACGGGGAAGACGTTCAACAACCAGCAGAAGTGACTTGTTGTGACGCAGTGCGGCAACCTCAGCAACCCGATAGGAGTTGTCTGTACGACCCAGACAGTCTAGACAGATTCGGGTTGTCACTGTACTTCCTCGCTTGCCCATGGTTGACAGTTCACAGACTGTGCAGCAGTACCATGATCTTGTGTCCGGCTCCGTCAGACGACTGGCTTTTAAGAGCTCCCACAAGTCGTCGCTGTCTGGAGATTTTCAAATGGACTATGGATCTGACCAAGGAACTGGGCCTCCTGGTCAATTTTGAGGAGTCTCAGCTCGTCCCATCCCAGACCATTGTCTCCTTGGGTATGGATCTTCAGAGTCGAGCTTTTCGAGCTTTTCCGTCGGCCCCAAGGATCTTCCAAGCCCTAGAATGCATCCAGAGCATGCTGAGAAGGAACCGATGCTCAGTCAGGTAGTGGATGAGTCTAACAGGGACACTTTCATCGCTGGCCCTGTTCATCGTGTTAGGGAGACTCCACCTCCCCCCCCTTCTGTATCATCTAGCTGCTCACTGGATAAAGGACATGACGCTAGAGACGGTCTCAGTTCCTGTTTCCGAAGAGAGGAGGTCTTCTCTCGCGTGGTGTAAGAACAGCTTTCTTCTCAAGGAAGTCTACCTTTGGCTGTTCAGAAACACGACCGCCGTCTCCTCTCGGACGCATCAGACACGGGCTGGGGTGCGACTTTGGACGGACAAGAATGCTCGGGAACATGGAATCAGGAGCAAAGGACACTTCACATCAATTGCAAGGAGTTGTTGGCGGTTATTCTGGCCTTGATAAACTTCAAGTCCCTCCAGCTTAACAAAGTGGTGGAGGTGGACTCTGACAACACCACAGCCCTGGCTTACATCTTCAAGCAGGGAGGGACTCTTTCGTGGAAGTTGTTCTAGATCGCAAGGGACCTACTCATCTGGTCTAAAGATCGAAAGCTAACTGGTAACGAGGTTCATTCAGGGCGGTATGAATGTCATGGCAGATCACCTCAGCCGGAAGGGTCAGGTCATCCCCACAGAGTGGACCCTTCTCAAGAATGTTTGCAGCAGACTTTGGGCCCTGTGGGGTCAGCCAACCATAGATCTGTTCGCTACCTCGATAACCTAGAGACTCCTGTTGTATTGTTCTCCGATTCCAGACCCAGCAGCAGTTCACGTGGATGCTTTTCTGCTGGATTGGTTCCATCTCGACCTGTATGCATTCCCGCCGTTCAAGATTGTCAACAGGGTACTTCAGAAGTTCTCCTCTCACAAAGGGACACGGCTGACGTTGGTTGGCTCCGCTCTGGCCCGCGAGAGAATGGTTCTTAGAGGTACTGCAATGGCTGGTCGACATTCCCAGGACTCTTCCTCTAGGAGTGAACCTTCTAAGTCTACCTCACGTAAAGAAGGTACACCCAATCCTCCACGCTCTTCGTCTGACTGCCTTCAGACTTTCGAAAGACTCTCAAGAGCTAGGGGCTTTTCGAAGGAGGCAGCCAGAGCGATTGCCAAAGCAAGGAGAACATCCACTCTCAGAATCTATCAGTCTCAAGGGGAAGTCTTCCGTAGCTGGTACAAGACCAATGCAGTTTCCTCAACCAGTACCACTGTAACCCAGATTGCTGACTTCCTGTTATATCTAAGGAAAGTAAGATCCCTTTCAGCTCCTACGATCAAGGGTTACAGAAGTATGTTGGCAGCGGTTTTCCGCCACAGAGGCTTGGATCTTTCCACCAACAAAGATCTACAGGACCTCCCTAGGTCTTTTGAGACCTCAAAGGAACGTCGGTTGTCCACTCCAGGCTGGAATCTAGACGTGGTCCTAAGGTTCCTTATGTCATCAAGATTTGAACCTCTACAATCAGCCTCTTTTTAGGACCTCACATTAAAAACTCTTTTCCTCGTGTGCTTGACAACAGCTAAAAGAGTAAGTGAGATCCACGCCTTCAGCAGGATCATTGTTTTCACATCTGAAACGGCTACATGTTCCTTGCAGCTCGGTTTTTGCTAAACGAGCTTCCTTCACGTCCTTGGCCTAAGTCGTTCGAGATCCCAAGCCTGTCCAACTTGGTGGGGAATGAACTGAAGAGAGTACTTTGCCCAGTTAGAGCTCTTAGGTACTATCTAAAAAGGTCTTAACCTTTACAAGGACAATCAGAAGCCTTATAGTGTGCTATCAAGAAACCTTCTTTTCCAAGTTCTAAGAACTCAGTTTCTTACTATTCAGGCTTCTGATTAGAGAAACACATTCTCATCTGAAGGAAGAAGACCTTGCTTTGCTGAAGGTAAGGACACATGAAGTGGGAGCTGTGGCTACTTCAGTGGCCTTCAAACAGAGCCATTCTCTGCAGAGTGTTATGGATGCAACCTATTGGAGAAGCAAGTCAGTGTTCGCATCATTCTATCTCAAAGATGTCCAGTCTCTTTACGAGTACTGCTACACCCTGGGACCATTCGTAGCAACGAATGCAGTAGTAGGCGAGGGCTCAGCCACTACATTCCCATAAGCCCATAACCTTTTAACCTTTCTCTTGAATACTTTTTATGGGTTGTACGGTCGGCTAAGAAGCCTTCCACATCCTTGTTGATTTGGCGGGTGGTCAATTCTTTCTTGAGAAGCGCCGAGGTTAAAGGTTGTGATGAGGTCCTTTAGTATGGGTTGCAGCCCTGTATACTTTAGCACCTTTGAGTTGATTCAGCCTTCCAAGAGGAACGCTGCGCTCAGTAAGGAAGACGATCTTATTAAAGGCAGAGTAACGGTTCAAGTCGACTTCCTTACCAGGTACTTATTATTTCATTGTTATTGTGGATAACTGATTATATGAAATACGGGATACTTAGCTATCCTTTAGTCTTGTACACTGGTTTTTCACCCACCCCCCTGGGTGTGAATCAGCTACATGATTATCGGGTAAGTTTAATATTGAAAAATGTTATTTTCATTAGTAAAATAAATTTTTGAATATACTTACCCGATAATCATGATTTAATTGACCCACCCTTCCTCCCCATAGAGAACCAGTGGACCGAGGAAAAAGTGAGGTGGCGTCAACAACAAGTACTGTAGTACCTGGCCACAGGTGGCACTTGTGAGTACACCCCCTTCTAGTATAGTGATAGCTGGCGTATCCCTCCCGTAGAATTCTGTCGGGCAACGGAGTTGACAGCTACATGATTATCGGGTAAGTATATTCAAAAATTTATTTTACTAATGAAAATAACATTTTGTCCATTTATGAAAATTTTTATCAGTATTTTATTATAATAATGACTCTCCTTTGGTGATCTTGACTCTTGAGAATATCCTATATTTTAAAATACTCTTGTTATATTTTTTTTCTTTTTCTTTCTCCTGTTAGTGGATATGAAGTAGGATGTAAATTTTTGGTTTACCGGTTAAGAAAGTAAAAGATAACTACTGACCTGGGTGACTGTACAGTGTTTGTTTATTTTCTTTTTCTTCATTCCAGGCTGGTTTGGTGAAAGTAATGACATCGTTTATTAAAGGTCTGCCAGATCATTTAGAGATAGCATCATCAAAAGAGTCGAGCAATGAGAGTAATGAAGGAAATCATGGAATTGATAGACTTTCTCCCTCTGGGGTTGGTAACAATGAAGTTACTCTGGATCAAGTTTTGGAGATATATAGATTAGGAGAAGAAGCATTTGGTCAAAGTTTTGTTGTCCAGGTCCCGTGTGTTTATATGTGTTGCACTCGCAACCAAGTGCCCAGTTTTTTACAGTCATCTGTGTACAGAGACCAAGCTATTACAGGAGATGCTCTTCTCAACCCCCCACCCACAAAACGGGCAAAGAATAAGACACAATATCCAATGACCAAATCAAAGCCAAGAAGAGGTCCCCCAGTTCCATTGTCTCGAGTCTTTGAAGGCTATAAACCTCTATCTGATAAGAGAGACTATATTCCCATGAACATAAGAGGATGCTGTGTGAAATCTCTTGACAAATTAGTAAAGAAAGAAAGAACATTCCATGCAGTGATTCCTCATCCCCATCGAAAACTATTAGCTCGTTATTGTTCCCGCATCACTGGCTGTATGCCACATAATACTTTTACGCGACCCTTGTATCCCCCTTTAAAGCCAGGTTACTCGATGCAATACTTGATTTTGTAGTGGTTCTGTATATTTGTTATTTTGAATATATTTAATTAAGATTTAGAACTAGTAGTAGCTGTGTAAAGTATTTTGAAGTGCATTTTCCTTGAATATTTTAGTCTGCAGTGCATTAGAGCAGATGTAAAACACTTATAGTTTATCAGGTGGTTGCCTTTTATAAAGTAATTTATAAACATGCAATATGTCATTTTGTACAGTTTTCTTACTTCATTTTGACATATGGTTATAACTGTTGATGTATCTTGAAGATTCATTTTGTATTTTGGGTAATACAGTATAGCTGGATTCCCAAAGATTAATAAATCTAATGCTAATGTTTATTTACGGGAATGGTAATCTTTACCAAGTCCCATTTCTTAACTAATTCTGTATTTTACTTGAAAACTTTTTGTGACCAATGTAACTGGATATTTTACATTACACTTAAAGTTACGTGGATGCCATTAAAATGTGTAGGGTCAGATTTGATAAAGATTACTCCCAAATCCATATGCTTTATGTTGTTGCATATTTGATCTTGCAAATTGCAAGGTTCTTAAAGTTTTGTCTCATAGATGATTTTACTTAAATTCTGTGTAATATGGAAATTTCCTTTACTAACATTAGATAAACTATGCGTACCCAAATTATGCCGTGTTAATTTAAATATTTAATGATATATACGACCAGAAAAAAATTTAATACTCTACAATATTTAGTAAATTACCTGCGAGTCACATGCAACCTCAACACTTCAAGTGATGTATTGTTGTTGGGTTTTGTGTCTTTAATGACTGATAGAATGAGAATACTATGAGAATACTAGATAAAGTGGCACTCCTATACCACCCCGGGCCAGTTTCACCCAAATGGTCTAGCTCACAATACTGTGCTAGGTGGTTTTGAAGGGTTTTGAGTGTTGAGAGAAAAAGTTTGGAATTTTTAATATGCACTTTATAGATATTAGCATTATGATTTGCAGGCATCAAAATATTAGAATTCTGTTTAGGTTATAGCTAGCAACTACCAACTAGGGAAGACTCTTTATTTTATTTATAATCTGTTAATCTCTCTTTGCCGGCTTCAGCCTCCCCCAATCCATTGAAAACATACACTATTAACAAAGACTACAGTGTAAATTTTTTTATAAAGATGGTCGAGTAGGAAATTATTATATTTTATTTATATAAAACCACTAAAAAATTACAATTAGGTATATATGATCAACAGTTTTAGCAGGTAACATACTGTAAATGAAAGTGGTTTACATTCTTGTATTAAGTGTGTATTTTGCAGCTTTAAATTATTCCCAGTTACTTTAAATCCCTGTTTTTATTGATTTCCAAGTGTATATTAACAACTACAGTAGTGTGTAATTTTTCCATTTGTTGTCATCCTTTCATCTAATATTGAATGACATTTTCTTATCCCCATCAAAAAGATATATAGCCATTTATACTGAATGAAATTCTAAAAAATGGTATTGCAAATGTATATATAGTAAAATGTATGATACTTTCAATGTTAGCTAGCAATATTCATTAATTTTAATTGCTATCTTAACTTAAATGCAATATATTTATATGTCAATAATGAAATGTTCATTTCATCATTATTTATTTTTTCTCATCTTTTTTTTATATACTGTCACTTTCAAGTTCATGTACAGTATATACCTTGTGTTTTTACTGATCAATATTGTAGGTTGAAAGCCTACTGTACAATAATAAATAAATTGATTACTTAATTATAACTGTATCTTTTAGGCATTAACATGGCTAGTTTCTTTAGCTTTTAGTTTCAGTATGCTGCACACACAAATTTTGTGATTTTGCACTTAGCAAAATTATAAGACTAACCAAATTCAGCGCGAGAAAGTCTTAAAAAATTACCTTGGGCACAGTAATTACATTTTTAAGATTATATATTGTATTCCTTAAACTTTTGGCATTTATCTCGCTGTGAATCAGTCCATTATTCCCATAATTGAATCTGATCACTTAAAATTGATTTTGAACAAGCATAAATTATAATACATTAAAAAAGTACTATCAAGATCTTTGTATATTACCAAGCTAAAATATCAATTCAAAGAGATGTTTTCTACTTCTAAAAGAGGTCTAAATGATTATTGTTTGTTACATTGACCCACTAGGATTGTTTTTAATTATAAGTGGAAATTATAGCAGGTGAAGTTAAAAGAAGTTCAGCAGCTACAGGGAAAAGGTAAAGCAACATGTAGAAGGCCAAACAGCTTGAGGTGAAAAGGTTATTGCAAGGAACTTTAAAGAAACATCTCTAATGTATTGCTCAAAGCATACACTAAGCAGTGCATGTCTACAGTGACTCTGAGACAACAATACCTGTCATTGTTTAAAACCTTCAAATACAATACATGCATATAAAATAGAGCATTACGGGATCTTTGGAACTTGATTCAACAAGGAAATTTCATTGTGATATTACTTTATCTCAAGTGCTACATTTTAGTTGTATGAGATTTAACCTAGTGAAGTATTTACAAGAAAAAATTAACAAGGTTGTCTTTAAAGCTAGGTAAGTACACTTTCCTTTTTATCAATAAATATTTATGCTGTAAATTGTATTAAATCCTATTCTGTTCACTTCAGAAGAAAAAGTTCTCATTCCAACATTTTATTGCTTACATATACTTTACAAACAAACTATATTTCTTGTTCAGTAAATTATGTTAACCTTTTATTCTTTGCAAAAGGCTCTAAATCTTTTTCTCTTAACTACTTGGTGCCGAAGCGCACCCACTGCACCTCGTTCCAGGACTCGCACTCCGGACACGTGGTTGTAGGAGAACATAAGCTGCCCCTACACGATGAACACAGAGGATAAGGGTAGGAAAGGGTATAGAATGAACACAATGGGTCCACGTGGGGACCGCGTAAGACACAAAAGGGGGGTCGGTGACACAAAGGGTCGCACTGGGTATGGAGAGAGCGTCGAGATGTTATCGCAACGCGACCAGAGAACTTACTGGAGATCGAGACCTGAGCAAGCATGCTCTCTGACCTGGGGTTAGCCTCAGGGCGTGTATCACTCCACCTGAGGTTACCCCTCATAGAAAACGGGACTTGGGTAAACTACACAAAACTCTGGTCGGTTGGGAGGAGATCCCAGATACTCCTAAGAAAGTAGTTTGAGGTAAGTACTGTTAGGAAAAATACAAATTACTTAAAATTTGTGATTTTTATGCATAGCATAACAATGTAATTGTCACCAAACTTGTTGGAGACTGCATCTAACATCATAAGAACTTTCAAATTGAATGGAAGCTAGTGATAAGTTTATATACTGTATATTTTTTCTATTAATTTTCTTTCAGGCAGACCAGATGCATCTGGAGAGGAAAAGATATTTTGTTGTCTTTGAGCTGTACAAGTAAGTATTGTAAGTGTTGAAAATGCTGCCTTTTAGAATTAGTTGCAGAGGAACTAAATACCTTGCTGCATATGGTAGTTGTTTACATGTAGTCAGTGAAGAATGTATCAGTTATTTGATGACTCATTATTGAGAACCTCTTCAGATATTGCATGAAATAAGACATAAGTTTATTTTTCTTTGCATTATTTGCATTTTAGGTTTCAGAAACTTTATATAAGGGAAAATATTAGGAAATGTTTTAACTAAATTCATGAAAATGTTTTTGTTTTAGACATATACTGTATGTAGGGGAAATGAGATATGATTCAAATTAAAAGACCATAGATTAGGTGAAGGGTGATCTCCACTGATTAAAGAAAAGTTTCTTATTGGGCTCCTCTGCCTCGATTGTGTATTGTGGTACCCACTGTTGGACGGATGCTAAACAATCCGTCCAGTGTGTTTTCATCCAAAGCTGCTTTACTTTCTCCCTTTAACTTTCTAACTTTTTCCTTTGGTTTATTCCCACCAACTGCAGATCCTCAACTTATTTGGCTTGCTCCCATTTTCATTTGATTCAAGAACAAATCCTTTGCACCAACCATATGAGGAGCTATATACGACTCTGTAATATGGTTTCAGTTCTTCAAAGAAAAAGTTTTAATTGACAAGACCTCCCATTTGAATTAGGTGTAATAATATAACCAATAAGACACAAGGAATCATTAGCTGTAGTCAATATCAATATTTTCATTCACTTCATGATTTGAAGCTAAAATAAAATTACTTCTCAGGTAAAAAAATTAAAATAGTTCTGTCTTAATGAATATGATATTAATTTGCAAAAAAAAAAAAAAATAAGGAAAAAAGATTTTTAATAAGATATTCTGATTATTTCTAGGAACCTCACCTGATGATATGTTGACATTATCCATGAAAGCTTGAAAAATTCCCTCTAGTAAAGCAATGAGATCAACTGGCATCTAACGACAATAACATGCCATACATGATGTATCGCCTTCAGTCCAAAAGTCAGTTTGGTAGTGTCAAGATGTGCACTATATATTGTCAGGGATTTTGATATTTTATAGTAGCTTAAAGGTGTCTTCTCCCAGATTTATTAGCAATTACTGTGTAGATTATACAAGAGGATTAGGTTTAGGTGTTCATGATCCGCTTTCTCTTTGTGTCTCGTGGTGAGGACAGTTTGTGATTTGGAGAATTAATTGTTGTTAGGAGTGCAAATGCCTCACGGTTCCTCTTTGGAAAAGTGTCTCATGGTGCTGTTTTGTGGAGTATTCATGAAGCTACCTAGACAAAGTTCATAACAGGACCCTACTATTTCTTCTAAATCATATTAGTTACGCTTTCTCAATTTTTCTCACTCTATTTCCTTCTCTGTCTAGTTGGATCCATTGATAACAGAGGAGTTCATTTGATCATGATCTACATAACTATTGCAATGTGAAGGAAGAGGGAGTTGAATAACATGCCTCCATGAACTGGAACTTCACATATTTGAGCATGGAGAAACTTTCCTGTCAAACTGCCTTCTGTACGGATTCTGATTTCAATGTACGTACTTGCAAACCTCTGAAGTGTTTGGTATTGGGAATGTCAATTCTTAGTACTGAAATAAGACAAGGATATCTGTGAGCTTGGGAAATAATCTGTCACATGAATACCCTACCAATGAAATTACTCTCTGATGCAGTGTTTAGAGTCAAAGTAAATGTAACAAAACATGATATATGAGACTATTTCCAAGGAACTATAATTCTACTTCTCTGCAGGAAGAGAAATAACTTCCAAAAAGGAACATTTTTGAAATCATTATGCCTTTGGTTTAATGATATCCATGACCTTTATTCGTATGGAATTAAAAAGACCACATTAATGACTACGTTGGAAGTTAACTAGATGAAATTATTAGGACAATAACCTGCCATTTGAAATTGAAGTACTTTCTCAAAATAGAGAGGTAGGTACTTACACTCGTTAATCTCAGATGCGCAAACAAACTTTTAAATTCAGTCAATTAAAAATAATAGTAAGGAAATATTTTTTGTATGTGGATTAGAGCATCATTTACAGTCAAGTGTTGCACCAACCTCAGGTACATAGTTTTTATTATTACTAGCCAAGATACAACCCTAGTTGGAAAAGAAAAATGCTATAGACCCAAGGGCTCCAACATGGAAAAATACCCCAGTGAGGAAAGGAACAATGTTAAAACAGATAATTCATATATAGACTATGAAAAGACTCATGTCAGCCTGTTCAACATAAAAAAAAAGTTTGCTGCAAGTTTGAACTTTTGAAGTTTTACTGATTCAACTATGTTCTTGAGCACCTTATTAAATTTAAGACTTGTATGGTCTATGATTACCGTAGAGAACTGAAATTACTAATGATTAAAATGGGCCTATCAGCAAGATATATAAAAAAATCTGTTTCAGAGAAGTATGAACTGAAAAAGGAAAATAAGAAACCAGGAAACAGTTTGCCCAAGAATAGTGAATACTGTATATTAAAATAAAATTTTGTTTGAAGAACTGCCTAATACAGAAGAGGTTGAAGCATAAAATACAGAATTTAAAAGAAAAAGATAATTGAAGCAGAAACTAAATGTACATGAAAATTCAATTCCTAGAAATGATAAACAAATTTACGGAGTTTTCAATCAGTTAGACGAAAAATATCCTTCGGCACTCATATCCCACTACAGCCCCCACCATTGGGCCATTTGACCAGAGTTCCATAGATTGCATCTAATGCTTAAAGAGGATGGACATTATGAAACAAATCATAATTTTAACCAAAGAAACAATGGAACACCCATGCCAAGACGGAACTACCTATATATTGACTAAAAGAAACACAGGATGGATTTGCAACTTTAGTAGTCATCTTTAAGCCTAAATATCATTAAATTCTCTAACAATATAGGGGAGATAAAGACACTCCATGACGGATAAATACCACCTCTACAGAAACTAAAAACCATAAAAAGCAAATAAAAGCATTACAAAATTTATGGATAACATCTGGAAGTGTAAACTAGCATCCTTGCAAACTATCAGATACTCCAGTAACTCCACAGAGAAACAAAAAAAAAAAAAATCTTTCAATTCCACCTGGTTGTGCATGCATCAAGGCTTCACTGGCCATTTAATGGTAGACATAGTAGCTGTGTATTTGTTTAAACCATTTGTAATTTGGGGAGGATTTCTATTTGTAAAACAATGTCTTTGAATTGAAGAAATAAATTTTGTTCAGGGACTACATATGTTCTGTATTTGTATCATCACTAACTCACTTATACATTAATTTGTTTAAGTATGCAGGTGTGAAGGCTTTATCTGCTTAACATATTGGATAGATGTATAAAACTATGGACTGGTGGAACCAAAGAAACTTAAAGAGAAGTATTCTATAGAACTCAAAATTACTGAGAAATAGGGGAGGATCTGTAATTGAATTGGGATTTTACAGCAGGGCTATGGACAGTATTACTCATATTTATTAAATAGAAATACACAGTAAATAAGGATCGGGAGTTTAATGTCTCCCAATTGAGAAGTTACTAAAAGATTTTTGGTTTACAGTGTAGGAGTAGATATCTTAAAAGTTAGTGCAGTATATATGTAATTCACTTTAGTTAGCATTCAAAAGTTCATGCTAAGAGATAGAAATATCTGTAATTTTGTGAACTAGAACTTGCATGTCAGACATTTGGTCTCCAAAACACTTGCTGTAAACGCCAAATCTTACTTATCTAAGCCAAAAAAATAATCAAGTTTTCCTTATGTTTATATACATACATACATACATACATACAGTGCCGTTTCTAGTTGCAGGCGACACAAGGGTCGCCTGGGGCGCCATTTGCTTGGGGTGCGCCAAATTGCCATCCAAAATAATATATAAACAAATGAGAGAAGTATTATTTTTACGTGAATAATTCAAATAAATACAAGTTTAAACGCGAAAATAAATGAATAATGGAAGTGTTAATACTTGATGCAACGGTGTTTAATGTTTCGGAAAAGTTGGCACCACTGGATAAGTAGATGTCGTCAGTATCAAGGAGCTTTAAAACTAAGACAGCTGACTGCTCGCGACACCACCTTGTGACCTTAGTTAAGTTCTAAGCATTATGTTTACTCCAATCTTTACTTCTTTTATAAGTCTTCTTAAGCTGTCAAAGCAGCTGTCAAGCATTCAAGCTTTTATCAATCATGAAGAGGCAGTCCAAGCTGTCAGGTGCATCAAACAAGAAAAGAAAAAATGAGGAAGAGGAAAAACCGAGTCCAAAGTAGAGGTAAGTGACCAGCTGTGTTGTGTGTGCATAAGACTAGCCTATAGTTTTTATTAGAAACAAAGTTCATTTTTTGTAGATATTTCTGAGTTGAAAATTCGAATGAAATCCAGGAGCTATATACCTTATAAACCAATGATCTATAGTAATGGATAGGACATCCATCACTTTTTCGCGGTCAAAGCCGGAGGCGCTATTTTGCGTTGATTCCTGTCATAAATGAGGTCAAAATAATCCATAATTATGATGCCATTTCCACGTTTTGGCACCCCTGACTCATTTTAAACGGCGACCCCGAATAAATAGGGATAAAGCTGAGAGGATTATTATTATTTTAAATGTTGCGTTTTCCTAGATTACTCTATTTGTGCTATATTAGTTAATATTGACATTTGCCCATTCTCAAGGATTCTCAAGAGGTTAATTGTAACTTGTACACCCTAAGCATAGGCCTACATGCTGCAATGCAGTGATATTTGTACAATAAAAATTTGGATGTTTATAAATTATCAATTATTTTAGATTGCACTCCAGATTTAAGTCACAAGGAGCAATTATCTGATAATTCGAATAGTTACAGCTGAAGGCACTGCACAAATTAAGTAATATTTTATCGGGTTCCTTGAGGCCGAGCAGACAACAGGAGACCTCTCAAGACTCATTCTAAAAAAAAAACGAGCTTAATATCCCCTTTTAAGACTGCAGAGGACAGTCATATGACAATGGGGCAAATATGAGAGGAAAAAACAAGGGAGTCCAGGTTAGACTTCTTCAGTTAAACCCCAGGGCTTTATTTGTGCCATGTGGAGCGCACACTGTTAATCTGGTTGTGTGTGATGCAGCAAAGAGCTCCTCAGATGCAACTAGCTACTTTGGCTGCCTGCAAAAATTATTTAATCTCTTTTCTGCCTCCACTCAAAGGTGGTCGACCCTAAAAAAACATGTGGACACAACTTTGAAATCCTGGGCAGACACACGGTGGGAGAGTCGAACTCGAATCAACAGTGTTGAGGTTGTAAGATTCCAGGCTGCAAAAGTGAGAAATGCTCGTTTAGAGGTGAGAGAGAGCAAGCACTGCAGATCCAGCTATTAAAATTGAAGCACAAGCCTTAGCAGAAGAGCTGGGATCATACCGGTTTTCTATTTGTACGGTGGTGTGGTATGATATCCTTAGAAAAGTTCAAACTGTGAATAAACTTCTGCAATCACAATGCATGCATCTGGATGTAGCTGTGACATTCTCAATAAGGCTGAAACCTCCATTGTTAGCTACAGAGACACTGGGTTTGCTGATGTCCAGACATCTGCCAAAGAGATATGTGAGGAGATGAATGTGGAAGCTGCTCTAAAGCAGAAAAGACTCAGAACTACTAAAAGGCAGTTTTCCTATGAGACCCCTGATGAACCTATTACCGATGCCTTGAAAAAAAAATGTAGTTTTCATTTTTCAATGTAGTTGTGGATATGGCCATTGAATCTCTGAGAGAGAGACCTGGAATGATGAGTGATGTTGCAAAGAAATTCAGTGCTCTCATAAACTTCTCTGACCTGACATCTAGTGAGCTAGAAAAGCAGGCAAAGGATTTGTGTAATACACTCACATGTGGGGATCATTCTGATTTTAATTATGATAAACTGATTGTAGAGATGCAGTCATTTCCAAAACAATGGCCAAAACAAAATATGACAACATTAGACCTTTTTGTTTTTCTGGAGGAGAAAGGCCTGAAAGAGATCTATCCAAACATGTGGGTGGCATTAAGAATTGCTGTCACTACACCTGTGACTGTGGCATCTGCAGAGAGAAGCTTCTCTAAACTTAAGCTCATTAAAACATATTTAAGGTCTACTATGTCACAGGAGTACCTAAATGGGCTGGCAATAATAAGTATTAATAGAGAAATATCCAAACAGATTTCGTATGATGACACTATAGATGATTTTGCTGCAAGAAAGTCAAGAAGAGTCAGGTTTTAAATATGAAACACCAGTGAAGAAAACTTGTATATAATAGTTTTAGCATAGCCCTCAACATATATGGATTGAGTTCTATGGTTTTAGATTGGCAAGATTACCTTTTTCTATTTATCTTAGGTAGGATTTGCAATAAAAATGTATAATGGTGTTATTTTATTAAAATTTACAAAAATAGTTTGTATACTTTTGAGTCTATACTTTTCCTTGTTGTGTATACATATACGTGAATTTGATTTATTAATAAAGTATGTTGTTTTGTTGTGGAACTTGAGATGCTAGTTGTGTTCGAAATTGCTTATGTTATTATTTCCACCGTGGAGGGAAGGGGGGGGGGCCTAACGAGTTCTTGCCTGGGGTGCCTAATGAACTAAAAACGGCCCTGCATACATACATACATACATACCGTATATATATATATATATATATATATATATATATATATATATATATATATATATATATATATATATATATATATATATATATACTCACACAGTCAAGCAGCCCTCCTTATTAGCAGGATTAGGGAACAGAGACAAGCAGGAATCCACAAATACTTGCTGTCTTAGCGTGGTTTAACTCATAACCTACCAACTTGCTGCCCACTGTACTGCCTAATATTGTTTTTATTTGTTTCTATCAACGTGTAAGTAATGTGTTGATGAATTAATGCATTTCAGTAAGTGTACAGTACATGTATACACATTTACTATGTACATGGTAAGAGTACGGTACACATAACACTTGTCATGCCACACTTAGATTTAGATGTAATATATACAATAGCAACAAAACACTGTACTGTATATTACTATAATATATGAACAGTACTATCACTACAGTACAGCTTAATTAGGCAAGGTAACACTTTATTGTTATTATTATTATTTGCCAAGCTACACCCCTAGTTAGAAAAGCAGGATGCTTGTATTCGATGTTTTGAAGCTATTTAATGTCCTTGATCTTGTTTCACAAAATTCGTCATGTTTGTTTTACAGTAATAGTAGAGCGAATCAACGGTCACCTCTTGTTATTTATTCAGTGACTTTAGACCAAGAAAATATTTGTGTGTGTGTGTATATATATATATATATATATATATATATATATATATATATATATATATATATATATATATATATATATATATATATATATATATATATATGTGTGTGTGTGTGTGTGTGTGTGTGTGTGTGTGTGTGTGTGTGTATATATATATATATATATATATATATATATATATATATATATATATATATATATATATATATATATATATATATATATACTGTATATATATATATGTGTGTGTGTGTGTCATTTGGCAACCGTTGCTGTAGAATGATTTTTAACACTTACATATCGTGAAAATTCATTATTAAAGAATGTGAGAATATCCAGAACGAAGTAGGCTACAGGAATATGGCTAGATATAAGTAATATATTCAATGAACTTTTTTTTCTTTTTTTTTTTTGATAAGTTTTAGATCAAAGTTTCAAACCTCATTGAGCAAACACAAGGTCAAACTATACGATTTCAGAATTATAGTCTGGTGCCCCAGTCTATGGGATTATATAACTATTTCCTACTGGCGACAGCCGCACACACTGCTTTTATGCCAAAGCAATGAGAAACGATATCCCAGATTTGGAACGAGTCCAAACATTCACTAGAAACGTGAAAGCGGATACAGGCCAGGTAGAAAGAAGCTTGATAAAACGGATAATACTGGTTTGTTGGTTCAATTATTTTTTTTAGCATTTAGGTCTACCCATGTTAAAGTTTTTGCGAGATTTACAAACTGACAAACTAGATTTAATTTAATCCTTCTGTTCAAGAAATCACAAAATGAATCAAGAGTATCGCGAGATATTGAAAAGCAAAGTAATGATGACAACACCTGGTAGGGCCAGTTTAAAAGTTATTTTTTTTTTCTTTCAAACAAAAACTTACAGCAGAAACCTTTAAGATCCGAGAAATTTACTTAAATCTATGTTATCAAAGCTTCTGGGAGGAACGTAGAGAGTAGAGGTCCCCCCTTTTTTTTTTTTTTTTTTTTTTTTTTTTTTTTTTTTTTTTTTTTTTTTTTTTTTTTTTTTTTTTTTTTTCATTTGTTGATGTCGGCTACCCCCCAAAATTGGGGGAAGTGCCTTGGTATATGTATGTATGTATCAAAGCTTCACTGACTTAGTGGGTTCTGTAACATTTTTGTGCTACAAAATCAACACCTCGCCTCACCACATTACTTCTGTATAAGACTTACCAACAGTCTAAACTAGTGCTTCACACAATTATCCAAAATTTGTCAAACTCTAATTTACAGTAATTGGTTGTCGTTGGCTTGTTTTCAATCTTTACCTACGACTTTAGTGTCGACCGTTTATTATTATTATTATTACTATCCAAGCTACAACCCTAGTTGGAAAAGCAAGATGCTATAAGCCCAGGGGCTCCAACAGGGAAAAATAGCCCAGTGAGGAAAGGAAATAAGGAAATAAATAAATGAAGAGAACAAATTAACAATAAATCATTCTAAAAACAGCAACAACGTCAAAACAGACATGTCATATATAAACTATTAACAGCATCAAAAACAAATATGTCATGAATAAACTATAAAAAGACTCATGTCCGCCTGGTCAACAAAAAAGCATTTGCTCCAACTTTGAACTTTTGAAGATCTACTGATTCAACCACCCGATTAGGAAGATCATTCCACAACTTCATTCAACATGTTGAAGATAATCTAACGACAACATTCACAAGTAAAGACTTAAAATTAAAATCGTATTCGGAAAAAAAACCCTCGCATAAATGAAGTAACAACAGGCCAGCAATATGATGGTTAGGGTTGCCAAGAGAGCGGTAGTTTCAGAGATTGAGACATTGTGCGGTCGAGAGCAGACTCAAAGAGTTGACTCTTAGTGTTCATCGGTCAATAAATATGTGACAAAAGAGAAATATATTATTACGTGTTCGTGTTATTATATAAATTAAGTTTGGGTATTGGACGGAGTCCCTAGTAACTAGTAGTACCAAGGAATATAAAATTTTTGTGGATTGATTAAGTTTTAGCCATGATCAGTAAAGGACACTGAAGTATTTAGATTATAGAAAATAAAACAAACTTCATTAAAAAAATAAAATGCATCTGAGAAAGTAACGGGCACACTATTCTATCTTTTTTCTCTTACTCTTGTCATTTTGAAGTTTTTATTGTTTATATATGAAAGGTTTATTTTAATGTTGTTCTTTAGAATTAGAGTTTAGTGAAAGGTTGAAAAACAAATAAGATAATAGCCATGTTAAGTAAAATATGGAAATCAAATCGCCTGAAATTACTTATAAAATCGGACTATATATCAGTTGAGTGAGATTGGTGTTACTTATGGACACGAGTCCTAGTATGACAATGAAACAATCTCCAATAGATTTAGTAGATTTGAGAACAAAGCCCTCAAAAGGATATTGGGTGTTAAAAGACAGGACAGGATTAGAAATGAAAATATAAGAGATTACGCGAGTACCATATCTTGATTAGACCATGATATTCATTTACTGTTAAATCGTCGCTGTCAAAAGACCCATGAAATAAGGGTGTTCAGTTTCCTCTTGAAAGCTTTAATGTCTTCAATCATTCGAATGTTTTGTGAGAGCTTATTATATAGTCTCGGGGCCGCATATTTAAAGGCGCTGGTGCCTAAAGTAGACATATATCTAGATTCCAACAATTTGAAGGCATCTTTAACAATTCTCGTGTCGACACGATTTGTTGGCTGCGCAATGTGTAGCAATTCTCTTAATTAAGTATTTTGGACGCCCGGTTCCGATAACTTGGTGGGTAATTGTACATATTTTAAATTCAATTCTCGCTTTAATCGGCAGCCAGTGTAAATCATTTAGTATTGGGGTGATCCTTTCACTTCGTGGGACACATTTTATCAGTCTTGCTTCTCTGTTTATTATGTTTTGTAATTTCTTAAGTTGCACTTTAGGTAAATTGTAGTAGATAGAGTTGCAGTAGTCAATCATGGTAATAGCAGTTTATCACAAGTTTCTTTACAGAATTTTCGTCTAGGTACTTTTTTTTACAAACGTAATATTTCTTAGATGGTAACCAACAGTTTTTATTACATTATTTATTTGGGCATTTAGAGACAGGTTACAGTCAAGAAATACACCTAGATCTCGAACTTTACTTTTACCAATACATTATACAGTACCACAGTGACCCGCTGAAGACACAAGTGTGAAGTGTCCGGCCTGTGGTCCCATGTCCTGCTTACAGAAGTCACACAACCACTTGGCAATGAAATTTACCTCCACAGCTTATCAAACATTTGTATAGTTGTTGACTTGCAATTCTTGTGAACACCTGAAAACTAATTTCTTTAGATAATAAATTTAAAACCATATAATCGTTAATTGATGAAAAGGGCAGATGGGACAATTCTAACCACCGAAGAGGCAATTTCTTTGAAAAGTGGTTGATGACATTTCATCCCACAATTCCAAAGGTAGTTTTCATAGATATATGGATGGTTTCGCTGTGAATTTGTGCATGGAGCCTCGAGTTTGTTAGCTCAGTGGCTGTGTGAGTTCTGTAGGTAGGACTTATTAATACGTATTCTTTGGTCTATGACTGATGTCTACAGTTAAAACGTATGGGTTAAAACAAACTATGCTAAAAAATGCGTTGTGGATTCTCAGGAACTGTTATGGTTGAATAGATGATTATAGATTGTCTAAAATTTTGAACTTGAATAGATATCTGTGGTAAACCTGTGTATTATCATTCTAAACTCCACCTGCATTCATAATGGATAAATTTTCTACAAAATAGCCTCGGGATCTATTTCACCAGGAGTGGTAAGGCAAAATACCTTTGAAAATCATGTCTGTATTTTACAGTGGCCGGCAAATTACTCTTAGAACTAAAATATTAAGGTAGATAGTACACTTTGGTGTAAATGATAGACGTATATAAAATATTAAGAACTCTAACTTACTAGTTAAGGGCTGTTTTCTTCTGGACCAGTCTCGCACATGTAACAGGCTAACAGCACTTTGTCTTGCAGTACTCGCTATATAGTTTGTTTGGTCTTATCCGTCTTTCAAATGTTTTGAGAATAATACGATGTAAACCGTGTTGATTGTCAAATCCTCGCTATCATAGCATTGCATGAATGAAATCGCGGAAAATGGACCAAATGAGAGTAGATAGCAACTAATAATCAATCAAGGACTATAAAGCAAAGTGAATGGAAGGAGATACCAAGAGGCGTCCCAAGTTAAATATTTATTTGACATCGCACTCCACATCACATAGGGAAAGCATGAAGAGAGAGCAGAGTTGCCAGGTTTTCTAAGTGAGAAAATGCCAACTTCTAGTCAGCTGTAGCTTTAAAAGACCAACCCATTTGTAAATATGACCAAAAATAAGGGACTTTGACGTAGGAAAAATCTTTTTTTGGGCTCAAGCCATGTCGTCCTGATTGAAGTTCCTCATGGTTACTGTATGGTATTTCTGCGATTGATATTACAAGAGAATTACCGTCAGATATCACGGGATTCCAATAGAACGACTATACGAAGATATCGTGTATAATCAAGGACGTATCTTAAGATAACCATAGATATCTGCACCCCAAACAGACCTTACCCAGTCTAATCCTCAAAGGGGAAGGAGGATAAGTGAGGAGTGGCTATATTATCTTATCACCTTTCGAAAAATATAACATTTAAGGCCAAACTTTCTTTTAATGATATTTGTTTTAAAAGGCCAAATATTACGACTTTGGCATAAAAAGGCCAACGTGGTAACCCTGAGAGAGAGAGAGAAAGAATCCCGGCCGATGAAAAGTGAAGAATTCTGAAACCGATCACTCAGTCACGAGCTAGTCTTAGAGTGAGGTAGATCGTTATGTGGGTGTCTGAATGACAGTTTGTTTTTCTTCTGAAATCTCCTTATGCTTATTAATGTGGAATTATCCTTAAATCAGGTATGTATTTGCAGCGACTCTGGTTACAAGTAAAATTCTAGAGAATGGAAATGTAAATGGTACTGTCTAGATCTCGTAAAGTATCCTAATATAGATTGGGATCAAAGCAAACTGATTTAGCATTGGTTGACATGGTAACTGACCTGATGTTGATGAGGCTAGGTCATGTCATGTTAGTGGCAGGCCAAGCCTAAGTTATGCTGCATATTTCACAAAATTAGTCTGACATACTTTAGGATACTAGACAGTCACTGTAATCTATGCCAAGGTCTAGTGTAGACCTTGGTGTAATCGACTGAGTTCTCAGTCTGACATGGCTGAAGCGGAATTTCATCTTAATTAGTTGCTAATGGTATAAATAACATTGTCTTCCTGAAGGTTGCTGGTTAAATCAAGTCTGTCATTAGTTAGACTTTTTGCCTTCTCACTTAGAAATTCAACTTTACACTAGACTTTTTATTCAATTTTATTTAAAGTTTTATATTAATCCAAGTTTACAATACATGTAAACTAGGTCTAACGTTATTAGTTGGCTAGTACTGTACTAATTTATAAAATGCTCCCCTACACCATCATGGTTTATGTGGTTTTACTTTACTGTAGCACAACATTCCTAAACTGAATCTGGAGCCTTTGTAGGGTGACGGTCAGATCCCGTAGAAAACGAGAATATTCTGAACTGTGGCCGTCGTTCTAAAAATGATTTTGCCTGGAGAAGCTAACTTAAAAAACCCACCTAACCTATGCTAAAAGCCGTATCCTTACCCAGGGGGGCTGCGCCCCCCCCGACCCCCCCTTACACAAGAGTTTCCTTACCTACGAGTACAACGGGAGAAGCTAACTTGAAAAAACCCACCTAACCTATGTTAAAAGCCGTGTCCTTACCCAGGGGGGCTGTGCCCCCCCGGACCCCCCCTTACACAACATATTTAAGATCCGTACAGCGTTTTTATTGCATACAAGATAACAGTCGGAGCGATAATAAACAAATTAGGACACTTGGTCGTAGCGCTACAAACTACCCCTGAATCTTATCAATATTAGTGAATACTTACCTCATAAGCTGGAACTACTATACACAGAAATTTAACTCTCGAGGCTAGGGCTACAGTATAAACTCGATCTGTGGTTCCTCCAAAATGTGAAGGTGTTAAATGAGTAAGAACTTGGTATCCTAAATCAGTGATTTTAGTTTCCACCATCTCTGGATTTTGGATTCCCTGTGTAGTTTTAGGACCACAATAATAGGGTCCTACAGCAGGAAATTGGGGTTTTTGGGTATGGGATTTCACAAAACGATTTAGGGAAGGGAAGCTGTTTAGCCCAACCTGACATAGAGCCACGTCTTCCTCACAAGCATGTATGATTACGGCTAACTTAAAGTACGGCAGTGTAAATGGGGGTTGCAGGGTGGCGTTAGCCCCCCCCCATTGGGTAAGGACATGGCTTGTAGGCAAGGAAAGGGCAGAAAGTTGAGCTTAGTTGATGTTCATTTTTAATCCACAAGGGAGGAACTGGCCGCTGATATACAATGGCTCCCGGGGATGGCATTACCCAACTCCTTCCCTAACCTCACTTAGGCTAGGACACTAAAGCTCCTGATTTGAGATTTACTTTTGGTATTTTTTTTTTTACATGAGCACGCTCTCCATTTACTCCAAAATCATGCATTCCTGCAGCACTCCTCTTTTTGTACAGTAATTAGGAGGGAAAGCAAAAAAAAAAAAAAAAATAGCAAATGTGGGAGATGGGAGGGGTTGGTAGAAGAGATACGAAGCGACCTGGAACCGACGTCGTCAACAGTGTCAATCAAAGAAAAGTTTATGACGTCAGCGGAGATTTATATTCAAAATATATAATAAATTAGAAAATGGATCAATTACGCCAAAGTGTCACTATTTGTGAATTTAGTAATACTGTACTTGACAATAAATCTTATCATTTTTTTAAAAGAAACTTTTTACGCGAATGACTATTTTTGCAGCGTATGACTGTTTTCATTGGCGGGAAATTGGCAGGCATCCTTAGGCAGTGGTCAATACATGGCGTTAGTGTAGCAAAACGTCGTCTGGGAAAACTAGTTATTCTCAAAATAGTTTCTGTAAAAAACACTTTAATTTGATTTATATCAAATATTCGCCTAATATAAAATACACATTTCACAAATATTGACACTTTTGAATAATTACTCCATTTTTAATTTAGTATATATATATTTTGAATATATACAAAATGGACGCTGATGTCATGGATTTTTCTTTGGTTGACTACGTTGACGATGTCGGTTCCCGGTCGCTTAGTACCTCCCCCACCAACCCCTTCCCCCTCCCACCCCTTCCCCCTCCCCCCACCCGCAACATATCTGGCTACTTTTTGCTTAATCAGCATTTAAAGAACCTAATCATTGTACAAAATGAGGAGAGCTGCAGGACTGGATAATTTTGGAGTAAATGGAGAGCATTCTCTTGTAAACAAATACCTTTTTTTCTGTTGGCTACCTCACTTATCTGGAATTATAATAGTATAAAGAGTTGCAGATATAATGGTCCGTAATAGTGGCGGCTCTCTTCAGCACTCATTATTTTTACTTGATATTATCAAGAACATTCATTATAGCGATGTTTTTTCTGTTACTAAACCAACGATTTTTATAGGGGTACTTTATTAACTTTTGGCGAAGCTGAAAGATGAGCCATTAGACTGTTAGCAAGGGTTTACCACCCGCTAGTTAGCGGGGGAGGGTGAGGGGTAGTAACACCCCTCTCACTCATACACTTGGCCTATGAACCTCACTTTATTTTTGGCTTGGGGAGAGAGAGAGAGAGAGAGTGTCGCTTCCCTCTCCAACTTACTAGCCATTTCACTTAAATTTTCTTAATCTTATGTTTTCTTTTATATATATGAAAACCTTCTTAATGTTTTTATATATATTTTAAGCTTTTCTTTACAGTGAATGTTATTGTTTGTGTGACAGCATAGTGCAGCAGGTTCCCAAGGGCTGGGAACCATCTCTTAACGATATTCCCCCCTTGAATGATGAACAACCCGTAGGCTGGGAGCCTTCCGAGTGACTCGGCTGTTGCCTCAGGGGAGTCCTCATTTGTTCCTACACTGATACAAACCCTCATTCTGTATTGTAGGAGATATTCTGGCGCGAGCTAGAAAATACGGCAGAAAAACCTTAAGAATGGCGTTAATGATCGGGAAGGTAGTTATCCACCTGTTAGAGTTGGAGGACCGCCGATCGGTAGCTACTGTTTACCTCCAATCGAATTCTAGCCATCGCAGTGGTAACACCGCTGCTCCTGCTGTTGTTTGACTGGCAGACTAGCCTTTCTTTTTTGTGCTTTTCATTAATTCTTTTTCTTTGTTGGATGTGATGTCCTTTATTATGAGGAAGTGTCTTGTGGTGCCCCTGAAATCCTGTAGCACCTTTATGTCGCCGCTGGAGGTGGATCCTGATTTCCTATGCCCTGGGTGCAGAGTTCATAGGTGTTCTGAAGGCTCCCCCTGCCAAGTATGTAGAGAAATCCCAGAAGGACTTGTTACCTCCAGGTTTGCCGTTGAAAGGTAAGGAGTCTCGGGCCTCTTCTTCAGCCTCATGTTCTCTCCCTTCAGACTCTTCCTTGCCTCCCTCCTCCGGGGGAGAAGTCAAGGAAGAGTGGCACCATTGATTTAACCCCATTCCTCTTGGTCAGGCGGATCCCGTTGCCTCCCCTAGCGGGGCAATGTTTTCTGCCACCGGGAATGTTTCCGTTACTGCTTCCGTTCCAGATCATGTACGAGCAGTATGGCCTTCCCTTGGACTTAATGGTTCTCCTTTGGAGGAAGTTTGGAACCAGTTCCTCGCGGGTAAGGTTGTGCCCCAGGTTCTCAGGAGTTCCGGACCTCGCTTACCTCCCGTCAACTCATTCGGCGCCCGCTGAAGTTTCAGTGGATGTAGTAACTTCAGCTCCTGCGGCGCCTACTTCTCACACTGTTTGCGCTTCTACAATATCACAGCGTCGCAATCGCAAACATCGCAGTACCTCCTCCTCCTCCTCCTCCTCTTCAGAGGCTAGGAGGGAGAGAGAGAAGAGGAAAAATTCGCCTTGATGTTCTCGCCGGAGAGACAGGCAATATAGGAAGAGACATCATTGTTCTCGCTCTTCCTTGCGTTCTCTCTCTTCACGAGATGTCTCGCCTCTAGACTATAAGTGGTCTCGGTGCAAACCTAAGAAGAGCGCTTCCTCTCATCATCGTTCTCTCTCGCGAGGGATCATCTAAGCACTCAAAGCGCTTTGAAAATAGCGCTACGTTATGTTCTCGCTCTTCATCGCAAGAGAGGTCTTCAAAGCGTAATAAGCTCTCCCCTAAGAGAAGTGCTTCTTACCGCGGGCGCTCAGAATCGCTTGCCGATTCTTCTCACAATTTTTCATCTAATCGCGCAGGGGCGCGGCCAAGGGCAAAGCGTGTCCTGATCTCCAACCCTCTCCTTCACATATTAGTTTGAGGGTCTCCGATCACTCTAGGAAAGTCAGAAAAAGCGCTTCTCCTCGCTTTCGCTCCTTATCATCAGAGAAGGATCACTCGCCCTTCGACTTCTCGATCTCGCAAGTCTCCCGTCATACACTCGCGGGGTCAATCTCCTCACCCTCGTGTTTCAGATAGGACAACCTCGCACCCGGATCCTTTGTTTCCTAATGAGTTAGGGATTACGAGCCTCTTGAAAACCTCAGAAGAAGACGTAGGGGTTCAACCCTTCTTCTCTTCAGTTGAGAGCAGAGGGACAAGGCCAGATCGCTGATCAATTCGGCTTCTTCCACCTTGTCCTTCAGACCTTTCAAAGAGAGGAATCTCTACAAGCTGTACAAGGTCAGGCACTCGTGGCGCCATTATCCAGCGCTCAGCCTTCCCCTGCAACAACAGTAGCATGATTTCCTACTTCGCCATTACCTCCAGAGTCTCCGATTTCTATCGTTCTTCCCCTTTCGAATAAGAAAGATGCGAGGAGTAAGGCAAAAGTTTTGTCTGCTGCTTGCGTCTCCACTTCACCTGTAATAACACGCAAGGAATTAGCGCAGCCTGAGGATTCCTTGGAAGAGCCGCTGTCGAAGGACTTGGAGTCCTCCTATTTAAAGGCTCTAAGAACTTTGTGTGATATCTCAGGCCTCGGCGATTTGCATCTGTCTCAACATCTTGACGGTCCAGCCTTAGATAGGGTAGTCGTCCTCCACCGAACCCTACGGCCAGAATTGAACCTCCCTGGTCTGTTCACACTGCAGGCCATCTGAGGAAGGTCTTGCAGGCGGTCTCGGGAGAAACGGGTTCCCTGAAGTCTCAGGGATCCCATAATTTTTTGCAATTTCCGTTTTTGAGGCAAAAGTGCTTTTACAAGGTCAGAGACACCAACCTTTCTCCTCTGACCTTGGATCCCCTCACGGCGAGGCTTACACCTGGCTTCTCCTCGGAGAGAGAGACTACTCTTCCAGTCTCTTTCTCAGCCACAGCATCCTCGGCAATGGAGAACCTGTCAAACCAAGACTCCATGCAGTCCCTACAGGAAGTCCTGGTTGCTGGGGCCAAGACAATGGACTTCCTAACTGCTACAACAGTGACCATGTGGGGCAATTGGGTTCTCAAAAGGAGTAAATCGGTAGTTTCCAGACTTCATAGGCGCATCGCTAAGGCCGAGAGATCATATTTTAGAAACTCGGACCTTCTACAACCTCTTCTCTTTTCTAAGCAAGCAGTTTCCTCTACTGTAGATACTTGGAGGCACAGGACACCACTATGCAAAAGGCTGCTTCTTTTTGCACAATGCAGCTGCAGCATCTAACAACACAATCTAAGGCCACAATCGCAGCTTCACTTCCAGAGGAAAGTCGGCTCCTCCCAAGGCTAAAGGCAGAGGGAGGAACCCTAGATAGAAATAGGGTTTCGGATCCCCCTTTCCAGTTGCGTAGGGGGTTGCCTGCAGGGGAGTTGGAGGAGGTGGAAAGCTATGGGGCCCCCATGCAATGGACCATCGGGTTTTATGTTAGGAAAAATACAAACTGTTACAGGTTTGTCATATCTTTCCAACAAGGACAGAGAATTTGCAACTCAGCTACGAGATAATACACTTTCTGTCCTTCTCCATCCTATGGAGGTGTGGGGGCGTTTCTCCTTAACTGCAACTTCCGAACATCCACTGAGATGCGCGTTTCAACCGTTACGTCTGGGTACAGAACGATGTGTTTTTCATTGAGGTCTCCGAGCCTCTTCTCCAGTTCTGTCCTCTTCTCCTGGAACAATTTAGTTTTTTCAAACTCTGTTCAAAAAGGAGAAGGCATACAGTCAAACAAGCAGTTAGTCCACAGGACTTCCTGGGTATGTTGGACAACTAGGACTCTCACTACTAGATTCTGGAATGCCGTCATCAAGGAAGTGTCTTCAACCCTTTAGCAGCTCTTACGAGAAGGTTTACCCTAGTGTCAACCTAGTTTGATAGGATCAGTTTCATTTTCTGAAGACCTCGGTACAATGGATTTATCTTAACAGACTCAACATCTCATCTTCGTTACGGATTGAAGTAAATTTCAAGAGATACCCTGGCTTCCTTATCAGAGACAAGCACCCTTATATATGTTTGTTTTTGTCATAGCAGAAGTATTTTTTCCGCAGATCGACTGGATTCTATGAGGAGGATAAGAAGTCTTCCCTCTATGAGATGCACTTTCAGCCAGCAGTCTTGTCAACGTCTCGCTTGGGTTCATCAAGCCCGCATTTGAGTCCTTTGAATCCAGCCTCCTCTTTGGCATGAATAAGAACAGGAGTAGTATCTCCCTCTTTTTCGCTGGTCTTTGAGACCCGCGTAGGATACAGACTCAAGAAGACGGTTGACAAATGGAATCTTCGCAAAGCAGTCAACTTCATTGACTGTTCCTCGAATTGATTTCTTCCTTCAGATGCATCAAAGAAAAATGAAGGGGGCATGCTATACCACTTGGTCTCCAGGCTTTGGTCAGAGTCCGAGCAGTACTGCCTCATAAACCTTTCAGAGATGAGGGCAACCTTCTTGTTGGCAAAGGGTGCCATCCCCTTTGAGGAGAACTCAGTTTTGAGCTCTGGCTCGTATCTCAGACAATGCCCGATGTCGACCTTCAACTTGAGCTAGAACTTGAGGATGGGAAACAGAGATTGCGGCCAAGAAGATCGCGTCTAGATGATGGAATTCTCCCTTTCTTTAGTGTGTTGATCGTGTCCTTCCTTTTTGCTGAAAAGACTTCCCTTTCCCGTTCGTCTCCCCTTCGAAGGATTCTTCCAGCGAAGAGAGGGATTCATCCACTCCCTGGTCGAGGTAGTAGTTCCTCCACCAGCCACTATGCAGCAATCATCTTGCTTGGTAGAAGGATCGCTGACAGCAGCAGCAAACAATGGCCGGCTTTCCCATCCGCGAGAGAATCTCCCTTTTCCTGGTTGATCTCGCCTTTGGGGATTCCTCCCACGGGGATTGGGTTCACTTATTCTCCACCCTTGCCCTTCAGAGTACGCCTCGTCATCAGTAATCTTGTTTCGTTAGAAGACTCGTTTCACCTACAGATGTACAGTAGATCCTGAGAGATCCTATGGGAATTGGATTCGTCCATTTCCCGCCCTTGATCTTCGGGAGCAGGCCATCAGACTCGTCTCGCCAGTAAGACTTGTCTTGCCTAACGGACTCGTCAAGTCCAGTTGAGTCATTGGTAACTCCCTACGGAGATCCAGAGAGAACCCCCTCACTGACTCTTAACAGCCACATGTGAACATCCTTCACGATGCAGTATCTTTGCTGTGACTTCACGCCTGGAGACTATCCAGCTCCTCCTCTCTCAGGGTGTCTCTCCTGCAACAAGTTGCAACGAGAATGTCTGGATACCTAGACAGATCTTTGGCTTCGGCCATCCAGGTTAAGTGGACTGTAAGTTGGTATCATGGAATGGGTATCCCTCCCGTCAATACCACTATGCCAGCAGTAAGGGAGTTCCTTGGTTACCTTCAGGAGGAAAGCTTCTGTTGGTTTCGGCAATGAAAGGCTACTGCTAGTCTTTGAGCCTCGTTTTTAGACTTAAAGGAATTTACCTTTCTTTCACGTTGGCATCGCCCCTCATAGGAAGTTTTGAGCCTACAGACCCTTAGTCGGAAAGGAGACAGTGTTTCAGGACTCCAAGCAGGAGAGGTCACCTTACCTTGATGACAGATTTCCCTCTCGTGTTGACTTAAGCCAAGAGATTTGACGAACCCCATGGGATGCCCTTAACATCGCATTCACGATGATAGGCCAAGTGATACTCGACCTAGTTTCTGACAGCTCAGAAATTAGTCTAGGAGTCCTTCGTTGCATAACCAATGATCCAGATCAACGGTTACTATGCCAAAGAGAAACTGGAGGGCCTTCCTCGAGGAAACTATAGGAGCTTGACCCCGAGTTTCAGCACTTTTCACCAGCTCGGGGAAAGTCAAGAGAAGGATCACCGACGACACGTTCTTGTCTCGGATTCACAAGGTAATGGACCAAGCATAGAAGAGACAGAGAGCTCATAACATTAAAGGCAGGATTATGCCCTAACATTTATAAGACTACTCTGTGAGACAGGTCTTGTCAGTGGGCGTGTAGAAGTGTCACATGACCTTCACCACTCGCATCCTGTGAGAAGTGACTCACAGAAACATGGATACCTTCTCCAGAGATCCCATGGTGGCTACACAATAAATGATTTGAAAACCTCTGTCTCCTTGATGAACAAGTAGCAGATGAGGGAGGGTAGAGTTTAACTATGGTTAAGTCTGGGACAAGGGACAGAGAAGGACTGGCCCTTATTTTCTTCTATCTTCCAGCCTGTGGAATAGCAACACCTACAGTACTCTTCAACTAGACCCCACTGTCTGCAGGTCAAAACTTCCAATGTGTACCTGGTATAGATAGATATACTTGTTACATCCCCATACCCCCTGGCGAGGTAGGATTTGGTAAAGTCTATGGTACCCTTGGAAGAGTCCGATGACTCGGAGAACTCTTTCTTGGACCAGTCACAGTGCTAGTATCACAAACGCACAGCTTGCATAGGCCGCTGTACATGCAAAGCACAGTTTTAGTGAGGTGTAGGGTTTCCACCAATTATGTGCAAAATACATAAAGGGGAAAACCCCCTGGTCAAAGCCAAACGGCCTGTTGGCACTGACTTTCACCCTCCTTAAGGGTAAGTGAACCCATATAAATGGCGTTGGTTTGTATTTAGTGACGGAACAAATGACATTTAGAAGTGATATGTATTTTTCCTAATGATACAAACCTTCGATCACCTTCAGAGCGTAAAATCGCTTCAGCGTGAATCGTCAGCCTACCTCCTCTTCCAGTGATTCGTAGCTTCTCGACGCTTAAACGCTCATCGCTCAACAGGGTAGCGTTCGGCTGTTGCTCATTGCGTTTCAGTCTAACCCGTCGCTCTCCTTCGGAATGCAATAGCCCTCCAGGGCGTAAATTGCTCAGCCTTCATAATCCTCACCTGCTCGACAGTCACTCCATCGTCTGGTAAAGTATGAATCGCCTGACCATTTTCGACGATCGAAATTTTGTGTATCACCTTAGCGTTTGGTTACACGGGAATCGCCGACGCTTCCATCAGTTCGTGGATAACCTAACCATCGTCAACGATCGACAACTCGTGTATCTCCCAAGTCTTCGGTTACACGTGAGCCGCTTACGCGTTCGACTTCTCGTCAAGCTTCTGATACGCGAAAATTGCCGAGAACGTGAGAATCGCCTGCTCTTCCACCACCTCGGAAATTGCCTGCTCGTTAGCAATCGCGTGCTCGTTAGTGTTCGCCTGCTCATCAGCGATCGTCTTGCCAGTAGTGTTTACTTCAGCAACCATATTCGTAGCTTAGACCTTTACCGTCTTGGGAATCGCTCGTCCGTCGCTTAGTGAATCACCGTTCGACTGTAACTCAGAGCGTTCCCAAACTACCCCGTCGTCTTCCTTTGGAATGCTTTCACCCGCCTGTTTGCGATTCACTTCAACGAGAATCGTCTCTCATCGGTCAGCCTTCACGCCCAGCTATGCGTGAGTCGCCTACTCGAGGATCGTCGACACAGTGGTAACGATCGATCCTGCGTCATCGCGGTATCGCCCGTCAACACGGGGTCACACTCCCTCTTATCGATCATCGAGTCATCGGTCTTCATGTTGGCAATCACTATCGCGTCCTGAGCAGGTGGTTTCCCGACGCTCTCCAACGCGTCAGCAGTCGTCACATCCTCTTGCAAAGAGGATCACCAACTGCAGCCACCAAAGGTGGTGGTTGTGGCAGGGAGGAAGGAAGGTTATCAATCGTTCACCGTCATACCACGAAGGCTTTGGAAACCTTCCTTCTTTAGCACCCGCACCATTGACTTTCTGGCCCACCAGGTAATGACCCTGTGGGCTATCACCATTCTGAAACGTCCAGCGATTCGTTTATCACCACCTCGAGAGTTGTTTATTCACTGCCCTCCCTCTATAAATTTCCTTTATAGTATAGAATGAAAAACTATATACAAATATATTCTACAAATTTGTACAGTCTATATAGTATTTATGTACGCTGACACATGACGAGGTGTCCAGTTACTGTATCTTTGTTTTGGAGGAACTCGTGTGAAGTATGTGGTCTATGAACTGGCATTATGATTCCTTCTTAACCTAACCTAACAACTACAGATTCTACATAACCAAGGGACAATGGTAGGGATGGGCAACAGTCATCGGCATTTTTCCTTCAAGAATGGCATCATCTTCATTATAATACCTGCACCACTCTTTCTTGAACTATTTTAGATAAATATTGTCATTGTTCTCTTATACTTGACTATTAATTGGAAGTCTTGTGTATTTTATCTTTTTTTTTTTTTTTTTTTTCTCTCTCTCCAGATACTATCATCTTAGTTGTTGGGACTCATGCATACTTTATAACCCAACACTTGAAAGACGTTCTAGCCCTTTATGTAGAATTTTTTTTCATTGAAGTTATAGATGTCTTGGTATACTTTATTTATAGACTAACCCTATTTAGCTATGTTAGCGAGCGTAGAGCAGAATTCCTTTACTCATCATAAATTTGTTGCAGAAAATATTGGATAAGAAGTCTTGGTATTGAATATGAGTTTTTTTCCAAAGCAGGACTTCTCAAGTAAATTTATTTTATTATAAACTCTTACCAGAGCACTATTGTGTGAGCTTATTTTAGTATGTATGATGAGGATGTACAGTATCTAATATTTAGCTGTTCTTTTACATTTATGGAGTCAGGAACTGTCAATGTTTGTATAGTATGTTCAGTGGTGATGTTGGAAGGTTTCCATATCTTTTGCACATTGTTTTTCATTAGTCTTGGGATACCTGTCAAACATTTTCATTTTAGGTAATCCGGTTTAAATTACTTGAAAGTGCATTGATCACACTGTATTTACAGGTAGTGCACTCATCCCATTTCTTTTTCAAAAAATACCAATTAGGTATAGTAACCTGTAAAGACATGAATCTTCACACCCTTAGAGCATCTGCATTGGAATATTCACATTGACACATTCTTTTGATTCAGATGGCAAAGGTGAATTAATCCAAGAATATAAAATAAAAGAAAAAATGCCCTAGATATTGGCAGAAAAAAGTTGTCATCTGCCTATTGACTTATAGCTCACAGATATTTTAAAGTCTTCAATTCTTTTTCATTTCAATTCATAAGTTTATAAATAATTTTTTTTAGCATTGATACATACTATTGATTAAAATTTATGTTCTTCACTGTAGGAAAGAAGAATTAAATGAGTTAGAGATTTTGTCTTCTTAGTGGAGCAAGGTTACTTGTTGTTTCTCCATGAGAAACTTAAGATAATTTGGACCAGTTAAGAATACAGGACTTTGTATTACTGACATTGATAAAGAGGTGATAGGAATTTAGCAGACCTAGAGTATGCTGATGATGCTGTCCTTATTAGCAGAACACCAAAGGATTTGCAATACTTGCTTACAAGAATGCATGAAATATCACATGAGGTTGGGCTGAAGATAAATGGAAAAAAGATAATGATGAGAACGGAGAGTACAGTGGAAGATGAAATATCATTGGAAGGAGAAAGGATTAATGAGGTAGAATCATTTAAGTATTTAGGAACCATGTACAAAAATCAAATAGATCACTTTGCCATTAATAAAGAGAGAAGGAGGACTCTGAGAAATGTTAGAAGCTATAGAGGTGCAGATATTGGTAGTGATCACCAGCTCCCCATTGCCACACTGAGATTAAAACTGAAAGTACCCAGCAGAAAGGTAGATAGAATACCTAGGTTTGATACAACTAAACTTCTAGAAGAAAAGCACAGAGAAACATTTGCAATTGAATGTAAGAACCGATTTCCAGTCTTAGAAATTTTAAGAGATGAAGAGCATCCAATTAATGAAGAGTGGTGTAATATTAAGGACATATATCAGTCAGATGGTAGAGAAGTCTTGGGACACACTGTTACAAGGAGAAAGCCGTGGATATCAAATGATACTTAGGATACTATAGAAAGGAGAAAAAAACAAATTGATTGTTGAAAGTTTTTGAGGAAGTAAAAAAAATACAATGTAGAGCATGCTAAATATTTCAGTAATGATAGGGAGGTCAAAAGGAAAGCTAGGAATGACTGGAGAGAATATTTAGACTGTAAAGCAGATGAGGCTGACAAAGCTATGAATTTGGGAAGTGGCTATGGTGTAGGAATTGCTCATAGAATTGTTAATGCCAAAGAAGAAGAAGGATATGCCAATCTAGGCCTAAAAGAGAGATGGATCTGTTATAACAACAGAACATGAAGAAAGACAACGTTAGATGGAACACTTTAATGATATTATGAATAGGAGATATGAAGGGAATAATTTGATTGATATACCTGAAGCTGATGAAGACCTTGATGTGCCCATGAATGAATTCAGTGTGTTTGAAGTTGAAACTATCCTTAAAACATTGAAAGAGATGGAAAGCTTGTGGATGCGATAGAATAACTGCCGAGATGATACTGCCCGAAAATGAAGTGACTCCCAGAGTACTAACAAGATTATTTTGTAGAATGTGGCATGAAGAGGCAAAACCTGATGAATGGTAGTTAGGAATGTTGGTAAAAATGGCAAAAAAAAAAGACCTGACTGATTGCATTAAATACAGAAGCATAACACTTAAGTCAGTTACGAAAATACAGTATGTAGTATGCTTATTCTAAAGAGACTGGAGAGAAAGATTGATGAAAAGCTGAGATGAAGGAGCAGGATTTAGAAAAGGTAGAAGTTGCACTGACCAAATTTTCACTTTGAGACGTACAGCATTGCGTAGAATATAGAAATCCACTGTTGGTGACATTTGTGGACTATGAAAAAGCCTTTGACAGTGTGCACCGGCCAATTTTGTGGAGAGTCCTGCGTCATTGTGGAATTCCTCATAAATATGTAAATTTGATTCAGTCTGCTCATGACCATAGCAAGTGCAAAGGTAATGTTAATGGAGTCTTATCAGATGAATTTCTAGTGAACAGTGGAGCACTCCAAGGGAATGTGTTGTTCCCTATGTTGTTTATCCTCCTTGTGGATTTTGTAATGCATAGAACAGCCCTAGATGGTGGAGAAGGATTGGACCGGATTGGTAAAAGGAATTTAGCAGACCTAGAGTATGCTGATGCTGCTGTCCTTGTTAGCAGAACACCACAGGATTTGCAATACAGTACTTCCTTACCAGAATGCATGAAATATCACACAAGGTTGAGCTCAAGATAAACAGAAGAAAGAGAGATGATGAGAACGGAGTAGCAATCGAAGATGAAATTTTATTGGAAGGAGAAAGGATTAATGAGGTAGAATCATTTAAGTATTTAGGAAATATGATCTCCAATACAGTCTTTAGAATTAGAGTTTAGTGAAAGATTGATAAAAGCAAATCAGACAATGGCTAAGTTAAGTAAAATTTGGAAATCAAATCGCCAAAATTACGTATGAGAATCAGACGAGTTTTGTGAGATCGGTATTACTGTATGGACATAAGTCATGATATGACAATGAATCAATCTCCAATAGATTTAGTAGATTTGAGAACAAAGCCATCAGAAGGATATTGGGTGTTAAATGGCAGGACAGGATTAGAAATGAAACTATAAGAGATCACTCGAGCGGCATATGTGGATGAGATGATGATGAAGGTTAGATGGAGATGGTTTGGGCATGCTCTTTGCACTACCCAAGAGAGATTAGTTCACCAAATGTTCAGCTGGGCTCTACTAGACACTAGAAGAGTTGGAAGACCCAGACCTACATAGCTGAGGACTATTAAAGTGTTGAGTAGGAGATGATGAATGGGAAAGTATTGAATTAAAAGGTCAAGATAGAGACGACTGGCGAAATCTAACCAAGGCCCTTTGTGTCAATAGACGTTGGAGGAGATGATGATGATAATGAAAAATCATTAATGGTTTTAACGATTGTTTTTCATATATTGTACTTTATATGGATGCATAGCTTTTACCTTTGTGTATGTTAATTTCATGGGGAAATAATAGGTCAATGAAAATCACTATGTGTTTAGTTCACCTTCTTATCCAACATATCTTTAGGAAATCTGATAAGCTGTGTAGAATTGCCTGATAGGGATTTTCTGAGTGTGTCAGAAAATATCAAGTAATTAAAGAGCATAGTATGCATTTCTCTAATTGTGTATGTATTTGATATTTAGTAATTTCATTGTTTCACTATTTCTTTGTACTGTACGTTTATTCATTTATCCTATCAACTTTCTTGTACAAGTAATTTTCAAGAATTTATAAAGGGAGGGTTTTTTTCTGTTAGAAATGGAATGACATTTTATTGGTTGAATGTTGAGATTAGGGCTAGGTTGATAAGAACCTTAATCTTTTTATCTAGATGGAGCCGATTTAATCTGTAATATACTGTATCATTGACACTTTTATTTTTATGTTTTTTAAGGCTAATTTTTTTACATCAATGTAATGTATATGAATACTGTATGAAAATATTTTAGAATGCAACCAAAGAAGAGAGTGCATAGGCTAGTTCTTGAATTAGGAAATTATGGATCGCTTTTGAATTTTCTGGGTTTTACTATCATGAATTTGCATTGACTTTGTCAAACAAGATTCTTTATTTTATAGGAATATTGGCTGAGAAATTCTTATTACCTGGTTTATTTATTTATCTTTTCTTCCTCGTATAGGCTGTGTAGTTACTTGTTTCCCATATTGAATCCATCTTTTATAAATAGAGTCCTGTACATGTCTGGCTTAGGCTAGCTAGCAGACTGGGGCTATTTGATGCTCTGGAGGAGGTTTAAAGGTTGCTCATGAATGCCAGAGGCAAGGGACAGGACAGTACTAGAAACTGACCATATATGGGTATGATTAGTGCTCAAGCCCTTTTTCCATCAAGATAGAGCCAGGGAAGGCCAGGCAATGGTTGTTGATGAATCTTCAGGTAGATCTCAAACCCTACCCTTCTTAGCTATTGGGCTTGAGTGTGTCTCAAACTCCAGTTCAACAGATATCCAGACAAGGACTTCTCCAATATGCTACCTCAACTTTGCAACTCAGTGTAATGTGGATTAAATTTAACAGATATTGTTATGTTAAACTTGCCTAGAATTACAGGATGTACAGTCAGCCAAATAACAGGTCTTATACAAGATTATAGCACTCCTCGCTGGCAATAAAACCATTCCATATGTACACAAGCAAAGAGGAATAAAATCCAAATCTATATTCCTTCTTCTTCAAAATCTCTTTAGCTGGATTAGAAAAAAATGTGACTGATTCCTCAGTTTGTAGTAGGTGAAATGAACATTGTGACTGACCAATTTAGCAGAGAAAACCAGCTCTAATAACGGGGAGGTCATTAATCCAGCAGGTGTGTCAAATGATCTGGGAGATTTGGAGCAGGCCCTACATAAATATTTTTTACTACCTCTCTCCAAAGAAAATAGTCTATCTTTTGTCAGTGGATACCTTTCCCTAAAGTTAGTCAAACCTGAACTTTTACACTTTTCCTCTCAATAGTTAAGTAGCATTAGGGTTGGTCAATTCCAGAATAACTCATCACTGTATTCTGGCACGAGGTAGATCCCATACTTTAAGGAAGGATCTATTCAAATAACTGAACTCTTTTAGGCACCCAAATACCTTTGTACTGTACTTCATCCAAGTAGGCTATGTGAAGACACCACCAACTTCTAGGAAATAGTGTTTTTTCATGTAGGATCTGTACTATTGCCTCCATAAGGAGATCTACCAATACCCTTTATCAAAGATAGTTGTCAGTCCAAAACCAATAGCACCAATCTAGAGCCATTTCAGCTACTAGAACCTCTCTGATCAGTATGATAGAATTTTTCTGTTTTCTCAGTACTAAGAATTCTTCAGTTCCCTCCATTAAAGGTTATAGACCAATGTTGGCTTCTCCTTATAAAGTAATTTGGATATATATAATGGTGCTTAATGGAGACACCGATCCTTCTTGAAAGTTTATTATAATGTATAAAGGTGTTATATTAGTGTAGTAAGCTCAGATACTGTAAATTGTTTTTATCCATATAAAACACTAAATATTGTTTGTTCCAACACAGAGACTTACCTCGAACTACTTTCTTAGGAGGTACCTGGAATCTCCTCTCAACCGACCAGAGTTTTGTGTAGTTTACCCTACTTCCGTGTTCTGTGAGGACTATCCCAGGCAGAAGGATACGTGCCCTGAGGCTAGTCCCGAGCCAGGTCGCGTGTTAGCTTGGGTCTCGACCCTCGGTAAGTTCTCTGGTCGTGTCGTGATATCATCTCGACGCTCTCCTTGTCTCAGTGTGACCCTTTGTGTCCCCAACTCGTGTGTCCCACGTGGCCCTCTATACTTTCCCTTGTGCTCTCGCGTGTCCACTTGCTTTCCCTTGTGTTTTTAAAGTGTTTTCTTGCCCTTATTATCCTTTCCCGCTGCGTTCCTGTGTCTTGCCGTTTTGTGCTAGTGCGGTATGGAGCATCATCGCCGTTGTCCTGGGCCTAAGGCTGGAAAGTCGCGTGGTGCGTTCTTGTCTAAGCTTTAGGTGGACCCGCACTCCCTTTGCTCTTCGTGCAGGGGTAGAGTTTGCTCTCCTTCGGACACGTGTCCGGAGTGTGTGTCATGGACTGAAGTGCAGTGGGTGAGGTTTGGAACGAAGAAGAAGAAGTAGTCATCTAAACGCTCGCCCAGGAAGTCCAGCATTTCTTCGCCCGCGATGTCTACCGGAGACAAGTCTGACAGGGTCCCTTCTTCATCCCCTACCCAGAGTAGGGGACGAGGTAAGTCCGTTGCGGGGAAGAAACCAATGGTTCTTCCCTGGGGTCGTGTCTTCGGGATTCTGGGGTTGCTGATCCTTTACAGGCAAGTGAGGGGCCTGAAAGTTTAATTAGTGAGGGTCTGCAAGACGATGCCCTTGTGTTTGGGGGGCACGTCTCTTCGGATGACCCTATGTGGAATAAAGATGTCCTTGTATCTTCACCAGCTTTGTGGATTTATGTTTCAGGTGCCTCCGCAGCTGAAGGAGCCCCAGGAAAAGAAGATTCGCCGTTGGAAGATCCCCTCGGATGGGGGCCCCCGAGAACTCCCTGTAGGTCACCTTGAGGGAAGAGGACGGCCTTGGGTCCTGGTTCTAGAATATTGATCGTCCGATCTCTCTCCCAGCCCCTCTATCAGCGGTTCCCGACGTCTTCCTTCAGCCTTCGACATCTGGAACCCAGAAAATGGTGAAAAGGGACGCGCCCGCCTCTTGGATCTGTTACGAGGAGTCGCCAGAGTCCTCGGAGGTAGGCTCATCGTTGTCGTCGGAGGATGAGGCGTGGAGGAGACACCGTCGAAGGAGGAACAGATCCAGGAGACAGCGCTCCCCCTCGAGGTCCCGCTCTAGGTCACGGCATGGGAGGAAGCAGTCAAGGTCCCCGAGGAAGAAAGCCAGGAGGAGCAGTTCACCGAAGGAGCAATGGGTCCTAGTTCCCCGCAATAAGCTCGCGTACTTTACTACTCTCCCGAGCACTGCGGGTTGGCTTCCCGGAGACAGTCCTCCTAGAAGGCCCTCCACCAGCCATAGAATTGACCCTCACAAAGACCCAAGGAGTTCTTCGGACAGGCGTAAGGCCTCGAAACAGGCTTCTCTACCCGCCCAGTGGAGGGAGTTGCCTTTTCGGACGGGCAGCCTCGTTGAGTTAGCTCAGCCGACGATATAGAGGGACGGCTTCCTCCGTCGGGCAAACCCACGGAAGCCTCGCCCCCCTTAAAGAAAGGCAAACGGAGGACGGAGGTTCCCGCGCCCTCTGCAATGCCCAGCCTCAGACCACAACCTAGTGCGGAGGCCCCCGTCAGTACGGTTCCTCAACCTCGGACGGAGGGCGCGGACGGCGACACTGAAACCGCGCCAGCGGAGGACTCCGCTTATAGGAGGGTTATTGGTCTGATTCGCCATCACCACAGGATTGAAGAACCACTTCCTTCCGACGAGGATGCCTGGCGGTCTAGCCTTAATAGACTGGTGGAGGAGCCCGTTCAACAGAAGCCCTCCTTAGCCCTACCTGTGGCCAGAGATGTGAGGCTTGGCCGTGCTCACATAGACAAGGTTGTGGCACGAAACGCTGAAGGTTCCTAAGTTCAGGGTTCCTCCAAGTTTCTCCAGGGGTTGAAGTCCCAAAGTAAATACTATTGGATGGAAGGACAGCCGCAAGGAGCCAGAAAATTGGAAGACTCCTTGGAAGTTTTAGGTCAGGGAGCTTCGGAGGACAGAGTTTCTTCAGCACCTATCTGTTTTTCTCCATCGAAGGCGACGATGATGGAGGAGATGTCCAAAGATCTCGTCAACGTCGCCTCTTGGTTAGACTGGTGGGCCTCGACACTAGTAGGCATCCAGGCTTCCGCCGACTCTGCAGTTCCGTCCAACCAAGCGCTGTTGAAGGAACTTATCAGCTCCGGAGGGTAGGCCTTGAAGTTCCTAACTTTTCAGTCCCTAGCGTTATCCGCCAACTGGGTTCTGCGACGAAGGGACACAGTCTTAAATAAATTGTCCAGGCGTATGCCTTACAGGGAGGCGAGGACTTTGAGGAACCTTCCTGTATGGGGTGACGGATTCTTTCCCCTGAAACAGACACAAGAAGTGGTTGAGAAACTTCTGAAACGGAAGGAAGTGAACACTCCCAGACCTCATACCATGAGGAGGCCCACTTACAGAAGGCGTCCTCCGGATGGACCGTCGACGTCTTGAGCCCCCCCAACCAGGTGAGGAGAGAGGCCCCGGCGTCCCTGTGGTTTCAGCCTTCGCAGCCCTCCCGCAGGGGTGATCCCACAGCCCCAGCCTCTTATAGAACAGCCCATTCAGCTTCCAGGAGAGGACGGTCAGGTCGCTCCTCCAGAAGGAGGTAGGGTGAGAGGCTCCCCACTCCTGTCCAAGTCTCAGGTAGGGGGATGCCTCAAACAATTTTGGCAAGCATGGAAGAATCACGGAGCAGAACCCTGGATGGTAACAGTGTTAAAAAAGGGGTACAGGCTTCCGTTCCTGGCAGATCCTCCACCTCTTATCCCAGCAAGTCAGGCGGAGTGGTTAGCCCCCAGGGACCCCTTGAAGAGGGAGGCCTTACAGGAAGAAGTCTCCACTATGTTAATGAAAGGGGCAATGGAAACGGTGCTACAACCGGGTCCAGGTTTCTGCAGCTGCCTCTTCCTGGTGGAGAAAGCAACGGGGGTTTGGAGACCAGTCATAGATCTGTCAGCCCTCAACAAGTTTGTGTGCAAGACCAGCTTCAAGATGGACACCCCGAAGTCGGTCCTGGAGTCCTTGAGGGAAGGAGACCTCATGATTTCCATAGGTCTCAAGGATGCCTATTTCCAGATCCCCATTCACCCCTCCAGCAGAAAGTACCTTCGGGTGAAGTGGGATACCCAGATCTTGCAATTCAAGACTCTTTACTTCGGCCTGTCGACAGCGCCCCAAATTTTCACGAGAATCTTCATGACTGTGTCCGTATGGGCTCACGAACGGGGAATTCGTCTGATTCGCTACCTGGACGACTGGTTACTCCTTTCTTCCTCAGAGACAGTTTTGAAGGAACAAGGTGCGAAGCTACTGCAATTCTGCAAGGTTCTGGGTATCACCATCAACCTTGAGAAGTCGCACCTGTCTCCCTCCACCAGGATGACGTACTTGGGGATGGTTCTAGACTCCCGACTAGTGAGAGTCTTCCCATCAGGGGAAAGGCTGAACAACCTGGACTAGATCCTCCGTCCCTTCCTATCAGGCCAGCCCAAGAGAGCGAAGGATTGGCAGAGATTGATAGGCCATCTAGTTTCATTGGAGAAGCTGGTTACCCAAGGGAGGATGAAACTCAGGGCCATCCAATGGAACCTGAAGGGACTCTGGAACCAGGTAGGCTCGCCCTACGAAAAAATTCCTGTTCTGGAGAGACCCAGCATACACCCTCAAGGGGATGCCCTTCGCAGCGGAGCCCCCGGAGATGCTCCTCTTCACGGACGCCTCCAAGGAGGGATAGGGAGCTCACCTTCTCGGGAAGTCATTAAGGGGCTGTTGGACGGAGGTGGAAAAGACACAGCATATCAACGTCCTGGAGATGAAGGCCGTTCAGAAAGCGTGCCTTCAGTTCGTCGGTCTTCTAAGGGGAAACACAGTGGCGTTAATGTGCGACAACGCCACAGTAGTAGCCTACATAAAGAAGCAAGGTGGTCTAAAATCGAAGGAGTTGTGTGATCTCACGTTGGAGATTCTGGATTGGGCCGAGTCGGAACAAGTCGTAATAACAGCAAGATTCATTCCGGGAAAGAGGAATGTCCTAGCCGACGGACTCAGCAGAATGGGCCAGGTGGTAGGGACCGAATGGGCCCTTCAGCTAGAGGTAGCAAGTCTCATCATCCAAAAGTGGGGTTCGGGGTGATGGACCTCTTCGCGACCAGACTGAACGCACAACTCCCCGTATTCTGTTCTCCTGTCCCAGACCCAAAGACGGCATTGGAAGACGCCTTTCAACACAGGTGGGACAATCTCGACGTATATGCCTTCCCTCACTTCACACTGATCAGGCAAGTGCTCAGTAGAGTAAGAACGGCTCTCAATCTAAGGATGACTTTGGTAGTGCCTTGGTGACCGGAGAGGGAATGGTTCGCGGTTCTAAAAGAGCCAGCGTGCCTTCCCCCGTGGTCTCTGCCAGACAGACCAGATCTCCTGAGGTAACCACACTTCCAAAGGTTCCACGACAATCCACGATCTCTGCGCCTTCACGCGTGGAGGTTATCCAGCGGCTCATGAGGAAAGAAGGTTATTCGGCTGGAACAGCTGAAAGAATGTCTCGTTATCTGAGGCACTCATCGGCAGCGGTGTACCAGGAAAAATGGGCCACTATCACGAAATGGTGTGCCTCCAGAAACATCAAGCCCTTAGGAGCCTCGATTCCGGACATTGCGGATTTCCTCGTACATCTCAGGGACGTGGAGGGCATGTCAATTCCAGCCATCAAGGGAGTCCGTGCAGCGTTAGGCCAAGTTTTCCTCCTGAAAGGCATTGATCTGGGTTCCTCTAGGCACATCTCTATGCTCATCAGGAGCTTGAGCAAACCTGTCCTCCCCATGCCTCCAGGGTGCCGCAATGGGATGTAGCTAGAGTTCTGAAAATGCTGAGTGAGCCACCATTTGAACCTTTGAAGGGCATAGTAGATAGAAATCTCACGCTCAAGACGGTCTTCCTCTTGGCTTTGGCTTCAGCTAAGAGAGTGGGCGAGATCCATGGTTTGTCCTACGAAGTCTCGCACACAAGAGGTTTGCGAGAGGTCTCCTTCAAGTTCGTTCCTACGTTTGTGGCTAAAACACAAAATCCAGCTGTCTGGGATCCGAAATTTGAAGGGTTCACGGTTCCAGCAATTCCTCGGTTAGGCAATCTGGAAGATTTGAAGTTGTGTCTAGTCAGGGCCATAAGGAAATATCTGGAGAGGACTGCCAGTCTCTGACCTGGCATCAAGAACCTCTTCGTCTCCACGGGCACGGTGAGAAAGCCGATCTCTAAGAATACCATCTCCTTTTGGCTTCGACAGGTGATCATCAAGGCCTATAGTAGTGCCGGTCTTCCCCTTCCAGGTAAGCCCAGACCACATGACATTAGATGTATAAGTACCTCTCTTGCCTTTGAGAGAAACATGGCAGTAGTGCAGATCCTCAGGGCAGGCACCTGGTCGAACCAATCTACGTTCACAGCCCACTACCTCAAGGAATGTTCGAGGAAGTCTCTAGGCGGGTTCTCCGCGCTCCAAGCGATTTAACGGCCAAAGCCCCAGGTATAATCGCGGTTATCTAGACCAAAAAGACACAGGTTCGTTTTCCCTTTTCCCCTTGTCTTCACTTTTCTCTTCTTTCCCTGGAGATTTGACCAAGTAGAGACTGCACAAGATATGGATTCACAGTTTCATCACTGGCCACAACAGCAAGAAATTTTTTAAGGGTGAGTACTTAGACACTAGTGTGAGCTCTTTGTGTAGTTTTCCTACGGTTCGTTTTCCGTCAACCTTTGGAACCTAGTCTCCTATCTAGGTTTACAGCCGTCCTGCTTAGTTGGGTCTAGGTCAGGTAGACACTCCCACCTCCTAAAGTGTAAGTCTCCTAAGAAAGTAGTTCGAGGTAAGTCTCTGTGTTGGAACAAATCACAAATTTTTAGTAATTTGTATTTTTCCTAACATACTTACCGAGAACTACTTTCGGGTGATGGCCCTTCCTTCCTTCCCCAAGTGCCTTTCTGACCCTTAGTTAATTTTTAACATCCAAGAACTTACTGAGGGTCGAGACCCAAGCTAACACGCGACCTGGCTCGGTACTAGCCTCAGGGCATGTATCCTTCCGCCTGGGATAGTCCTCACAGAAAACGGAAGTAGGGTAAACTACACAAAACTCTGGTCGGTTGAGAGGAGATTCCAGGTACCTCCTAAGAAAGTAGTTCTCGGTAAGTATGTTAGGAAAAATACAAATAACTAAAAATTTGTTATTTCTATATTCTACACATTGCTGTACAACATGTCACAAAATGAAAATTTGGGCAATACAACTTCTACCTTTTCTAAAACCTGCTTCTTCATCTCTCAGCTTTTCATCAGTCTTTCTCTCCAGTTTCTTTAGAATAAGCATACTATATATTTTCATAACTGACATAAGTGTGATGCCTCTGTAATTTTTGCAATTAGGGAGGTCTCCTCGTTTTGCCATATTCACCGACAGTCCTAGCTCCCATTCATCAGGTTTTGCCTTTTCATGCCACATTCTACAAAATAATCATGTAAGTATTCTTTGGGGTCACTTTATTGGCCAGTATCATCTCGGCAGCTACTCCTGCGTATCCAGGGGCTTTCCATCTCTTTAGTGTTTTGAGGATAGCTTCAACTTCAAACACTGAATTTATTTATGGGCATGTCAAGGTCTTCATCAGCTTCAGGTTTATCAATCAATTTATTCCCTTCATATCCCCTATTCATAACCTCACTAAAGTGTTCCATCCAACGTTGTCTTTTTTCATGTTCTGTTGTTATAACAGATCCATCTCTCTTTTTGATGGGTATATGCTTCATATTTGCCCGAGTCCAGATTTCTTTAATAATTCTATGAGCAATTCTTACACCATAGCCACTACCTGAATTCATAGCTTTGCCAGCTTCGTCTGCTTTCCTGTCTAAATATTCTCTCCTGTCATTCTTAGCTTTTCTTTTGACCTCACTATCAATGCTGGAATACTAAGCATGCTCTACCTTGTAATTTTCATTACTTCTTGGAAAACTTTCGACAATCAATTACTGTTTTTGTCTCCTATTTATAGTATCCCATGTATCATTTGATATCCATGGCTTTCTCCTTATAATTGCATGTCCCAAAACTTCACTATCAACTGACTGATATATGTTTTTGATATCACATCATTCTTCATTAATTGTCTGCTCTTCTTCTCTTAAAATGTCAAAGACTGCAAATCGATTCGTACATTTAATTGCAATGGTTTCTATGTGCTCTTCTGCTAGAAGCTTAATATTCAAACCTAGGTATTCTATCTACCTTTCTGTTGGGTGCTTTCAGTTTTAATTTTAGTATGTCAGTGAGGAGCTGGTGATCACTACCAATATCTGCATCTCTATATCGTCTTATATTTCTCATAGTCGTCTCTTCTCTGGGATCTCATCTATTACATTCTGCAATTCTTCATAGTATTTATCTTTCCTTTCTTCAGGGGAAGCATGATAACCTGCAAGTACAGCACTATATTTATTATGTTCTTAGCTCAGTTGCTTTCATCATCATAAATTAAAGAATGCAGTTATCCTTATTTATAGTATTATGAAAATAAAGCAAATGACTTAATTCTTTGTCATTTCTTAATTCATTAACTGGATTGTAAAAACTACATGCAAGGTATTGTTATCAAGTACACTAACACAGAAAAGAAGTAATGTACACATTGTTTTCTCATGGTTGTATTGGGATAAATGTGACTTTCATTAAATGATTTTGTACCAATTGCATCTTACCAATTTTTTTATGAAATTAAATTTTTATTCACTGTCAAACAATTGCTCTGACTATAAAAGTCTCGGTCATTCTTGAAAGAATCTTGGAGGTTTTATTAAGTTTCTTACTATTGAGTGAAGCCTCTAAAGTTCTGTAAGGGAAGGTGGTACAAAATGTATTTTCTTGTTTGTTTTGTCTCTGTTGCGTGAGGTGATCTACTTTGTGTAATTGCTGGTGTTTCACAAGTGTACACACCTCTGTAGAGTTTCTTAGTTCACAATGGTTTTTGTTTATCAAATATAGAAATATTTAATAAATTTTGATCTCCAAAACATATTATGTAAAAATTTTGGTACTCTACAGTGAATTCCTGAGTCAATGAAGTTTTAAGACCAATTCTGGCATTAGAAAGACTCAAAGGTACAGATAAATTATGTTATGATATTGCTATCTAATATTTCTTATTTTTCGTATTACTAGTATGACCATGGAAATAACAAAAAAGAATTATCTTAAACTTTTATTTATTGTTGTCTAACTAGCCTAAATGCGCACATCATTCAATTTTTTTTTTCACCGTGTTAATTTTCTTTTGCTTTAATGATTTTTATTTTCATTTATATCATTCATTTTTTTTCACCGTGTTAATTTTCTTTTACTTTAATGATTTTTATTTTCATTTAAATTCTGAGAGAATGTGTTGGTAATTATTGCCAATTTCTTTATTTCTCTCTCTCTGCCTGTCAATTATTGAATTAATTATTTGTATGTAATTCTACTTTGTTCATTTTATCACCATTAATCGGTTTGGTGCATGTTAACTCAGTGAATTAAGTAGTCCTATTTTAGGATTATACTGTGAGTCATGAGAGTTTGCCCTCACCTTTCCCAATTTATCTTGAATATTGTAAATTTGATTTTGACTTCAGTGAAATATGTTATATTTTTCTTTCTCTGTAAGGATTTGTATCTGTTTTCTTATAACTAGAACATAGAGGAATACACAGTAATGAGAAAAGCTACCAATATTTCAACTCTGAAGTATATACTGGTATTCTGAAATGTTTGCTAATACTGAGTGAAAGTAATGTACTCTTCGTTATTAATGTTTCCTCTTGGCATAATACACTTTAGAATTTCTATGATTAGATATTACTTAAGAAAGCCGTATTTAACTTATACAATACTAGTGTTTAGTTGTCATTAATATATTACTGTAATCTTTTCAGTTTCTTCATTTGTCCACTACTCGAATACTATAATGAGAAGATGATAAAAATTGTGAATCAAGAGCCACCCTTTGGTTGTCAAAGCAGCAGGAATCACCCAAACCATCTTCAGGTTTGGGTGTTTAAGTTGGAGGTGGGTCATGTAACTGTATTGCTAACGTGTGTGTGTGTATATATATATATATATATATATATATATATATATATATATATATATATATATATATATATATATATATATATATATATATATTTATATAGATAGATATAGATATTTATATATATATATATATATATTTATATATATATATATATATATATATATATATATACTATATATATTATATATATATATATATATATATATATATATATATATATATATATATTTAAATAGATATTTATATATATATATATATATATATATATATATAATATATATATATATATATATATATATATATATATTATATATATATATATATATATATATATATATATATATATATATATATATATATATATATATATATATATATATATATATATATATATATATATATATATACAAATATATATATATATATATATATATATATATATATATATATATATATATATATATATATATATTCTGTATATATATGTGTGTATGTATATATATAGATGTGAGTTTTGTATATTTTTTTTTTGTTATTGAGGAATAATATAATGTGTTTCCTTGCAGTGTATTTGAATGGAAAGTGACGACTCAACAACACAAAGTAACTAACTGGGTTTTGGGTGCTTCAAATTTGCGGGATGGGTCAATGCACAAGTGGAGACTTGCCACCACAGACCAGTGATGAAGTTGACAAGGCTGAAGAAGGTAAAATTATATTTTTTTGTCAAAGTAATGCGCTACAGGTAACCATCACTAATGATGCAGTTGTTAGGTCTTGAAAAACCAATTGGTACTTGATTCATCTTGTGAAAATCTTAAATTAATGTGACATTTTGATAGAGACACTTTCTTAGAAACTCTAAAATAATTTGAAGTAAAAGTTTCTTATTACCCTTTGAGTATTTATTCATAATAACTAAATACATTCTTAGATTTTAAATTGCAAAAATTGGAAAAAATGCACAATATTAAACAAATATTGCTTGAATGTAAATAAACCTGCTTTATGCACTTCAAACCCCTTATATAAACTCATACAAGTTTAAGTAAATATTACAGTATACTGTACAATATGCATAACTAAACTAAATTTTTGCTTGATAGACAAAATTATAAAAATAATGAAAAAGAAAGAAATCATTACGTTCCTGTATCACCAATACTCACCAATCCCAAAAATAGAACTTGCCTGTGCACTGTACATTGGTGTGTATTTACATTTATTGTTATATTTTACATACTGCACACAGTTACTAAAGAAACTTCAAGATCTACAGTATTAACTTTATATATTTTTCCAAATAAATGCACTCGATTATTTACACTGTATAATGGTGAACGAATGATTAGGCAAATCTATTCATGTATGTATATTTACTATACAGTACTACAGTTTGTCTGTTTTTAATTGGCTTACAAAGCCATTGCTTTTTAATATATGTTTCACTCAATGAAATACTGATAAGAAAATAAAGCATAAATTAGCAAAACATTCAACTCTAATGATTGTATTAAAGCAAAAATTATCCATATGCATAACTAGAAAATGGGTCTTTAAATTTTATTTATTACTGATTGCAATACTGTACTGTCAAATCCCCGTTAACACGAGGGTTATGTACCTGGAGATGTTGTGTTAACGGAGATTGTGTTAGCGATTCATAATTTATCTAAAAGAAATAATGGTAATAGGGGGTTTACATTCCTGGATATTGGGAATGTCTGTCTATTTTGGGATTTTGTTACTATGAAACTTAAGCACATTATTTTTTGGCTCGAACAATGTCTTCCTGATGTAAGTTCCTCTAGGCAGCTTTCTACTTGGGATATTTCTGCAAGTGATATACCAGAGAATTTTACCTCTAGAGGTATCAGGGGGGTTACTACCCCTGGGGCGAATATCGCAAAAGATATCGTGTATGTAACAGGGACGTGTTTGAATACAACCACGGCTATCCTTCCCCGAATAGAGTTAACCTTGTCGATAAGGATATGTGATAAGATCGGTAACGTGGGAGAGCCGTTACAGCTCAGATACCAGTGTGTTAGTGTAAATACGTATGCTAGTGGCCATACCTTTTTGCAGCGCCATTTTGATAAAGTGCTCTAGAAGTTTCTGCTTTGTATTTTGCAAAGTGTTTATGGTTTTTGCTCATGGATACTTCTACTTCTGCTTATATGCTTACGTTGAGTACTTTGTGTTTTGTTTTGGTTGAGAATTTTGTTTCTCTCCCTTTTCTTTTTCGCGATGCGTAAGTTTTTCGTGTTGCTTTGTTACGTGGCCGAAGCCGGGAGCTCAGGTTTTCAAATTCCTCATTGTTTTATCTGAATTTCTTAGCTAGCCTAGTCTGTTTTAAGTGTTTTGTATATATACCTTAACACTTTTTTTTCAATTATTCTTGGTTAGGCATTTGCTTTGCATGCTTGTCTTTCCTAGTCTATGCCTTAGGCTAGCTTCTCCCCCCCTTCTTGCCACTTAACCGTAGAGTTCTTGTGGCGGACGGCACACCTCACTTGCTATCGATGTGTCGTAGCTTGCAACTGCCTCTTTAAAGGGATCCCTTTGAGAGTTTATAGATGGTTGGATCACTGTTAGCTTAGGTCGGCAACGTTCCGTTTTTGTCTATTCTAAGCCTTAGTTTTTGGATAGGCAGCACTGGTTGAGGGAATTCGTTCCCCTTGCCTACTACCCTTCGTCTAGCCTACTCGACTTAGTTTCTGGTTAAGTGGCAGCTGGTTGGGAGAAATCATTTTCTTTGCCTACTAACTGTAGCTCCTTTGGAACATTTTTGGTTTTGTTCTAATATTAACAGTTAGGCCTTCCTTAACTGCTGTCTTACCACTTTCTAAGGTTATCAATCTCCCTATTCATCGTTAGGTACTTTCCCCTTGCTGTGTAACTTCGGTTTCTTTGCCTAGTGTGGTTTTTTCCTTTCGTCTGATGTTTCCTCGGTTACTATATGGTGTGGCCGTTAGCCTAATATGTAGGTAGGCAAGAGAATTCTCCTAGATATAGGTTCATCCTCTTCGCCGCCTCATGTAAGGTTGGCTGCTTCTTCCCTTTCCTTGTTAGGCTACGTCTTCTTGGCCGTGGAACTTTAGTTCCTTTACCTAGTCTGATTTTCCCTGGCATTTGATGATTCCTCGTTTGCTATATGTCTAGACATGCCAGCTTGGAGTTGTCGTTAGCCTACACTTGGGTAGGCAAAGGAATAGATCCTATTTTAGGAATCCTTCTTTTTTGCCGCTTTAGCAGCCACCTTGTATCCGGTCGGCGACTTCTTTAACTTTTAGGCTATGTCTCTCTTGCTGTGGAGCTTTGGTTCCTTTGCCTATTCTGGCCACCACATCAGCATTTTTCACTCCTCCATTCAAAATGCACACCGGTTTATTTACATTACACTTACCACATTTTACAACGTAGATCTGTCATTCCTACTGTTCTTTCGTCTTTCACTGCCATTTTATTGCCACATTTGCGGCGTGCAATATCAAACCCATTTCAACAGGTTAATTTTATCAAAAATTCCATATGTTGCCTTGAAATCTTCAGTATCTATTTTCATATGAATTTCCCCGCCACTATCAAGCTTAAACTTTGATCGTGTACATGTGGGTTCGGTTGAGGTGGTGTTGGCTGGTTGTGGATCGGTGGTAGAATATGAGGGAGATGACAGAAAGTCAGAATTGCCGGCAACTGAATCTATTTTTTTTTATTTCTTAGTTCAAGTTTTTACCCACATTTATTTCTTCTGTTTCCTTGTTAACTTCATTGCTCCAGCAGTAAAGAAAAATAAATTGCTAATGCGTTTGATGTGTTGTAGCATCGTACGTTTGTACATACCACACAGTGCAGTTCATTGTGAATTTTAATTTGAATGTGTACTAATTGATATAAAATTAATTGTAAATAAATAATTATTAGACTAAAAGGAAAAATGTTACAATCTCTTATTTATTTACCGAACTGAAAGAAAAATAAATCGCCTATGTGTTTGACATGCGTTGTAGTACAGTATTTTGCTTTTGTACGTACAATAGTTTTGTTTGTGTTTTTTTAACTTAAAATGTACTTATTGATATAAAATTCATCGTAAATAGATAATCATGAGATGAAAAGGAAAAAATATGGTATGATCTGTTATTTATTTACCGAAATGAAAGAAAAATATATCACTACAGTAATGTGTTTGATAAGCGTACTGTATACTGTACCTTCAATGTTCATGGATTTTCTGAATGGTAGACAAGGGCATTCTTCAACTTCAGGTCTCCCTTAGCATCGGCACTGAAAAAGAGAGTAAGAAAATCCTTGGAGGCCTTAAATCCAGGTGCTGTCATCTCCTCTACCGAGATACAAGTCCAGTTAGGCAGTTTTTTTTCCATTATAGACCAATTTCGTATATATTAAAAATCTGCTTTGAAGTGTAGCCACCTTCCTCGATAATGGACTTGAGGGTAACTGGATAGGCTTTTGGCTGCTGCTACCTCGGCAGAGGTAGCCTCCCCAGTCATCTTGAGATTAAGGAAGCCATATTGTTTCTTGAAGCTGGAGAACCATCCAGAACTGACATTGAAGGTCTTGGCCGAGTCTTCCTCATTCTCATCTAGCAGATCCTTGTAGATACTAAAAGCTTTGGCCTGTAAAATGGCCATGGTGATAGGGACATTGTCCTTGTTCATGTGTTGTATCTATTGCGCCAATAACTTCTCCATCCTCTCCATCTTTATAGATTTTACTCAGGAATATTGTGAAGAGGAGGCTGATGTACCAGCAACAGAACTGACTCTGATCTTGTCAGCATTCGCCCTGATGGGGTGCAATGTGCTCTCATTCACTCCTCTGGCGTGAACAATCACTGAAGTTTTTTTCACCACGGTCATAGGGATTCAACACCTCTTTGTTTCACTTTCCTTTGAGGTAGCAGGACTTTTGGGTGCCATATTACAAAATTTTATGTAGTACAAATGCTGTGTTAATGTAGGTTAATGTGCTCCACTACCCCACACAGTGAGACCAACATAAGGCAGAGAGTGAGCGTGGAAGTAAGAGCGTCCCTCTCAGACTCACGTACTCTCGCTCTTAGGCAGGAAATTGAACTCGCGTAACATCGGACATTTCGTATTAATAGAATTTGAACTCGTGTAAGATCGAAATTGTGTTAACAGATCTCGTGTAACGGGGAGTTCTCTGTATTTATGCACAAAAGTACCTAAAGGGTTTTCGCATTACAGTACTTATTTGGCAAGAGACAAAAAAAATCAAACTTTGAAGATAAGTTAATTCCAGCACAATATACTAACTTATCACTCCTTATTTAGAAGTATTATTTCGGCTAAGCTGAAACTAGGCACTAAAGCGTTTGTGAGGTGTAACTACCCTCCAATAGTTATCGGAAAAGAGGAGCGATGTAGGCTAGTCGCCATGCTCACACTGCACTAACGACTGACTGTCACACTTTATTTCAGCTCGGTGGCGTGCAGAAGTGTCTCGCTCCTATGCTTACCAAACCTAAGAAACAAAAAATTGGCTTACCACACCTGACCTTAAAGGCTAAAATATTTCCATCTAACATTCTCTCTTTCAGGTGTGCTTGCTTGTGAGGGTCTTAAAGACCTTGTGGATTTGTCCCTGGTATTAAAGGGCAGCGTTGCAGCACCTTCATGTCAGCGAAGAGACTCATCTTCATGGTCTCTGTCCTGCATTCAAGGGTCATCTTCATGGTCTCTGTCCTACATTCAAGGGTCACTCCTGTACACGAGTCTCCTGGTCTCAAGTGTAGGGAGTGGTTGCCCCACCCCCAGTGGCTGAAATTTAGTAGGTGCTGGAAGGAGAAGGAAAAGAGGGATTACTCCCCTTTGAGGTCAGCCTCAAAAGGGAAGATACCTTGCCCTTCATTCTCTGTTGGCTTGATCTCACTGCAATGACTGCTCAATCAGCTTCCTCTGGGAGTCAGTTGAGTACAAGTGCGCTCATATGACTGTTACATCCTTTCTTGTTGGGTGCCCCCATTGCTTCCCCCAGCGAAGTAGTGCCGGCCACCACTGTAGGGAAGTGTTTCTACGACGCTGTTTGTGTGTTGTGGCCTTTTTTGGGGCTCACTGGTTCCCTGTGCAAGGAACGGTTGCAAGAGGTCTTACAAGACGACTAGGCGCACAACGGTAGTAAAAATCCTCCCGTAGGTCTAATTCCGATCTTCTCCCGTGAGACTTTGGAGGTCCTGGACGGAAAGAGTCTTGCGTGTGCTCGGTTGCCGAGACATCTCCCTGCCCTGCTTGCTCTGCTGTTCACCCTGCTCAGGTGGGTGAGTGTGAGCTGTTGAGGACAAGTACTCTGCAGAGTGACTTGGCATGGAATCCCTTTGGGTTGACCCTAGGGACTAGCTTGGCTACATCCCGAGAGCTGTTCGCGGAGTTAATCTTTACATGAGTTCGCTCGGCTGGATGAGAGACAAAGTGAGGGGGCGGAGGTCCGCCTCCAGCTGTTGAGATGTCGTTCCCTCTGAAGGAAGACAGGCCTAGACCAGCTTGTGCTTGACAGTCTCCTTCCCCGTGATGAGATATATTGTCAGGAGTGCAAGTGGTTGATCGTCCCTCTTGCCTGCTGGAGAGGCGACCTTCTCCTGAAAGGTCACCCTGAGGAGTTTCCCCCGAAGGGCTTTGGACTCTTCATGCCCCGCTCTAGTCCATCGTAGCAGAGCTGGACGGTGATGGTGGGAGGTGGTGGTCCTCTTTTCCTTCCCCCTGTCGATGTTGACGTGAGCCGCCGGTTTCTGCCTTGCTGCCGGTGTGTAAGCATCCAGCACCCTGTCCTCCTTCTCCCTTAGGGGAGAGGAAGACATCACACCTATCTCCTGCAGTAGATATGGCAAGCGGGAGAGTTTCTATCCTGGACACAATCATAAATGAGCGCCCAGACCAGTCACAAAGAGACGAGTCATAAGCAGTGTTGCACACCTTGCCTTTTGGCGAGAGGGTAAGTCAATATTCCATGCTTGGGTAGGACAAGCTCACCACAGCTTATGAGTGTGATGCTCCTCTTCTCCAGTCATTCCACTGTTACTCTCGAATGCTCGACACCTTGTCAGGGACGAAGGCGAGCTCTACCTTGATTGTGTGTGCACTCCGCATCCCCCAGGTGGACGAGCATATTCGGAGTAAGCGTTCACGGGTACAACACCTTACCAGGACGAGCTGAGGAAGGCATGCCTGTCTGCGCGCTCTATTAGCTCTCGCCTCGCTGGCGCACTCTCACCCACCTAGGCAAGCTGAGGCAGGTGTGCGAGGCAGCACACCTCTCCAACTCTTGTCCCTTGAGTGGGCACAGGTAGGTTGTGCTTCACCTCTGCGAAGTGGAACATGTGTGCAATCCATCACACCCTACCAGCCCTCGCCTCACAAGCGCTCTCAGACTGACTGTACTTCACCTGCTTGGGCTGAACAAGGCGCTCATGCTAATGAGCTCTTATCATCGTTTGCCATGCCTTTGCGCACAGGTAGGTTTTGCCTTACCTAAGCTAACTGGGAAGGTTGCGCACACCGGCACACCGGCTCAGTCCATACCTCCACGTCGTCCCAGGCAGGTGGACAGCATGCTCTAGTGTAGAGAGCATGAACATGAACTTGATCGTTAGCTGAAATTTTCGCACCCTCTTCCCTTCCAAGGCACTCCACCAAGGCCTTTGAAGCAGGCGTAAGGGGCGCAGTCAGGAACCATCTGTTTTTCAAAGGATGCACCTAGGTCCCAGGACTTAGTTCAGGCAGTGAGGCAGGGGGTCGTAGTACCGACCAGTCTTCCAACTAAGATTCCTTCTCAGGGGATTCCCAGCATCCCGTTCGAGTCCTCACAGGCAAGTGATGCCCTTGCAGAACACAGGTGATATAGCGTAGCTAGACAGCCTCCTCCTCCCACCTATCCCTTGTCTTTCAAGGTATGAGAATTGCCTAAAGACCAAGGATCGGACTAACCAGGACCCTGCTTGGGAGAGGCTGGGTGTAATTCTCATCATGCCCAAGAGAAGGAAAAGGGACCGAAGAACTGTCACTCCCCCTCCGTGGTACACGATCCATTCTTGGATTAGTAGGAGATCGAGGTCTCTTAGGGAGATTTCTCGTGGATAACTATAGGCTTACGCTTATAGAGGTGGGCCAACCAGAACCTCCAGGTCAAGCGGCAAAGTTTCCTCCTCCCTCCGCCTCTGAATGAGCAAGGCCCTTCGGTGCCGGCAACATAGGAGAGTTTCTCCTTTCTGGAGGAATTTGACTTTCAACCCAGAGAAAAGAAGAACGCAAAGACAGTACCCAAGAATTGGCACTATAGGTGTCGATCTCGGGAACGTCTCGCAGGTCCAACTGCCTCCTTAAGACCGTAGTATAGTGGTCGGCCTCATAGAGCACAGCCCTCAGCTCGCAGGAACCAAAACAATGACCTCTGCCCTCCCCAGGCTGATATGGATTCTAGGCAGGGGGGGGGGAACCATATGATGATTGGTCCGAATATTCAGACGGAGTGCTGCCAGCGTCCGCCAGCCTTAAGATCTCTCCCTCGAGGAGAAGGATACCAATCTCATCTTCCTGCAGGTACAGTACTTTAGGAAAGGACATGGTCCTTGATCTCTGTTCCGATGTGCCAAAGCCCACCAGGACTAAGGTAGCGTTCTAGGCCCCAGTGGCAGGAACGTCACAGTCCTTCAGATATGAGAACCCTTGTCATTCACTTCCTCCGCCGTATGAATGACAGAGGAAGTACTATGAAGTGGTAGGGGATGATTCATTATATTCTTTACACAAGGCTCTTCTCTGGCCAAACTGGCAACCTTGCTAGTTCAGTACTCTGTGGCTTATGGCGCCAACATAGAGCAGGATGTGAAGTGTTTGTTTTAATCCGTTTCTGTATGGGTTATTGGTTGGTCACAGTAGGATGCCTTGTTAAGAACAAGGATTTATCTACCCCTGAAAGTAAGGAAGTGCTTTTCACTTTTCTACTCTCGGGAGCAAGGACCCTAGAGTTCTTGACTGAGAATGTGGTCAATCAATGGGTCAATTGGGTTTTAAGTTCAAAATTCCAGTGGCAGGTGCAGGGAGGAAGCGATGAGCCTTCGCAATATTCCGACGGACGGCCTTTCCTGATTTAACGATGGAAGACTTGTAGACTCACTTCGAGTCATGTCCTATCGCTCCTACCCCTCGGCACCGCCAGTGTAGAGAGACACTCCACCCAGGACTCAAGGTCAGAATAAGAGCATACCTAAGAAGCAGGCAGCGCAAAGTCAGAGCCCAGGCGGCCCTTTTGACCTAGGGGCCCAAGAAAAAACATAGAGGAGGCAAGAGGCACCATTGTGGATGATCCCAATAGGGAAGGTTTTCCCCCGGCCAGTCCACTGGTAGGGGGATGCCTTAAGAGTAAATAGCGGAGATGGATGCGTCACACAGCTGAACCTTGGTCAGTTTTTGTGTTGAGAAAGGGGGTACACTGTCCCTTTCATCAGCTCTCTCGCTCCCGTTCACCTGACAATGTCAGTTTTGTACAGGAAGGGTTCTGGAAGGAACAGGCCCTTTAGGTCAAAGTCTGGAACATGCTAGAGAAGAATGATCTTCAAGAATCCCCAGAAGTGTCCCCAGGCTTTTACAGTTGTTAATTTCTTTTTGATAAAGTGTTTGGAGGCTGGTGACCAGTCATCGACCTCTCAGCCCTGAATGAGTTTGTCGAACAGACTCAATTCAAAATGGAAATGGCCCATACAGTCAGACAGGCTGTCAGACCTCAGGACTTCATGATATCATTGGATGTAAAAGAGGCATACTTCAAGATCCCTGTGCATCATGGAGGAAGTACCTATGTTTTACCTTATCAGGCAAGATATACCAGTTCAAAGTGCTGTCCCAGTAATCAACCTCCCAGCCTTGAAGGAGTTTATCTTACAGACCCCGTTCAAAATAGAGAAGGCTCTGGCAGTCAGAGAGGCTCAGACCTCAGGATTTCATGATATTGTTGGATCTAAAAGATACATACTTCCAGATCCCTGTGCATCCATCATCGAGTAAGCACTTACGATTCTCCTTGGCAGGCAAGATATACCAGTTAAAAGTGCTGTGTTTCTGTGTGTCCACAGCATCCCCAGTGTTCACACGGTTCTTCACCCTGGTGTCCACCTGGGCACACAAGAACACAAGAATGACATTCGTTTCCTTCAAAACCTAGATGATTGGCTGATTCTGGCAGACTCGAGGGAGTCCCTTCTCCTCTATGGAGACAGCTTCTCGTATTTTGTCAGGATCTGGGGATCTGGATAAACTATGAGAAGTCCCATCTGCAACAGGTCCAAGACATCGTATATCCAAGGAGGAGAATCAGGACTAGACTAGGCAAGGTATTTCTATCCGAGGATCGAGTAATAAGACTTAGAGAGACATCCCAGAGCTTTCTCTACAAATTGCCAGCACACCAGTGGCAAAGATTGTTTGGACATCTGAATTCTCTCAAAGTTAGTGCCCAACGGCTGACTGCATTCGGTCTCTATAAGGACAGCTGAACACCTTTTACAGACCCACTGAACACTCTTGTGCCAGTAGGGTACGAGCAGAAGGGAATCTTGAATTGGTGGGTGTCATACACCAACCTACTCATGGGAGTAGATCTTCTCCCTCCTCCCCCGGATTTGTTGCTTTTCTCAGATGCATCAAAAGCAGGGTGGGAGGCTTATCTGTCTCGCATAACGGTATGCGGGCTTTGGTCGGAATCTGAAAGGCAGTGCCACACAAACCTAGAAATGAGGGCAGCCTATTTGGCCCTTGAGCATTTCCACTGGCTCCTTTTAGGACTCTGTAGGGCTCATGAGTGACAACACTACGTTGGTGTCCCACATAAACAAACAAGAAGGTACCTTTTCACATCACTTATGCCAGTTAGCTGTGGAAGTCCTCAGATGGACGGAAGGCAATTCGATAGCTCTATCCGCTCGATTCATCTGGGGCAAGGGTGGCAGACATTCTTAGCAGGAGGACTGTCCTTGAAACAACAAATAACCAACAAAATTTTGACTTGGGGTGTTCGACAATCGACCTGTTTGCGACATCTCTAAACCGGAAGCTTTCAGCGTATTGCTCACCAGTGCCAAATCCCCAAACATTCTGGCAGGACGCCTTCCTACATCTGTGGGACAGAAAGGATATCTAAGCGTTCCCCCTTTTCTGCCTAGTAAGGAGGCTATTGAACAAGGTCAGGGCATCGCGAGATCTATTGACTCACATAGCTCCTCTGTGGCAACATGCAGAATGGTTTCCTGACCTTCTACATCTGCTCACAGAGGCCTTGAGAGCTCCCTCCACTTCCCGATCTATTCTGACAACCACATGTTGAAGATCTGCCATTGAGCGATACCATCGCTTTGACTTTATGCCTGGAGTTTATCTAGCAACTGCTCGCAAAGAAAGGCATTATGAAGTCAGTTACGAGGCACATGCGAGGATACCTCTGGAAGTCTTTCTGCCTAAGTGTATCTGGCAAAGTGTTCAGTCTTTTGTTGTTGGTGTCATGGATGGGTTATCGCTCCACTCAGTGCCTCTATACCAACAATAGCAGAGTTCTTACTGTACCTCAGGGAGGAAAATCTTTGTTCGGTGTCAGCGGTGAAAGGCTATAGCTCAGCCTGGAGCCTCGCCTTCAAACTGAACGGGGTTAATTTCGTCCTTGACGGAAATGTCTTTCCTCATGCAGAACTATGAGTGCACTTATCCTCAGTCAGAAGTCAGACCACCTCCTTGGAACATAGTCAAGGTCTTATGTTCACTGAAAGCAGCCCCTTATGAGCTTTTTTGCCAAGCCTTAGACCGAGACTTGACCTTGAAGACGGCTTTCCTTCTAGCCCTGGCCTCTGCTAAGAGAGTTGGCGAGATACATGGTCTTTCCTATGACGTCCATTCAAGGGGGTGGGGGTTAAGAGATACTTGGTTTCGTCCCCAAGTTTGTAGCCAAGACTCAAAATCCAGCTGTAGCGGATCCTAGATTCAGACCTCTCCGGATTGAGCCTCCGGTCTGTAATATGATCCCGATCAACTGTTACTATGCCCTGGGACGGTGCTGAGGTACTATTTAAAAAGAACAGCAAGAGCCCATCCTCAGATCAACAGGCACTTTGTTAGCATGTGGAGGACCAAAAGGAAGATCTCAAAGAATTCGGTATCTTTCTGGATCTGACAGGTGATCAAGAAAGCTATAACATCTGACCTCTCACATTTTGGTTGACTTCCCCGTGCACACGATGTCATTGGTGTGAGTACATCCCTGGCCTTTCGTAAAAATTTTTCTGTGATACAGGTATTGCAAGCAGGAGTGTGAAACATAAAACAACGTTCACTGCCCACTACCTGCGAAATATAACCCACAGGAGCCTACATTCACCTTAGGTCCTGTGGTGGCTGCTCAAAACAGTCTAAAACACCTAAGCTCCCTGGTAGGACAAGTAGCAGTGGGTCGAGGGCAGATGTCACCCGTGGGTAAGTCTAGGATGAATGTGCGAGTGACTGTCCACTGTTTCATTCTCCCTTCTCTTGGGGTGCAGCATCTGAGGAACTTTGCAAGTTGACCTTGTTTTAACTGCATATGGGTACCATGCCTTTTGTGCAACCTGTTATATGTCCATATATTTGTCTCCATCCTCCATGCAAGGTGGAGTCGGGCAATGTCTAGGTTAAGTGAGGGGCTTAGCTCCAATCGTACACTTACCTGGTCAAGTCATATGGCTAAATTCTACACCAGCACCGATTGCCCAGCCTGTATCCTGAAGGATAACAAGGTGTCAGGGCGCCCTCTAAACAGTTTGTGAGAAGCACAGAAGGTCACCCCAGGACAGCCTTCCAACCAGTTGGTTGTGGGATTTTCACCCACCTAGGGGCGAGTCTCCTAAGTAGAGAGCGAAAGGTTTGTATGTTACGCAGGAATAAATGATAAATTTCAAAATAACTTTTATTTTTCCTAGCTATACAAACCTGTGGCTCTTTAAGCTTCCTGGTCCTGCCATCACCTGTCCCCTAGGAAGTCTTACCACAATTGCAAAATGACAGTCAGTTGCTAGTGCTGGTATGGGTGGGGTGGTTAGCCTACCCTGCCCCCCTCCCCCTCCCCCTCCCCTTCCCCCACCCCCACTAACTAGGGGAAGGTAGTTACATCTCGCAAAAGCTGTACTGGCTAGTTTCAGCTTCGCTGAAATATTATTCCAAATTAAAGAGGTAGTGTCCTTTATCCAAATACACCTAAAGCAGTGTCCAGGTCTGACAAAAAGATATTAGGGAATTTCTCCAATAATTTATTACTCAGTAGGGTAGTGCCATTAGCGCTCCTCCTGCATTGCATCCCTTCAGCTCCCTATCTGCATCCACTTTTAGCTTTTTACTTTCCTTTCCCTTATTTTTTTTGTTTTGGCATCAGGCCTGTCTTCATAGTTTTTTTTTTTCATTTTTGGTTTCAATAATCCACTTATTTTAATACACAAAATATTTAACTTTTGGGGGGGTCACTTTAATATGCTGTGTGGTCTCCAAGGACTTTTCTGTGAAAAGTTTTGAACAAGGAATCTTTCCTGTGAATGGGCTCAAACAAAATCCGATACGACGTAAAAATCAAAGAAATATTGTCTCCTGCTCAAGAGACCTTCGAGTGAGGCATTATTAAAGTCAACACTGCCCCTCCGATGCTGAAAAGTATTTTATAGTTGACATCATTACTACTTCTTTTTGGCATAGACACAAGAACCAATGCTATAACTGGGGACATTTCTACTTGTGCATCGACTTGAGCCCAGCCACCTTTAGTTGTCGAAAGAATCTTCATCATTGTGAAGTGAGCAATCTTGAAATACGAATTTGGCGATTTTTAATCTTATTTTGTACAGTAAAATTTGCCAACTTCTAATACTAGTTTTCAGATTTTGACTTGCTCATTTTAACATTACATTACTGTACACTATTTGGCGATTTGTAAATTGTGTTATTTGGCTGTTTTTAATACTGTACAGTATTAATGTTCAATTTTTAATGCAAAATTTTACATTATGACTAGCGCTGTTAAATATTAAACTGTATTTAGCGATTTCTAACTTTAAATATTTCATTTTGACTTTTGTTGTTTGACGATATTTTGCTGCTAAGAAATTTGGTGTCTTATTTAGCGTTTTCATGTAAGAAATTTGCGAATACTCAACATTGATAATAGGAGTTGAATGTACCTTATGGGAGCCCGTCTGTAACAGTGAAGTGTCGTAACTCAAGACCGTCATAACCTGAAATATTCCTGTACCAGCAGACATACTCAGTCACCAGAGACAGGTTGTAGGTAGGGAATGGTCCCTACACCCTTTCTTAGTGGAGGCTTCTTACTTAGCAGGGCTTGGACAGGATCAACCCGTTTGCCAGTCGACCAAAATGGAAGCTCCCTGTGTTTTGCTCGCCTGTTCAAGACCCATGGGCTGTGTTAAAAAATGCCATTACATGTATGCCATCCCTCTGTTCAGCCTGATCTGCCTGTTAATCAACAGGGTGTTGATTACACCAGAACTAAGATGACCTGATGGCTTCTAGATGGCCCTATGCTGAGTTGTATCCCAATCTGTTAACTTTTCTAGTCAAGAATCCGAGAGAAGTACTTCAGGGGCCCTCGCTTAACTGTTAGCATCTTCAGAGGTACCACTAATACATGAAAATCATCAAGATCTTCATTGATGGAAACTATCCAGCAATTTCTTCAAGCATAAGTATTTTTGCAAGGCACTGCACAGATGTCTAGATACAGTTTCGTTATTGGTTCTCTGCACCTATCTATCTAGGTAAGTGGGCTATCTTCTGCTATTGGTGTCGTAGAAGGGATGCTTCTCTGGTCAGAGTGATTCTACTGCAGATAATGGATTTCTCTGTCTTTCTTCACCGAGAGAAGTGGCTTTCAGTCGTGGCTGTGAAAGGTTCCACTCAGCCTTCGGTATTGTGCCAGAGTTTGTATCCAGAACTCGGACCATGGGTGCATATGACCCCAGAATCAAGACCTTTTCTGTTCCCTTTGTGTAGCTTCTGGTGTGATCGAGAGGAGATGCTTTTGTGTCTCATGAGGGCTCTGCAGTGTTACCTGAAAAGGACCTGACATCTCGGTATTGAGTGGCAGAGATTTTTCTTTAGTAATGGCAGGACCAAGAAAAAGGTCTCAAGGAAGAGAGTCTTGTTCTGGCTTTATGAGGTGATCCATAAAGCGTACGCCTTGACTGATGAGAGGGTTGAGGTACCAGCTAAGCCCAGAGCTAACAAAGTTAGGGTTATGGCCCCACTATAGCTTTAAGAAAAAAATCAGTCAGTGGGGCAGGTTATGAAGACCAGAGTCCAGAAGTGACAGACCACTTTAATGGCCTTCTACCTAGGGGAAAATACCCGAAATCCCTTGATAACTTTGTACTTAGTTCTATGGTGGATGCTCAAGTAGTTGTGTAACCAGCACAGCTCTCACACGGGGCAGAAAACATCTCATGTATGGTAACGTGTAAATGCTAGTCTGAAATGAATGGTAGAATTACTATGTTAATTTTTCCGAGGGGATCAAATCTTACAAATTGTAAATGTGCTGCTTTGGACCTGATACTGGCAAGTTACACTATGGAGCTCCATTTTTTATATTAAAGAATGGAGGGGGAGGATGGTGGAATTTATACCAACCCACTAATTATCTTACAGGGATATGATTTCAAATTGATATTCCCTTAGGGGGAAGGGTTTCTCTTTATGGTCAAGTACATGCATCCATGTTCAGGTGAGTCCCTATCAGTCTTTCATAACTATGAAAGACAGTTATGAGGTTGATGGAGTCACTGCTCACCTTCTGTACAAGACCAAGGAGTGGACACTTCGAGGGAAGAAAATAACTATCCATTCCAGGTCTAAGGGGACTTCCAGCCCACCAACCAGTGAGTCTCTGTAATTAAAGGATGTGTTTTGTATGTCTCTTTGGAACAAATAGCGAGTATTTTTCCTAGCTATACAAATTTGAGTTCTTAAATGTAATTTACTTCAACTGCTACTCTTAGTCCTGGCGAAAAGATCAAAAGCAAGCTACTCCAGATAGGAAAGGGGGTGAGGCACCTCACCTTCACTATTCATAAGCTAGTTAAACACACTTTAACAAATTCTAACGTCTGTCTCCCTAATTAAAAGACTCTGGTTTGTATTCCTAGGAGAATTATAAATTACTTTTAAAATTTGTCAAAAATTGATCGTGATCATGTATTATTATTATATTTTTTATTGGTCTTCTTAGCTTCTTATGTTGCAGGAAACAATCCTGGTTTGTCACCATCAAGTAGTGATTCCAACAAAGCATCAACAATGAAATTGTTTCGTCGCCGTTCATCTAATACTTCTTGGGTCAGCACAAAATTTGGACGACGGCGTAAGACGAAAGATTTGTCAGCTGCTTTTAATCTTTTGGACTATGATGCTAAGGTAAATTATATTTTGTAATAAGAGGTAATATAAGTTGTTTTGAATACAGTATCCTCAGTTTATTAGATATTTTGGATGTCTTGGCTATTGATAAAGTATCAGAACCTGGAAGATACCAAGAGAGTTACGTAAATTTAGCCCTAGACATTGGTAAGGTGTTAGCATAATTCCAAAAATTTGCCCTTCTATAGCAGACATGAAAACAGCAGTTTGTTGATAAAGGGGAAATTGGTAAAATCTGAATGATTTATAATATTTTAACATTGCAAGGAATGTGAGTCATCCTTTAACCCTTGATACTTAGCCTAACGCTCTAAATCCACTTTTGTTCCCATACTAACAAACCTTCCATTATTTATTTGGGTCATCTCTTGACGAAGCTGGAAGGTAGCCATTAAACTTGGAGTGCAAGGTGGTAACCCTGCCTTACTGCTTGAGCGGGTAGGCTAGGGGTGGCTAGGGGGTACCCACCCACCTCTATATATACTCTCACAGGTGTGAGGTTCGTCAATTTTTCTTTTGGCTTGGTAGAGAATAGACGTCTCCTCTCGCTCCTCCCAAGGCTGTCATTGGACATCAGAATTGCTTATTCTTTTCAGGTGTGCGTGATTTTTTCGGATCGCCTTCATGCGGATCTAACCTGGGGGCTAGGGTGCTGCGTGCGGCACCTTCATGTCATCATTGGATACTGACCTGCACTCTCTGTGTCCTTTGTGTAAAGGGCATTGTTGCGAGCAGTGTTTGTCCTGCGCAGAGTGTAGAGAGTGGCCTGCCTCCCAATGGGAGAAATTTAGACGGAGCAGGAAGAAGGCCAAGCGTAATCTTTCTCCCTTAGGGGTGAGGAAAGCATGTTCGTCTTCCTCTCGCACCCCCAAATCTCCTTCAAAAGCTCCTTCTCACTCTTTCTCTTGCGGGGGACGATCGAGTTGGAGCATAGACTGACTAACTCCTTGGTAATCCTGGGGTACTTGGAGGGTGGGTAGTTGCATCCTCTAGAGGACCAACTTCACCTCCAGCCACCAGGGAGCCATTCTCCCCTTCAGATGTGTTGAAGGTTTGGCCAACCGTAGGGATTTCAGGACCCCCTTTGAAGGAAGAACTACTGATTCTCTTTCAGCACGGTGCAGGAAGGACCCTTCTCCAAAGCCTTCAACATCTCATGCTCTGGAGCTGTGCAAAGTCCACCATCTGTCGCCCTCTCCTTGAGCTTCCAACGACCTCCTGCTGACGACAACCCTACTTGCCATCCTGGGACCTTGTCGTCCCATAACCTCCAACCTTTTGTTTCTTGCCTCAGGAACCCATCGGTTGCAGGTAATGATCTTCTGGGGACCAGCACTCCTCCCACTTGCAGCGCTTAAGAACTTCTCCTCGACTTCTCCTCGCTCTTCTGGACACATTTCTCCTGATTGTTGTTCGCAACGAAACTGGATTGTAAGGCATTACGATCTGAACGCTCTTCTTCTGGAAGGCGTTCGTGCTCTAGAGCTTAAAGCTCACAAGGCTTTCAGTCTCAACGCTCTCCTCAGAGGCATTCCTCTTCACGAGGAGAAGTGTTGTGATCGCGCTCTGCACGATCATGAGCATCCCAGTCTAGACCTAGGTCCAGACACTCGCGATCTAGATCAGGAGGATGACGCTCGCGCTCGCGAGTACGACACGCCTGTTCACGAGGGTAGCGTTCACGTTCAAGAGTTAGGCAGTCATGACGCTCATGCCGTTCTTGAACAATAGCTAGATGCTCTCGTTCACAATCGTGAACCGCTTGTACATGATCAAGGTCTAGACAGTACTCATCTTGAGGTGAGGTAGAGGTAGGCGTTTGCGCAGTCCTTCCCTCAGACAGGCTTCCACCTAAACCTCCAGTGCCGTTTACTGCCTGGGGAGTTTTGGCAAAGCGTTCGCCTATGTGTCGCTTGGAAACGCGTCTCCGATGTGGTGCGTTCTCCAACGCTTAGGGTTGCACCTACTGAGAGGCCCTCTCTACTGACTTCGTCGGACATAGATGCTTCTTTGCTGCAGCAGAAATGCGTTAGACCTTCTGCTTCCAGTATGGCTCCTACTGCTCCTATTGCGAGCACTTCAGCTTGTGAATCGCGCTTGTTGATGGGCGAATCTCGCAATTTTCTGCGCGAATCTTGCAATTTTGCATGTAAATCAGCGATTTCCGTGAGCAATTCACAAGCAGACATGTTGGAACTGCGAGCAAGTGTGGTACCAACACCTCTGCCTCGGCTTCTACCACCTTCAGCGGTTGTCCGATACTCTTTCCAGAGGGTTTTAAGAAACCTCCTAATAGGTTCGCTGATGTCCCTATTAGTCTGGATCGTCCTCGTCCATTGATGGAACCTGTTCCTCTGCTGCAGAGAGACTCCCTTGCCTCGACTCAGGCTCCCTCTAGAGCTCCCCCTAGGTGACGTTCCTTTCCTGGATCGCCAAGGGAAGCCCATGGCTTACCTAGAGGTTCTGAGCTTCCTGCTTTGGGTAGCACTTTTCTCTCCATCCTGCAGAAGTCTCTGGGTGTGGCTCCTCCACTGCCACAACATCAGACTGCTCAGTTAGAGCGACCCTTAGGATTCTTTTTGAATCCTCGTCGAGTTTGTCGCTTGGTAGTCTAAACCCTAGAAGGAGATAAACGTTGGACAAGGTAGCAGATCAACATCTCGATTGCGTGCCAAGGGCCTTCCTTCTTCTGACTTACATGGCCAACCTGCCTTTTACTCCAGTTAAGGCAAGGGAAACCGTGACTAAGAGGTAAAATAGAAGGATGAGAGGCGTAACACCACCTCACGCTGATGTCATCCACCCTAGGACGAGTAGGGACTTGGGCTTTCCCAGGTCGATAGCTGTCCATCCACCTAAGAGTGAGTTATCTAAATAAATAACGGAAGGTTTGTTAGTGTGGGAACAAATGACAAAGTCAAGAGATAATTTGTATTTTTCCCTACCTATTACAAATCTGGAGTTATCAATATAAATTGGCCTGCCATCACCTGTCCCCCCCAGGAGTCCTGCCTGCAATCAAAAGTGATGTACCTCACAGCTGTGAGAGTATATATAGAGGTGGTTGGGTACTGCCCAGCCTCCCCCAGCCTACCCGCTCAAGCGGTTAGGCAGGGTTACCACTTCGCACTCTCAAGTCTAATGGCTACTTTCCAGGTTTGTATTAGTTAAGGAAAAATACAAATTATCTCCAAATTTGTCATGTATCCCTATGTACAGTACATTAAAGAAAAGTCCTTAGCATATTTACACAATATGGTAGTAAAAATGTATCTAAAACAAGAAAAACAGAATTGTTATATTAAAATTTTTTCGTTCTTACACGAATACTGTACAAACCCTTTCACTCTTTACTATATGTATGTATAACAACCTGTTGGTAGTTTGCTGGGGTAGCTGGGTGTAGAGTAACTAACCACCCCCCTTAAATGCTCACTTAGTATATTGTCACTTTTTGTTTTTGACTCAGAGTCTAGAATTTTGTCTCTCTCCTCCCTTAACCCTAATTTAAACCAGTTGTGAATTAATTTGTTTACTTGTCAAGTGTGTTGTTTTTCTGATATGTAGGCTTGCACTAACATTAAGGTTGCTAGCGTAACCTTTATGTCAGCTCAGTGGATAGAGTCATGTTCCTGTAGTGCTACTTGCAGACATGTGGGAGATTCCCTGTTGGCCATGTGTTCAAAGACGAGAGCCCTCAGCTTCTCCGTTCCATTCGAGAACGTACCTCCTCTTACAGGAGCGAACCTGTCAGTCTCCGTCATATTTCAAGGGATGACAGTTGGTTCAGAATGGTCTTTGCTTCCTCTAGTGGCAAAGAGATTTGGGACTTTGTGAGGTTCCCTGCCTTTGGATATGTATGCCACCCACCTGAATCTCTAACTCCTGGTTGTTGCTCTCCAGTCCCAAACCAAGCTGCAGTTACGGAAGACATATTTTAATACCAATAGGACGGTCTACGGGAGTAAAAATAACACTAAGTGATTGTAAGGTGGCCATCATCATCATCATTATCATTTCCTCCTATGCCTATTGACACAAAGGGCCACGGTTAGATTTCGCCAGTCTTCGTTATCTTGAGCTTTTAATTCAATACTTCTCCATTCATCATCATCTACTTCACACTTCATAGTCCTCAGCCATGTAGGTCTGGGTCTTCCAACTCTACTCTTCTAGTGCCTTGTGGAGCCCTGCTAAACATTTGGTGAACTAATCTCTCTGGGGAGTGCGAAGAGCATGCCCAAACCATCTCCATCTACCCCTCATTATGATTTCATCCTCATATGGCACTTGAGTAATCTTTTATAGTTTCATTTCTAATCCTGTCCTGCTATTCAACTCCATTATCCTTATAGGGCTTTGTTCTCAAATTTACTAAATCTTTTGGAGATTGTTTCATTGTCATACCATGACTCATGTCCATATAGTAACACTAATCTCACTAAACTGATATAAAGTCTGATTTTTATATGTAATTTCAAGCTATTTGATTTCCAAATTTAACTTAACTTGGCCATCGTCTGAATTGCTTTTTTCAATCTGTCACTAAACTCTAATTCTAAAGACCCTTTATTGGAGATCATAGTTCCTAAATACTTGAATGATTCTACCTCATTAATCCTTTCTCCTTCCAATGATGTTTCATCTTCCATTGTATACTCTGTTCTCATCATCTCTGTCTTTCTTCTATTTCTCTTCAGTCCAACCTCGTGTGATATTTCATGACTTCTGTTAAGAAACTATTGCAAACCCTATGGTGTTCTGCTAACAATGACAGCATCATCAGCATATTTTAGGTCTGCTAAATTCTTATCACTAATCGAGTACAGTCCTTCTCCACCATCTCCAGCTGTTCTATGCATTAAAAAATCCATGAAGAGGATATACAACATGGGTGACACCACATTCCCTTGGAGTACTCTGCTGTTCACTGGAAATTCATTTGATTAGACTTCATTAACATTAACTTTTCACTTTAAATTTACATATTTAGGAGGAATTCCTTAATAACGCTGGACTCTTATCAAAAGTGGAATTTTATATTCTATGCATTGCTGTCACATGTCTCAAAAGGAAAATTTGGTCAGTGCAACTTCTACCTTTTCTAAATCCTGCTTGTTTATCTCTACGCTTTTCATCAATCTTTCTCTCCAGTCTCTTGAGAATAAGCATACTATATATTTTCATATCAACTGACTTAAGTGTTATGCCTCTGTAATTATTGCAATCAGCCAGGTCTCCTATTTTTCCATTATCACCTACAATTCATCAGGTTTTGCCTCTTCATGCCACATTCTACAAAATAATCTTGTAAGTACTCTGGGAGTCACTTCATTTTCATCCAGTATCATCTCGGCAATTATTCCATTGTTTCCAGGGGCTTTCCATCTCTTTAGTGTTTTAAGAATGGCTTAAACTTCAAACGCACTGAATTCATTCATGGGCACATCAAGTTCTTCATCAGCTTCAGGTTTTCAATCAAATTATTCCTTTCATATCTCTTATTCACAACCTCACTGAAGTGTTCCATCCAATGTTGTCTTTCTTTATCTTCTGTTGTAATAACAGATCCATCTCTCTTTTTAATTGGTATATGCTTCTTCTTTGCCCCGATAGAGGTTTCATTAACAATTCTATGAGCAATTCATACACCAAAGCCACTTCCTGAATTCATAGCTTTGTCAGCTTCATCTGTTTTACTGTCTAAATATTCTCTCCAGTCATTCTTAGCTTTTCTTTTGACCTCACTATCAATACTGGCATACTTAGCCTGCTCTACCTTGTAATTTTCATTACTTCCTCAAAAACTTTCAATAGTCAATTTATATTTTTGTCTCCTTTTTATAGTATCCCAAGTATAATTTGATATTCATGGCTTTCTCCTTGTAAATGCGTGTTCCAAGACTTCACTACCAACTGACTGATATATGTTCTTAATATCACACCATTCTTCATTAATTGTCTGCTCTTCATCTGTGAAAGTCTCTTAGGACTTCAAATCGATTCCTACATTCAATTGCAGATGTTTTTTTGTTCTCTTCCAAAAGTTTAGTTGCATTAAACCTATATATTCTATCTACCTTTCTGTTGGGTGCTTTCAGTTTTAATTTCAGTGTGATGGTCCCAAAGGAGCAGTGTTAGCTTACGTTTTCAAACCAAAGCAACAACGTGGTCATCTTTTCATTCTGTTTATGAACGTTACAAACCCCACCCACAGGGAGCTAGGCAACTTTGTCTGTGTATGAACATTGGCAATCCTCCTAAAACGAGGAATGATCGCTACAATAACTACCGGTATATTTTTTTTTGTGGGAAAATGCACTCACATCGTATAAAATACCACAGCTAGTCAACTATCAAATTTTCCTCTGGCAATAATGTTACTGTTCGTCGCACATACATTATTCCTGCAACCGGATTCGTTTTCAAATGTTTACCCAGAGTCACAGATTACGCATGCGCTAATGCAGATGGGTAAGTATATATGCATGCAAGCTATCTTTTTGACAACAAGGGCGATAGACCATCTTACAATTAGAACTCCGTTCTAATATATTGTAATGGCTATACAGTATCCCTTGTGGGAAACCAGGTTATACATTACTCATTTACCATCCTGTAACCAAACATACTGTATATACGATCTGCCTTCATAGGCACTTCCTTTCCTCTCTGATCAGAGGTCTTAGTTTTCTTAGAAATACTTGGACCGAAAACTTTTTATAAGTGTAATCTGTTCTCTAGAAGGAAAAATTCAATACTTATGCCAGTTTTACCGATCGGAGAAAAAAAAAATACAAACTTTTTCCTCGTCTTTTTAAGAAAGAGAACTATTGGTAACAAACATTATCATCCTCCAACAGAGTTCTGGACACAACTATAATTTGGGCTACGCCCGTATGCTTGTCCTGCTGACAGGTCTGTGTTACTTGTCCGTAGATAAATTTATGCCTTCGGTAGTTATCGACCGGTCTCTTGTTAGAAAGGCGATTTCTAAGGAGAGTTGCTGTAATAACATAAGTAGTACAGTGAACCCTCGTTTATCGCGGTAGATAGGTTCCAGACCCGACCGCGATAGGTGAAAATCCGCGAAGTAGTGACACCATATTTACGTATTTATTTAACATGTATATTCAGACTTTTAAAACCTTCCCTTGTATGTTAACAAACTACCCTTTAATGTACAGAACACTTAATGCATGTACTATAGTACCCTAAAACTAAAACAGGCACAAATATTAAAGGCGACTTTATATCATGCGTTTCCTAAACACGCCAAAAAGCACGATAAAAAATGACAACCAATGTTTTGTTTACGTTTATCTCTGATTATAATGAACAAACAAACGCATTTACACATCTGTGTATAGGTCAGTTTTTGCATCGATTATATTGATTATTCAGTACAGTATGTTGATTTTGTTATTACCAATGTTTTACTTAATTTTTCTTAGGACTTCCAAATGAAATGTTTTTCTTTATGACGCCGCCTGAAACGACGGCGTCATTAAGTCCATCCATCCATCCATATACCAAAGGCACTTCCCCCAATTTTGGGGGTAGCCGACATCAACAAAGAAACAAAACAAAAAGGGGACTACTCTCTACGTTCCTCCAGCCTAACCAGGGACTCAGCCGAGTTCAGCTGGTACTGCTAGGGTGCCACAGCCCAACCTCCCACATTATCCACCACAGCTGAAGCTTCATAATGCTGAATCCCCTACTGCTGCTACCTCCGCGGTCATCTAAGGCACCGGAGGAAGCAGCAGGGCCTACCGGAACTGCGTCACATTCCTATTTCTAGCACGCTCTCTTGCCTCTCTCACATCTATCCTCCAATCACCCAGAGCTTTCTTCACACCATCCATCCACCCAAACCTTGGCCTTCCTCTTGTACTTCTCCCATCAACTCTTGCATTCATCACCTTCTTTAGCAGACAGCCATTTTCCATTCTCTCAACATGGCCAAACCACCTCAACACATTCATATCCACTCTAGCCGCTAACTCATTTCTTACACCCGTTCTCACCCTCACCACTTCGTTCCTAACCCTATCTACTCGAGATACACCAGCCATACTCCTTAGACACTTCATCTCAAACACATTCAATTTCTGTCTCTCCATCACTTTCATTCCCCACAACTCCGATCCATACATCACAGTTGGTACAATCACTTTCTCATATAGAACTCTCTTTACATTCATGCCCAACCCTCTATTTTTTACTACTCCCTTAACTGCCCCCAACACTTTGCATCCTTAAGTACGCTCAGTAAACAAACGAAGGCATTTAACGAGCATGATGAAAGTGATAAATAATGATATTACAGTAAAAGCTTTTAGAAAATATGTTATTACAAATATTATTTACCGTATCTATATAAAATCATACATACGTAGCAAAGCAGGAAAACAATTTACGAGAGAGAGAGAGAGAGAGAGAGAGAGAGAGAGAGAGAGAGTTGTTTTACCTACGTGAATGTAAATTTAAAAAAAAAAAATAGCCCCATTTCATATAAAATAGATAACAAATATTTTACTTTATCATATTACAGTAGTCTGTATAATACTGTAAAGTTCAGTCCATGAAACAAAAACACGCCATTTGATTACAACAGCTGATTCATTCTCTCTCTCTCTCTCTCTCTCTCTCTCTCTCTCTCTCTCCGTGTTATACAATACTTACATGAAGAAACTAAAATTAGTTTTCTTAGTGTCAATTAAATACGAAACGAAAAAATTATGCCGAGAGTCTTCATCCATTTCAATCATAGCTAAAAATACGGCATCCGATTTCATCAGCAAACCACTATTTTTTGGGAAACATCATTTTATTCTAGAAAATTGCTACTCTTTAAATAGTTAATTGCACACATTAGGAAAGTGTGTACTTTTGTTTTTAAATTTCGGGTGTGTTTTAAAAATCGAGTATTGTTGACTTCTTTTTTTTTTTACTTTTGGCTGTGATTAGATCAGCTGACATCTAGCTGCCGCTCTTGAGAGTGTACGAATACACTAACAAAGTATCGTTTATACCATTTCTTAACTTATTCAAATCGTCTACAGTATACAGTTGATATTACATAAGCACCAATGTGTTATAACCTATCAAATTTTTTCGTTTATTACATTTAAACCTCTCTCTCTCTCTCTCTCTCTCTCTCTCTCTCTGTGTGTGTGTGTGTGTGTGGGGGGGGGCTACTTTTCACTACCTCCCATTCCTTACTTCTCTCTATCTCTCTAACAAATGATATCTTTGTTGCTCCTCAAAGTTTCATTTATATTGAAAATCAATCATGATTCAATTTTCCTTACTTTCTCCAATCTCGCACCATCGGTCACATCACGGTATTTTCGTATTTCCGGAAAATCCGCGATATATGTATACACATGGGTTATGAAAAAAATCCGCGAAGTGGTGAATCCGCGATGGTCGAACTGCGAAGTAGCGAGGGCTCACTGTACTAGCTATCTGGTTTACCAATTTGTATCATTCTTACTCGGCCAACCCCCACTAGATTGGTGGCAGTTGGAGGGAGGACAGGATTCCCCCTTCATAGCAGAAGTATAGAAATAATACTGTATTGCGTTCCCAATATCTCATGAGGGAGGGTATTGGGTAAAGTCTAAGGAATCACAGGTTTTTATTAGAGTTCCTACATTAAAGACCAGTGATGTTGCTAGTTACATGAACACACACACTTCTGCAGGCCGCTAATAGTACTTGCCCCTAATAGGGCATAGCACAAGAATCTAGCAAGGGTAGTGTTCCTAGTACTTCAGGCTTACCGAAGTAGAGAGAACCCCGGGTCAAAATACCGAACTCAGTTGCTAAAGGACTTCCTCCTCCTTAAGAGTGAGCCTACCCAATATAAATAGTTTAAGGTTTGTATTTGTGCAGGAACAAATAACAAATTTGTAATAATTTGTATTTTTCCTAACATACAAACATTCCACTATTTCTACACATTGGCCCTCCACTGTGTCTCCCAAGAAGTCCTGCTAGTAAGCAAAGTGGTTACTCAACCCAGGTGTGAAAGTGAACAGGATAACTGGGCTATCTCCACCCCCACCCTCTAACTTTCAAGTGGGGTAGTTATCCCTCACTGAAAATTATCATGGCTAGTTCACCTTCGCTGAAAACAATATACCCAATATAAATAGTGTAATGTTTTTATGTTAGAAAAAATACAAATTCTTACAAATATTTAGATCTGCCAAAAATTTTGAATTTTTCAATTCTTTGCGAACCCTCCCGGCATAAACTCTGTTATAATTGCTGCAGAATTTGCTGTTCTTGAACTTTGCTGCTTAATTTATTACCTCTCAATATGCTGTACAGTATAGAGTACTGTATAGTATTGTTGTGATAACATTATAGTATCCAGTGTATTAGTAAAATGGTTATGAAAAGCAAACTAATATACACAACTTTATAGCTAGCACATGTAAATTATCCAGTGGTAAACTTGTTCCTTAAAAAGTTTAAAGGCCCCTCATGAATGGCAGAAGCAAGGGACAATGAAATTGCCGCAGCAAGGAGGACAATGCTCTAGAGACTGACTATATAGTGCCCAAGCCCCCTCTCCTACCAATCTAGGACCAGGGAGGGCCAGGCAATGGCTGCTGATAACTCAGCAGATAGACCTATAGGCTCTCCAAAACCCCCAACCTTGGCTCACAAGGATGGTAAGGTTGCAGACACTAAAGGCACTGATGAGTCTGAGCGTTACTCAAACTCCTGTCTGGCAAACACCAGGCAGAGACTTTAAACCAATCAGGCCACAGTAACAAAGATGCATGATGAAAAATATAAATTTGCATTTCAGTTATTAGAAAATTCTCTCTCTCTCTCTCTCTCTCTCTCTTTCTCTCTCTCTCAATAGCAAAGAGTATTGTTTATACTATTTCTAATTTATCAAAACATCAACTATATATAGTTAATATAGTATTACATAAGCACCGATGTGTTATGAGCTATCATAATTTTCATATACCTGTAATACATTTATAGCT